>NC_143440.1:8072142-8378928 GCF_987193195.1 Phasianus colchicus | reverse complement strand
AACCATTGGCTAACAAGATCTCGTTTAGATTAAAACAGGAACTTTCTACACTCTACTCCATCTTCCTGAAGTTTGAAAACATTTCCATAATTTAAATAGTTACTGTTCTTTGAATTTCACTTCAAATATCTAAATTAAACATATCTGCTGGTTATATTTTCTAAAATGCCCCCTCACCTTTAAGTAAAGAATAAAACTTTTCTCAGTTGTAAGCATTTTGGGTTGCAACAGTTGTGTGAGACCAATTTTGTTTTCTTTTGGTGAAGAGCTCCAACTGCAAGAGGTTTAGGATACAAATTTTCCAGATGGAACACTACATCCTGCACTACATTCCTGCTCTTGATTTTAAAGGCTATTTATAGTTTTAAATTTATTTTCAATATCCATGTACTGTATTACCAGCAGATTATCTGCATATGTAGTAACTTGTCTTGATAGAGACCCAAGACTGCACGTGGAAAGTTCTTTCACGTCCACAGACTTTTCAGTTCTGCAGTAACATGATATGTAAGATACTTATATTCTCAATATACACCATGAAACAATACCAATAGATTAAACCACGTAGCCTGAAATTATTGACTGAAATAATGAAAAGTATCTTCATATACTTTTTGATTTTTCAAAAATAAAGGAAAAACTCCTAAATAAAGCAAAAATCATTACAGAACCAAATTGGATACAATAGTTTATTTCAATGCACTAATTGTTCGGCTTTAAAGACATATAAAAACTGAAACTATTTAAATAAAACAACTTAATTCTGTAACTGCTACATATAGTAGGTACACATAACCTGTCTAACCAGTTACTCCACCACATCCAAATTTAGTTCGTCAGCACAGTACAAATAATACACAATAGTTTCATTTTACATGCTGCCACATACGACATTATGCAACCAGCCAATAAAACATTTCTGCAACAGGAAAGACAAAGAAATATTTATTGCAAAAAAAGTAGTTTGCAAAGTAGCAAGAGAACAATAAAAAGAGGCAATTCTTTTTCTGTTTTCTCTTGCTACCAAAGGCACTCCTACATGCAGGCAAACGGAGAGTGCATGTTCTCATCTTTCTCAAAGGAGATTATGCAAAAACCTTTCCAATCTAGATCTTTACCTGTTGAAGCATTTCTTCTGTAGCATTCAGTTTCAACTGATGCCCCTCAAGACAGATTTCTAAGTCCCGTATTTTCTCTCCTTGAGCTTCTACCTGGTCTGTAAGAACGCTCACCTGTAATAAGAGAAGAGAAACAATGATACTGAACTGACAGTAAATAAGTTTGAATTACCTTGTACAATGAACATTCAAATGCACATTTTTACAGTGAATTCCCTTTTAAAGTCCGCAGTTCTTTCATATTCTTTTATAACTTGCTCTATTGAAATAGACAACACTCCATTCTCACGTACAAATAGTTTGATTCAATTCCTGCCCGCTTAAATAGTTTTTGTTGGTTTTTTTTTGGTTTTTTTTTTTTACCATATAGAAGAACATTTCTAGAAGAGGTAGAAGACTGCTTACAGGTAGCCTGAGTCGGTTCATGTACAAGTCTGAACAATCAGAAAGCAGTAAACAAGCACAGAGTATACTGAAAATATTTTAAGTGGTCTCGAAACACGCATTGCTATTTCAGGTTCTATTGGTACTTTGTTTCCCTAAGCAGGTAAATGATAAAACTGCTCATTTGGAAGCTAACCGATTAATTGACTTCTTACAAGAAGAGAAAAATAGCTTACCTATAGCAAAGCACGTCGAAGTTACAAAGAATGCAGTAAGTAAAAGGCATGTTATAGCAGAGGCAAAGTTCTATTCCAAAAAAAAAAATTCCCAGGTTTTGCAAGCCAAAACATGAAATCAAAAGAAGTGAGATACAGACAACAAATCCCAGGAAAAAGAAACAATAAGCCATGCTGGTAAAGAACTGTGGGAATAGTGGCACAGAACAATGAATGTGTAAAAAGAAAAGCCCAGCCCCTATTCTCTAAGCTTGTGAAGCTCAGGAAAATTAGATGCAGCACAACATTAGAAAGATGTGAAAAAGCAATATTAATTCCTATGTTAAGCAGCACATACACTCCATGTATTATTTTTGTTATGAATTTATATAAGAGTAGTTTCCACCACAGACAACTTCGATTACATAGAAAATGTTACCTCCATCAAAAAAAGAAATTTATCTCAGGTTTTTAAACTCTAAAATGTCTAACAAAAATTCACCTATGCTCTCACATCCAACTCAGGAGTACCTCTGCTTAATAAGCATCCATTTTTGTTTTTACCTACAAGCATAATGACAAGGCTAGCTGGGAGAGGAATGCAGAAAAGTAGAGCATTTTATTTTTATGCCTTTAAAATCAGCTGGTCCTAGAGAAGAGCACAGATGGATACAGGACAAGAGAACACATTTACAACCCATCCGTCCTCATAAATGGTAGCATGAAGAGACAAGCCACTCAGAGGAATGATAACACTGATATGGCACGCTTTTCCTAATTGAATTTTAAGGACTTTTATGGAGAAGAAAGTAAGGGATGGGCGTGTTGTCTAAGAACTTGATGGTATACCATATGTAAAAAAGAGTGGCATGCAGAACCTAAAAGGTAACTAGCATAACCTAGTAAACCTAGTGTGAAATCTACTACAGCAGCATTAACACCATGGAAAAAAAAAATTAATAACACTGTCAGCTTCCTTAGTCATTCTTATTGCTGCTACTCCCTTCCCCTCCACTCAGTTACCTCACCATTAGACAAACTATATAAATTAAAGAAATAATAAATTAGCTCCTGACTGAATATCACTTACATTTGCTGACCTGTTAACAATTGTACCACAGAAAATACGCCATCACTTCAGCTTTTATTCACTGAATATCAGCTACAGAGACAATGTTTTCTTTAAAACGTACCTGCAGTATGAGAGATTCTTTATCGCCTTCTAGTCGTGCCAATCTTTCTTGATAGGTTTCATTATTAGTAGATGAATGATGATTCACCTGTGACTAGAGAGAAAAGGGCAGTAAGAATTTTTGCAGTTAATATTAAAATTTCAAGCAGTAATTCATAAAAATTGATATAGTGCAGTTTTTATAATGCAACACACAGCAAGACCAAATCTTTACTTTGTACGCATTAAGGCTTTTGTATGTGCATTTTTTATACTTTTTTTCAGCACTCAGTAACTGTATAGGAATAAATTTGTTATTTTCCAGCAAGTTACTGGTTTTTTTTTCAGAAGATGCCAGCTTACCAAGATAAAAAAAAAAAAAACAAACCACATTCTGTTTACACTGTTTGGACTGAACAGTATTTTGCCAAAGTCAAGGAATTTTGATATTTATTTATAAATACCTGCCATATGTATTATCCTATTCCTAGAAATTTACTGAAAGAAAAGAACAAATTCTTTCTTAATGACTAACAAGTTATTTCAATTACCAAATTCCTATCAGGAACTATTCTGGTTACATAATTATTTACATATTTCTAAACATCTCTAAAGAGCAAGACCTCCTAAAGCTTTACCTTACATCTCATTTTCAACAGATTTTAATACACCAGAGACAAACACCCCAATAATAATAATAAAATAAATTCTTAAAACAAGACAAAGAAATATCTGCAGATTTTTAAACAAAAAAACCAAACCAAACTTTGGAAGAGTGTCATAGTTCTATGGTTCATCATCCACCTGGAAGCTTTATGCAATTGCAGGACTGCTTGCTTAAAGTACCCAGTTGTAATATTTCCCCATAATGGTTCATTTCCCTATTTCAGGCAATGCTTTTCTGCCTGGAAATAAAACACCTTTTGGTTATGTTGGCTTTTCAGCTAACATAAGAATCCAACTACAGAGTTGCCTTTATCTGCACTACTTTGCAGCATGCTACTCAATTACAGTTGCATGTACAGCAGCAGCGGGAGGATTGTCATCTGTGTGAACTGCCTGTTCTTTTTCAACTGAACAAGTTTATCTATTTTTTTTTTTCCATAGCTTCCTGATCTCAGCTGAGGTTTAGAGGCCCAACTGTAAAAGAGACCATGAAAATAAACATAGCACTGATTTACACAAAGCAAGGAGTAGTTACCAATCAAATGCCAAAACACACTTTCCAAACTATGAAATACTGAACTTCATATCAGTTTAGCAGCTTTAGTAGTTAAGCTATGATAACCTTCGTCTCTGATATTTTTGGAAGTATTTTAATCAAATATGCACATCAACAAATAGGACTGAAAGGTATCCGAAGAAATCATGTGATTTGTTATTCTGCCTTGGAACAGATGATTATTTGCAATTCTTGTTTTGTCTGCTTCTAAAATCTCTACAAATGAAAAACAGGTACCAGTCTCCACATGTAATCAAACACCATCAATTTAACTTAGGTCCTATGTATTAAGCTGTACTTAAATAACTTTTGTAGTACTACAACAAAAAGAAGGAATCCTTACAAGTAAGCACGATTTATTTCTGTATGTCTGTGTAGGCAGTCCTTCGACCTCAGCTATGCATCCTCAATCACACTGCCAGCAATTCTGCTTCAAACTATGTGAGAATGAAATCCTTTAGACCAGAAATCTTTACCATTGTCAACTAGGTTTTCATTACAGCCAAAAAAACTCCTCTCCATCTCATTACAAGCTTTTCCCAACGGACAGCCCACAGGCCTTCCCCAGCATGTCTGACCCATACACCATGATAGGGGAAGACTTTCCTGAACACAACTTCAAGCACACAGGGGACAACAGCAGACTTCTAGGCAGGAGAAAATCCTCTCAACAACAAAAGCCAGCAGTGAGAACCACTCAGTCAGGTAGATATTCCTACCTGTTATGCTGTTGTAATTTGCTATTTTCCTATTTGCTATTTGCTAATATTAATTTACTATTTGCTATTTACTAATTTAACCAATCATGTAATGACTCCCCTGCTCCCTTTCCAAGCACAGCGTTATTGCCAACACACTTTTACATAAGCAATCCATTACCAATATAAACTAGAGTTCAACATTTTATATAATCAGCGATGGAGAATTAATTCAACATCAAATCACAAATAAGGCAAAAAATTTACTGCACTCACATTTATCAAATATGCAGCCCCAATGATGTCTGCAGCACTGACTGACAGGCAAATATCCTACGTTGGAACTTCAACACTCAGTACCCATGTAAGACCCAGTGAATCACACACCAGTGTGAACAAAGAGAAGGAAAAAAAAAAAAACCAACCCTACCAACAGGGTTGACAGAGCGCTCAGACAAATACAGGACAGTACAGTACACAGAAAATGGCCTGCTTAAAAAAAAGTGGCTGATTGACACACAACAGTTGTTTAAGACTTTGGAAGTCTTCGTGGCATGCATAAAGACAAGATAAAAAATGTAACATGAACCAAGGCCATCTGTGCATGGCTGGAGTGCATTCAGCAGTTGTGAAAGACGGTACTGAGATGAAACTAAGTATAGTTAGGTATCACACATCTCAGGAGCCAAATATAGGACACAACGCTGAAGTCAAGCATAGACAGCAAATCAGGGTAAGAGATCACAAACACACACTAAACTTATGTAACCACATGATCAAAAGGTTGAATCAACCAAGATTTTCTACAAAGATGTTACTCCATAAAAAGTAACCTAGAAAATTAAAAACCATTACTTGAGCTTCACAATTTAGAGCTAAATGTGTTAATTATATTTCTTGTAATGAAAGAATGGCTGAAATAGCATAAAACAAGAAACTTTCTGATAACATGATGAAGAAATAGATGGAAATATATGTTCAGTCAGGATGATTGGAACAGTTACAACTGTTCCAGTGCTGCAAACAAAAAGTCAAGTATACATCCTATGTGCTCTGTTAAGACAGAAACTGAAAAGCAGTTTCTTGAAGCACCTATACTACTCACTCCATAAAGAACCTGGTATAGTTCAGTGCCCAGACTGCATCAGACATGAATACAAAATATTTCCTTCAACAATTTAAAACCAACCATTTCTTCCACTTTTGGAAAAAAAAGTTTTTTCATGTCACCACCTGCTTCAGCTCCTTATTCATCTGTAGTTTCCAGGTTTATCTTGAAAATGCTCTTTTACCTCTAACTTGTACATAATACTGATATGTGCTGAAAAATGGAGCATTTAAGTATCATTTACATGATCCAGCAACTACAGAATCCTATTCCAAGAAAAAGGCTCAAACAGTCCTCCAGATTATGATAAATTAAATAAATAAAATCAGAATATAGATTATGATTCAACCGCTTTAGGTCAAAATGAAGATAAGCAGCAATAAATACAGCAAGAATATGGCAAGAAAGGCAGGACATTTGATCAACTAGTTAGCTTAATTTTCAATAGCCTTCTCAGATAGGAGCTCAGAGTCCAGCAAGTGAGGAATTTTATGGTTTCTTCCATAGTTTTATTATTTCTTCCGTGTTATTTTAACAGGATGCAGCGTATTGTCAGAACTGAACAACCACCACTGGTTAGAGTTTCTCTACAGATGTTCTAGTCTGAAGTTTCTGAAACAAAACCTGTTGAATCATGACAGACTGTAGGAGTAAGTCCCTTAAAGGAAGTACATTTCCAAGATAATAGAATTGAACAGAGGCCAATTTATGTTCTCCTCATGTGTTAAGTTTAATCTCCAAGAATTTCCAACACAGCTAATTTTAAAACTTCTGAAGTTGATCAGCCAGCTGTTACACAAATATTTTCCACTAATGTCTGGGTCTCATATTGGGTTATAGAAGAAAAAAAAGTTGAGAAAAGAAATCTGGCAGTCATCTAGGCTGGTGATTTGTACGCTTTTTCAATAAGTTGCTTGCCTCATAGAAGACAGATTATGGCAAAACCATCCTTTCCTCTTATTCAGTCACACGAATCAACTTCATTTCCACTGATAATTGAATCAGATGCTTGTGGCAACTAGAGTGCTTGCATCAGTAGGAAAGATTAGGGACACTCTCGATAAATTGTCTGCTGTTGCAGTTTAGAAGCTGAGAACAAGGAGTATAGCCAGCAGAGTTCAACCGGCCAGTTTTCCACAAACTACTAAGAGCACAAAGACTGCAGGAAAAATGTAGACTACAGACATTTTTCTGTCTATCTGGAGTTGATAATATTTAGAAGAATATGGACTTCCCAACTCCCCCCCACCACTGTTTTGGGTCAGCAAAACTGATGTTGTGTTACAGTTCTTGCTGCTGTAATAGTAATGAGTCAGGAAACAGGAGTGAGTAGCCAACAAAGGAAACATTTTTATTATGGCACCTATCTATTAATATACATTTATTCTCTTGATACCTGAGATACATGCCCATGTGAATTTATGTACATTCACTCAGTGTACTTGAGGAGGGAAAGAATGGCTGGAATGGGATTTCTGGATCTGTAGTTCTTGCCTTTCACCTGAAAGCAGAAGCAACAACTGGATTTTCTGTTTTCTTCTGTTCCTTGTTGATTAAAGGAAAGTGAAAGTCAAGCTGAAAGAGCTAACAGCGCACAGAACAAAGGTAGGTAAACTCATACAGTCCTTAAAATCAAAGAATTTTCACCAAATATTTACATTTCTATCAGGAAAACTCCTAATGCTAGCACTTAAAGGAAGATATCCATACACAAGTCACAATGTTCATCCTCAATATCAGCAGCTTAAGTGACATAGCACGAGCTCAAACGCTTCACCTTTTGCTAGTAGAGATTATATACAGTAGTCAGAACCACTAATATATATCTTTCTCAGGTCAACCATCAGCTCAGCACTGTGAAGACTTCAAAACTTAAGTCCAAAGTAAGCTACAAGAGTTATCAGGTGTTTCGGTTTCACACAAAGGCATTTCTTTCAAAATGAAAAGTCTTAGCACTTCAGTGTTTTTTGGACAAGAGATTCTCCATTTTGCTACACTCCATCCACTGCAGTTCAAATAGCTCAGTTAATTTACAATATAATTAGAGAGTTCATTACACCGTTTATTTCTGTAATGAACCATAGTAATTTCTTATTATACTTATATGCCTCTGCACAAAATGGGGGCTATGTCATTTTTATTCAGAATGGTGTGCTCCTGATTAGGGTCAGATGGCAGGATAATAAAGCAACAGGGTCAAAAAGGAAACTGTATGGGAAACTTTTAACCCAAATCCCTTGGGAGAACCAAAGAAAATCCATGCTAAAGACGACACACTTTTACCATCTGGAGGCAGGGAAGAGAAGAGTTTTAGGCACTTTGGCTTCCAACAGAAACTTAACAGCAGCAGATTCATGCTTAGGTCTTGTAAAATAACATCAACTACTTACAAAATTCTTCCCACACACTACCAGCCAATTACTTTATGACAGTGATGCTGCTGTCTTAGCTGCAATGGAATAAGTGCCCCCTGTATATACACAAAAAAATTTCCATATCCTTCTAGAAAGAGACAACTTCAAGACACGCTTCTTAACTAGGCTTTATGCCTCACTGACAAGGTGTCTTTGAACATCTGAATCACTAACAAATGAAGCCAGTGTGGTATCATATTGCTATGGCAGGTACCATTCAGATCTAGGCCAGAATAAACTGATCCAGATAATTCTGAAGTTATGACCACAGTATCATATGCCATAAAGTACAATGTAGGTGTGCTCATCATAGAGTTATGCCTTTGGTATTAGGCAAAATATTGTCAACAGAGAGAGTGAGAAATTTTACTACTACTGCAGGCAATAATATATATATATATATATATATCATATATTTATATATATATTTATATTTATATATATGTTTACTGTCAAAAGATAGAAAAATTAAAATATAGAAAAGCAGTAAACAAAGGAAAACAGGTTAACTGTGATTCATATGTATTTTCTCTTTTTTTTTGCTCTCTCTGCTCTTATATTCTTGTACTGACACTGCACATATGTATAGCCTATTCTTGGCAAACCACTTTTCACAGATCATTTTAACATCAAGAAAGCCTAATGGAAAGACTTGAAGCGTGGCAACACTTTATTCAAATTTGACCTAAATATTGCCTTGTCTCTCCTGTTGTTTCATGATGCTTCTGTACATATTGTGTTACAAGATCACTGATTAAAACCACATCCTTTGTTCTATGCATCTGAAAATTGTAGTTTTATCCCTTCTTTTCCCCTGCCTGGATTCACCATTACTTATTTAACAACTGTTTGCTGCCCTAATACAGTCCAAGCCACAAACAACATGCAAATATAGCATGACAGACTAACTGCAACATCAAAACTGATCCTGGTTTCTGAAGTGACTTCTCTTAATGATTAAATTGGAGCCAGTTCTAGTATATTTCACCAGAGTTTATGAGAGTTTTTTGCAATTACTCTCTGTTAAGCACCATTCATTAGTCTGGAGCAAAAAGCAACAGTATTTAATTGCAAGGCCTTAGATCCTTAATGCTATCACAGTGCCAGACATGAGATGCTAGGATTCTGGAATATGGAAATCAAATAAATAACTTTGATTTTTTTATTTATTTACAAGATCACTTATCAAATAAACTTTGGATCACAGTGCTCAAAGTTCTCCTGGGAACTATGAAAGATTGTTTTCAGTTCTCCTCCACCCCACATACATTCAATCCCTTACAGTGCCTGCAAGGAAAAGAACCAATACTGATATTCTCCTTTATCTATCCTACATATAAAGAATTAAGTGCCATCATTTTAGTAACATTTAGTTATGCAAAACAGTTTGTACTATATTTGAACACAATATCTTTTCCAAAAAGGCACCCTCTGTTGTTAGTTCCTGCCAAATCTGTGAACATTTCTTCATGACACCATGACACATTCTTCTCTGAAGCTACTCCTTTCTCATTGTTTTATCATTCTCAGTGCACAGTGAATGCAACTCAGTTTGATAATAGCACACCTCAGTCTTTTGTCAGCAAATCTATCTTTTGGATATTAACAGGGAAGCAGAGGTGGCAGACGTACCATATTTAAAACATCATTTAAATAACAAAGTAACGTGATCTCAAAAACCACGAAAGAGTTATCTAGTTTTAACTATACAAAACACAAATTAAACTAATAGTGCAATGTTCCCAGCTACTGCTTCCTGTTGTCTCTTCTTCTTCACTCACCCACTCATTTCCCCATTTAATCCTCTCCTCATCCATACTGCAGAAACACAAAGAGTTTTGAGGAAGAGATATAAATATTTCGTAAGTAAACTGAACTTCAACATTCTCGAGCTTTTGTTAAAGACTTAAATATCACAAATATTTTACATTTAAAGAAGCTACCCACGTTAAAGTGCCTGCTCACATTCAGCACAGATATTCACCTACGTTTTATGTTTACACAGCCAGTTAAAAATAGTGTGTGCACATATGTATGCATGTGTTTTTAATCAAGGGTCATGCAGAAGCACTAACATAAATAGCGTGCATGGAATTTATAACAAAAGTATGCAGTTAAATAGATTTTTTTTTATAAGTATGATGGGAAGATGTACTCCTCACATGACATACAGTTAAATCAATATTGTAACTTAATAGAACAGTTTACTGTGAAGGAACTATTCACATCCCATTTTAAAAATCCACAAAAACTGGAAAGTAAACAGTTAGAACCTAAGAAACTTAGAAGCAAAGATTAGATGATTTTTCCAGGATGATCAGACTTTCTTTTTTTAATTTTGCAGGAAAACAAAAATTAATCTCCTTATATTACTCAGTTAATTCATGTTCAGTTTCACATTCATCACAAAAATGAGGATAATAGCACTGCGTTTTTAAAAAGCATAATTTAATCAGAGAAGGAAAAAAAAAACCACCATTTTTATTCAAAACAAAAGCACACAAAGATCTCAGGCAGTTACAGCAGTGAAAAATTAAGTGAAGAACCGGTGCAAATATTTCTTAATTTTAAACCACAATGTGATAAACAATGTAGTCTAATTTTTTGCCATACACTGCAATGTATGATATGCTTTGCTATACTACAACCTCAGGAAAGCACGAGCACTTTAGAACCTACTGCCATTTGTTCACAGACTAGAGTTTTGTTTTTAAAGACATAGACCACTGATTGTCCCCCTGCACAGCCTCCCCCCCCCCCTTCAAGCTTCCTCCTCCTGCTTGAAGAAAAGTCCCTAATTCCTTTCTCATAAAGGAACTTACATTATTTCAGGTCTGAGGCACTCCGTGTGTTTCCTTCCGCAAAGCTGAGAATTCTGACTTAGATTGGTAACATGCATTTACAAAGACAAATCAAAGAACAGCAAATCACTTACCCGCTTTAGCCACGTGAAGTGCTTGTAAATATCAATCTCACCATCCATGCTTTGGGCCCATCTCAGCAGTCACGTTCCAAGGGCTAAAAGAAACTTTTGGAAGCAAGCGCGCTGCTTTGTTCTACAGGATATAGCTGTGACTTCTTCCCCTTTAAAGCCCTCTACTTCTAAATTCTTGTGTGTGTGTACACATTTCAAGTTAAATCTACTGCCTCTGTCCCACAGTCTTATCCCAAACACTTCTCACAGATGTATATATAATGCACAACTGTATAAACTTCAGACTCTCCCCCAAACATCTGTTTTTTTTAAACAGCAGATCGGTTAGCAACCAGAACAACGTAAATCTAAAGGCATTAAAAATATAACTTGCTAAATGGTCTTTAAAAAGGGATCTTTCAAGAACAGTATAAATCTGCAGAAACTATTCACTTTTAGCGCTGAATAACAACCTAAAATTATTAAGCTGTCACTGTGAAACTATTTTCAAGTAATGCTTTCCCTGGCTTTCTGCTTCAAGAGTGGCTGGAATTCATTACCAAAGACCCCCTATTTCCTGTCTCTGTTTTACTCCCTGTTTATCGTAACACTACTCAGCCTACTCAGTTTATTTCAGGCCCTGACTAAACCTAAAAATAAGTTATGCTCTTTGAATTACTGGCCTGTCCTCACAAAAGACATTATAAAAAAGGAGGAATTCAAGGACGATTCAGTGGATAAGCTGATTATTCCATAAATAGTGCCAGGAAGGCAGTTTTCCATCTTAACAAAAGATGATGATACCCTTTCTAAGATTTTTGTCTGCTTCTGCTGAAGCCTCGTGGAATGGCAACTTTTCAAACTTGCAACACGGAGATTAATGCATATGCAAAGCAACATTCTGGCAAAGAAGGGATCTTTAAAAATACTCCCTATTACTACAGGGTCCTCTAGTGCCTCTGCACAGTACTTATGACTACACTCTAACCTTTCCCAGCAAACTCCAGTTTCTTGATATCTCCCACTATTAAAAGTGGCTTTGGTCTTAAACTGTAAAACTGGTCGTTCCATATACAAACACAATGTATTGGGCAACAACTGTGAACACCAAAATGCTGCTGTCCCATTGGATTTTTGTGATCTCAGAATATTTACTTTGCTCCACTTTTTTTTCCCCTTTTTCCTTTTTCTTTTTTTTTTCCCCAGTTCCTACAGCCAAGTACATTCATGCATTTAAGACAAAGTGCAAGAACTTGGAGCCAGGACCAAGTTGCCCATCACGCTAATGGTATATGCAAAGAATTCGAAGTCTAAAACTGTATAATGCTCTGAAAAGCAGTTCTTAAAAGGGATCTATCATACTAAGCCATCTATCCACCCTTCAAACTTTATCTGGAAATCCCAGACAAAGGAGTTTCTGCAAAGAGGTTTACTATTTCAAATATTTTTGATCCTTTTGACCAACGCTTGGATCTTTCAAGTGACAAGCAGAGAAGGATACAAACCTAGACTACCAGACTTCTTTGAGTACTGGACAGTAATAAATATATGAAGTTCTATGACAAGAAAAATGTGAAAGGTTTTTAAAAAGTTAGTAGTACAAGTCTTCTAAAGATGCTAGAGTAGCTAAAATTGGCAGAAAATGGAACAAGGCAAAAGAACTTTTCTAAAAGTGAACCATGCCATGAGACAGCACCGGAAAAGGACTTGAGTTGCTCTGTACATCAAACATACTTATTCTATGCCAATTGTACAAGTTTTTATGCTATGTTAACATTTCAAGAAAGAGCTGCTCTCATCATAGTTCATGTAATCTGGCATTCATTTTAAAAGCTCTTACAAATCATTTGAGATGCACTCAGTACAGGACATTTCTCTGTGTGTGACAGCCTCTGTCATAACCGACTAAGGGGGTTCTTTTGAGATTAAAATATGAAATCCCTAGGGGCGCTTTTATTCCCCAGAAAATGAGTTATCTGATTATACAGAATAGCAAATGCATCAGACTTTCTCACATCATTGTGTATCCCACGGCACAGCCAATTACAGAATCCCATATCCACATTTAATCCAGTTCAAAACGGAGGTTGCAAGACTTATTTCAGACTTATTTAACAAAGTGGGGGGGGAAAGTACTCTGTACTCTCTTAAAATGTTCCACAACATATTATGTCGTAATGATTTTGCTTTACAGCAGAGAGAAAAAACAAACAAACAAACAAACAAACACTAAAAGAAAATTGTATTCTTCCACTTACAAGTACCTCAGTGTAGCATTTGCAGCTAGGCGAGTATCAATTTTTCCTGTTAAAAGTATTTTAAATCACAAACATACCTTATTTTTGCCTTGTCACTTGTTCCGGATTTCATACAAAGGTCTCTTGATTTTGTTACAGTCATTCTTCCTGATTAAGAGGTAGACGTGCCTGAATTTTCTGCATCTTATCAGCTATGAATGTTGACAACATACATTCCGGACAGTCACGTGTTCCCTTCCAGCCTGTCACCTGCTTGCTGAACTTTATGTCCTGCTTGAGCTTTGGCCTGAAAAAGTTTCAGGCACCAAATGAATTCAAATCCATTGCCTCAAATTCGCTTAGAATTTCTCTGGAAAAACAGGTTATTTCCTCTGGGCAGTGTGAAAACATGGAAAATATGTTGCAATGTGCAATGTGAGGATTGCTTCATCGGGTTACTGTTGTGTTTAAGGAAAAAAAAAAAAAGCAAGTGAAGGAAATGCATGTTTATGCATAGTTCTTCACTGAGCACTAACTTCTAGTTCAACAGAGAACTAAATATCAAACCAAGTAAAATAAAATCAGCCCCCAACATCACTGTAATGCCACCACCCTCATGTAAATAAGTCAAAGGGAGAACGATCTAGCTGATCACTCACAAATATTAAGTTTTCCTTCATCCATTACTCTACATCCATTACTTCCTGATCCTTATGTTTGAACTTTGCTTGGAAGCAAAGGGATTAGAAACATATCTGGGAAAATGTCCTCAATATGCCAATTCACACACCTGTCATTGCTGTGATGCAGAAAAACGTGAGAACTGGAGAGCGAAGAAAGAGAAAATATGAGAATGCACCTGCATGAGAACACAGGTGAAAAAAGAAATAGCAACAGAAATCCTGTTTATATATTGAGGAACGTTAAGCATTTCCAGTAAGACAGATGTTCAGAGAGTCTTAATAATTACTAATTGACAATTTCTGAAGGACAGAGCAAGATAAAACTTATTGAAACAAACAAACAAAAAGCCCACTTCTTTCTCTATCACAAGTAAAGCAAATATGTTCATATAAACAAATGAAATCAGCATGCTGGGAAAGACCATGAAAAATGTTATGTAGACAAGCTCATCTATTTACAAAGACGAGAAATGTGCCAGCCTATTGTATGCTACTTCATAAATACCAAGTTCAAAAATAACTATAACTTGTTTTTCTTTCTGAAACATCACAAAACATGAAAATGTTGTGTTTGAACTGTGTATCTTTGTTGACCATTGCATTATTGCCTACTATGTAGGTATTTTATAGCATTTACATTTTTACACTAATGTTTGTTACATTAATGCAGTATACCAAATTTAAAACAATGAAAAGCAATGCAGCCAGAAATAAAGTGACAGAAGATAATGTCAAGTAAAAAACCGTTACCACCCATAACATTAGGTACAAAACTAAAGACAAATGTGACACTCTGTGACTTAGTGCAAAGCCACTGAAGACAACACCTTCAGTCAAATTCATCCTTTTGAAGGCTAGCATGCAATTTCTGTATATACAATCATGAATTCCTACAGAGGAGGCCTGTAGTCCCTCTGACAATATCAAGGTGCACATAGCCCATATGGGTAAGAATTACCCTCAAGGGCTAATCTTTATGGTATGTCACCAGGCTACCTTGAAATACTGGAAAACTTAACATAAAAACAAACCTTGATATTATAACCAGAATGCTGTCTTTCATTCATGAGCACTGAAAGCCTATGGCCATAACACAGTTCTATTTAATTGCTTCTGGTCACTGTAATTGAAAATTGACTCTATTAAATATTATTGGTCATTACATGGTTACAAGAAACTACAGAATACTAACCTCAGCACATCATTTTAAGAAAAAGATCTAGACCTACTTGCCACAAAGGTATTTTCAACTTGTTTTAGTTCTTTGTGCAGAATAGATTTTCCTAACTTTGAAAAACAGCTAATACAGAATCACACAGAATCACAGAATAGCCAGGGTTGGAAGGGACCTCAAGGATCATGAATCTCCAACCCCCCTGCCACACGCAGGGCCACCAACTTCTCCATTTAATACTAGACCAGTTAATGCTAGACCAGGCTGCCCAGGGCCCCATCCAATCTGGTCTTGAACACTTCTAGGGACGGGGCATCCACAACCTCTCTAGGCAGCCAGTTCCAGCACCTCACCACTCTCTCTGTAAAGAATTTCCCCCTGACATCCAACCCCTCCCTAATAATAACATCCCTAATAATAATAATAATAATAATAATAATAATAATAATACAGTGAACTTTGCTGACAGAGAACATGAAACTGACTCCCAGACAAGCAACAATGGAATGTTAAAAAAAATAATAATAAATCAATTCATCCTGGCTTAGGTAAATTCCATGCAAGCCATTTACACCTCCCTTCCCACTAGCTCCAAGGCATTCTCTAGTATTCATAAAGAGCTGTAGGCATGAAGTATACTGCTGTTTCCTGCGTGCTGAGAATTACTCTAACATGTTTGAGGAAGTCAGAAGACCAGACCTGCCTGTTCAGGGCTTCCTTACATCACTAACTCATTGAAAAGGAGCTGGAGCACAGCAGAGGACTGGGTCATTCAAAATGCAACTTGAACAACTGCTCAGAAAACATACCCATCTAGTATTTCAAACTGGAAATAATAAACATGAGTGCATACAGAATAATGGCTTGACTATACCATCCCAAGCAGACTTTGCTGGTATATTTTCAATTCAGCATGTGACAATGCCACTTGGTAATTGGAAGATTCAGCTATATATAGTTCTGTCATGACTCTCAACAGTTGAGTCCCGCAGTCAAACCTACCAGGAGATAAATGTACTGGATTTAACTGACATTGCTCAGAACATATTCTCTTCCCATTCAGCTGTTGTTGAAGAGTTCTACTGCTGCATACATGTAATTCTTCTGTTTTTAGTAGCAATGACTTACGTTCCAATTAAATATTTATACAGTACACTTCTAAAGACTTCTTGTAACAACAGTCTGTATACAAGAAAGTACAATTATTTTCTTTTAACTACCAGAGGATATTACTATTATACTCCATCTTTATAAAAGTATTTGTTCAAGTCTGTCTTGAGGTATCTTGCCCTAAGGAGGGTCCTGATGGACAAAAAGCTGGACAAGAGCCAGCAGTGTGCTCTTGCCATCCAGAAGGCCAACGGTATCCTGGGCTGCACCAAAAGACGGGTGGTCAGAAGGAGGGGATTGTGCCCCTATACTCTGCTCTTGGAAGGCCCCAGATGGAGTACTGTGTCCAAATCTGGAGACCCCAGTACAGGAAGGACGTGGAGCTCTTGGAATGGGTCCAGAGAAGGGCCTAAGATGATCAGAGGATCGGAGCACCTCTCCTATGAAGAGGCATTGAGGAGCTGAACCTGTTTAGCGTGGAGGAAAAAAAAGGCTCCAGGGAGACCTCATTACAGACTTCCAGCACTTAAAAGCAGCTTACAAGCCAGAGGGCAATTGATCTTTTCCAGGGCCTGATAATGATAGGACAAATGGCTTTAAACTATTTAAAAGAGAGGAGATTTAGGTTAGATGTTAGGAAGGAATTCTTTTCTCAGAGGGTGGTGAAGTACTGGAACAGCTTGCCCAGAGAAGTTGTGGATTCCCCATCCCTGGAGGCATTTTGAGGCCAGGCTGGATGGGATACTGGACAGCTTGATCTAGTGGTTGGCAACCTTGCCTATGGCAGGGGGTTGGAACTAGATCATCTTTAAGGTCCCCTCCAACATAAGGAATTCTATAATTCTCCCCCCTGTTTCCTTGAATTTAGAGCCTTCAAAAAAGATTTTCAGAATTAAGCTTCTAAGAAAAAACACCATCAGGAAAATACTCAGGACTTCCAGCATTTTAAGGATCAGTATATAAAGCTACACAGTGAAGTGGCTGAAATTAAACATAAACGCTCCACTAGAAGTAAGATCATGTTTTACAGTCACGAAAATAAGGGCTTTCACCTATTTTAAAAATTACTTTAGGACCTTTGTAAGAACACCAGAGTTCTTTATACTCAAAAAAGTGATCAACAAAGATGTATTAATAAATGAACAGTGTAGACAGTGAGAGTTCTAAAATAAAACTGTACCTAAACGTATTCTCTCACAGCTCATTAATTCAAACATAGCCTGTTGTTACTGCAACACTTAATTTTTAATGCTGAAATTACTATCTACTTCTTGATATGTCCTGTGGTCTTTGGTCGTACTAAAATATTTAACAAGAAGCACACAAAATTGTTTTATGTATTTGAAGTTTCCTTCAAAATTCTTTTAAATGTCTTATGACAATCCTCCTCTTCTTTGTTGCTCAGTTTTCAAGGCCAAAGAATTTACAAACATAAAGCATGTAGAACACTGCATGAATTCACTTGTAGGCACAAATTTTTAATATAGTTCTTAAGTAGTAAAAAGGCTACTATTAATGAAGCTTTATTCCATTTTTCCTTCATCAAAAGAACAGCGCTTTTCTAACATTACAGAAATTGTTCTATCCTCATTCCATTATTTGTAGTAACCACCTAAATTCAATGCTACTTCATCCATCTCAAATCAGTGCTGTTGAGGTTAATGCATTACAGCTGAGTGCAAATTCTTGACGTTCAGAGATACCAGAGTACAGAAATTTAAAAAGGAGCCTTCGCAAAATACATGAATTTGCAAAATTTTAGAAATTTTAATTCCACAAACAAGTACAAAATCCAACTCCACCTGAAACACTATATCACCACCAGAGGTCCCATTAAAAATAAATAAAATTAATGCCCTCAAATGACGGAATAAGCAAAGTAATGTCAGATGCGAAACAAATCCTGAAATTTTCACACCTTAGACACAACTAAATTTTCCCACATCTTTGGTATACATAACAGAATTGTTAAGAAACACTTGGTGATATTTCACACCTAATAATGGTACTAAATGATAGAATTAATGGCAGGCAAGATGATGTCCAACTCCCAGTTCCACACAGGCCTATCAAGATTTTAAAACACAGAAGCTGTGTGCATGCTTACAGGTTTTTTTTGTTTTTGTTTTTGTTTTTTAAACTATAAAAGAAAAACCAGTGCATATTCTAAGATTGAGTTTAGTGGATGTTTTGTAATTTAAAAAAATAAAATAAAATCACACCTACCATGCTCAAATCCCCTCATGCATATAGATGTCCTTAAAATAAGTGTAGAACTCCTCAGAACAGGGCAAAATATTTTAAGATCACAGTGGTCTCAATATACTATTATACAGCTATAAGATCTGCTCTTCATCTGGATAAGGCTCAGTCCTTTCAATACAGCCAAATGTTTATTCCCTATCTATCCCAATATAAACATGTCTCACTCAGAAGCTAATGCTCTTTTCATTTACCACCACTGCCTGGTGTAGAATATACCTTGGAGTTTCAGAATACCAACAACTAAGGCAAAGGAAACGTAGCAAGCAAAATGATACAGAATCATCCATTTTATTCCTATCTCTTCCTTCATCAGACAACATCACCAAATTCCAAATTGATAAATTTAAAAATGACAAGCTTTTTGTATATATACACTTATATGTTATCTTCAGCAAAGGTTGAATATCAACAGCAAAAACAAATAAAAGCAAAAAACGTCACAGGAAAGTTCACTTTGAGCTTTGCTTTTACTACACCCAACACAACCTGAGGTCTATGATCTTTTCATACTCCTGTGTGCATTTAATCATCACCTTATAAAGTGGTAATATCAACAGCTTTTTATGATTATTTAATACCTGCTGCAGTTCTCGAAGACGACAGATTTCAGTCATAATAAAAGTCACTGAAGCATGAAAATACTTGACCTAAGGCTGTTTACAAACAAACAAACAAAATGATAAAGTTAGAAATAAATACTCACCAGATTCTCTTCAAACCACTCCCGTATACATACTGCTGTGGCCCCTGGAATTTGATTTCGCAGTGCTTCTTTCTCTTGAGGATCCTCTAACATTTCCAAAGCCATCTTTAGATCTTCCAGGAGATGCAAAATTTGAAATGTGCCCAAATATACTGATGGAGCAGGGGACACAATATCATAAGCACAATTAGCATATTCTGCAGCTGACTTTGTACCTAAAACAAGAAAACAGGAAAGTCTGATTTCAGTTGACAAACATCTAGCTATTACACACTGCTATATTTGGACTTCAAATATTGACAAGTTTCAATACTTCCAGTAAGGCTTAGAAATAAAGTAGTTATTAGGTAAATAATGAACACTTTAGAATTAAACATGAGAGCTATGTACAAGCATATTTCAACCTAGACAACATTTACAATGTCCGTTAAATTACACACTCCAAACTTTACCACAAATCACCTGTAATTTTCCATGGTTACCATGAGATGTCACTACCTTCTCAGCTACATAGAAGTCTCCACACAGAGCAGTGTTTCTCAAGCAAAACAAGCAAGATTCACTCAGCCCTTTGACAAAAAACTTAAATGAAAATGACCTGCATTACCAGAAATGGAAAAATACGTAACCTCAAACAGGTTTAAAGCACTTTTCAGAGAGAACAAACTACCCAAAGTTCTGAGAACTTTGTGAGCTCTCCAAATTATAAAAAACTCTAAAACACAGCCACTCGCTGACATCCTTTCGGCGTCAATCTTTCCTCAAAAACATATCTCATGAAACGAAGAAGTATAAATTCTAATATCTTTGAATCTTTTGCTTTAATACCCTGTGTCGCCAAGCTATCTTTTTTCAGTTCTGAGTTTCATTTGACACCGATTGGTTTCTTAAACAAATACTCAGATGGAAAACTTGTATTGGCTTTACTTTTTATAGTTTAATTCATAGTTCATTGCTCCATGTACGTAACAGATTGCACTTATGTATGTATTCGTGCCTGTTCTCTAGCATAAACAATCTCACGTTTTCTCTTATTTGACTTCATGGGAGGTACTTAGAAAATAAAAGGATTGAGAGGAGTACAGTAATTTTACATACGTATGCTGTATTGTATCATTGATCCATACAAGGTGATCAAAATCATTTCCATAGTATTTTTCCACTCACTCGTCTTTTTAACATCACTTACACCTTATACTTTAGTTGCAAAAGGAAGAGAAGTCTTAATCAAGTTTTGAAAACTACTGGCTAAGATTTTTTTTCCCTGAGCAGCTGTATTTAATTTGAAACACAGACGTATGACTAATCCAAGTTTCCCTCTTCTGTGCACACTACTTTGCATTAATCAATGTTCGTTTGTCTGTTATTGTTGTTTATCTACTCTGATTTGAACACTACATGTTGTTTGAACCCAGTGAATCTAACTGTATTTTACATATAACACTATATACATAATTTAGTAAATATAGCTCACATATGCATTAACACTATGTCCTAATACACTTGAATACCTTCTGCACCTAGATGGGCTTTTTGCCAGAACACCAATTGATCATTTGATCCTAACATTGTTTTCCCATCTCAGCGAGTCATCAATCCAAGAAAGCATTTTATCTCTCATTTTGTGAACGCTAAACTTCACAATAATCTTAAGGGAAATCTAAATAATATTAACCAGATGTTCTTCAACCACTGCTTTAATGACTTAAATTCTATCAGATCACTTACCTATGCAGACGACTGTGTCATTTTAATTCTGCTGTTCTATTTATGTGTTGTTTGTATCAAAACAGCGCAAAAGCATCCTTAGACATTTCTGAGATTAAGCAACACTCAGTAGTATTGGTTGTCATATGCACTGTTTTCTTTGTTTGTTTTAATGCAACACATTTATCTTCATTACCTATTTAATATAATTCTAAGCTCCTTTCAAACATTTAGTCCTATTCACTTGTGTTATATATGAGTTTATTTTGATATGTCAAGTGTAAGACCTCATCTTATTTTCTGTCTAAGACTGCAGCCAAGATCATGTTTCTCTTCAATATCCAGTTCTAAGATTGCTAAAGACAACTTTTTTTACCTTCTAGGTCAATTTATCTTCCAGATGATTCTCTTAAAAGGAAAAAAAATCTGTTTTACTGAATTTGATTATTCTAACCAATAAAATATATATTCTTGTTTTTTTACATCCTCCTAGGTATCTATGCAAGCTGTTTATTTACTTCCTAATGCAGTTTAACCTAGCACAGTATGAACTAAAAACAGAAGATTGCAAATTGTGTACAACAGGAACTTATATCTGTGCCTCAGTACTCAACCTGGCGAGGACAAACCTTGAGTGATGTGTTCAGTTTTAGGCCTCCACTACAAGAAAGAATTTGAGGCCCTGGAGCATGTCCAGAGAAGGGCAATGAAGCTGTGAGAGGTCTGGAGCATGAGTGTTACGAGGAGCAGCAGAGGGAGCTGGTATTGCTTAGTCTGGAGAAGAGGAGGCTCAGGGGAGACCTCCTAGCTCTCTACAAGTACCTGAAAGGAGGCTGTGGTGAGGTGGGGTTCAGTCTCTTCTCCCACATAACTAGAAGTAGGACTAGATCCGCAACCAATGCTTCAAGATAAATACAGATTTAAAACAAATATCCTGGGTTTAAATTGATTATGTTTGCAGTTTAGACAGTTTACACAGGCAAATATAAAGCCAAACTGTACAAACCACTGTAATTTGCTTGTGGACGGTACTAGTAACATCTTCCCTTATCAAACTGAATGCCTCACTGCTTATCACATCTTGCTTCCATTCTTTGATTACAATGGCAACATGACCACAATTACTATCATATCCACCTTCTTCAAAAAATAATTTAAAATTCTGTAGGAAAGTTGTGATAGTTCAATTCAGTATTTTATTTGCAAAAGCTTCCTATTTTACTGCTTAGATTCAAGTGAATCACAGGCTTGCTTCTCTTATTTGCTTTCCATATAGTTTCATATTAAAAAGATAATATACAGTTCGACAGAAGGACAAGAACACACCCTGAAAAATTAAAAGTGCGTAGGAGTAAGTACATTAATTTGCATTGGTTTAAATCTTCACATCATCATACTGCAAAATACATTACACTTTATCTCCAGACAGTAAGAATCTGGATCTCCTTGCTGACTGAAAAAAAAAAAGAAAAGGAAAAAAAAAGGAAAAAAATAAGAAATGCCCCAGCGCAAACAAACTCCTAGATGTTACCAGTAAACTCTCCCCTTAACAGCAATTAGTATGTATCTGACTTCACTGTAGGCAACTGAAGCAGGGAAGAATATGGTTCAACCACTAGAATTTTATTGATAGTCAAGAAAAATGAGTGTAGTTCTGAACTAAAAAAACAAACAAACAAAAAAAAAAAACAAAAAAAACCCAGCAACCTCATTGTATGGTCTTCAGCAAGTCAGAGTCTTACTGTATCTTTTTTTTCCCCAAGGGCAAAAAAGGACACAGGGGAATCTTTTGTCATTATATTTATATGAAACTCAACATGATGGTGTTCTAGGGCATCACAAGTAATCATGATAAATGTATATCTTAGAGGAGGGAAAATAATAAAGCAGGAAAAAAAAAAAAAAGATAAAGACAAGCTGCTCAATTCTCATTTTCACATACAGGCAGTGGATGAAGGAGGTTAAAATTTGCTACTTTCTAGAAAGAATAAGAAAACTATTAAAAAAACAACTTCAAGTTGGGTTACACATTGACCATGGAAGCACACTGTGTGTTCAGAGTTCCTTGCAGTTAGCTGAATGGTTTTAAAGAAAAGTCCCTTTTGGGCAAATACATAACCTATTCAGAAAACAACACTATTTGCAGCATGTGAAAATAAATTACTAAACAATACTAATATAACAAACAGAAAATCTTGCCAGTTTGAAAATCCACTCTCCTCAGCTTATATTATAGACATTCGTCTGTCATTCATTTTTTATCACTCTTAGCAGTAAAAACTGTTTCTCATCTCTCACTTTTCCTTGCCCCTTTACTTCTTCCCCACTGCATTCATCAGTATAATCTCAGTCTATTCTCTCCAAAACTGCCTGAATATGGTAATATTAAGCTCAACAATTAGTGGTTTACAAAGAGATTTTTCCTGAAACTGCTGATTTTTTTAGACCAGAAAACAGTTAATGAAAACATTAAAAAAAGTTACCACAAGAAATCCAAACCAAACAAACTCACCTTCAACAACAGATACCTCTCTATTTCCAAAATAAAACCAACAGAACACAAAAGCTAATTCTAAAGTGGGGTACAGATTGCTTCCTATAAAGCTGAAATACACAAATAGAGTTTTGTCATTTATTCTAATCACCTTTGGACAAAGTTATAAACATTTACTCTGGCTTTTCAGTCAATCATTGTTGCACTGCTACAATTTTATTTTTTACCTGCGTTTTTACTCAATGAGTATATGGGTTGTCCAAGTTCTTCCTCTCTCCTTCCATTCTGCAAAGTACAATTCCCTTCTGAAGCACAAGTCTCTTTTTCTCATAAAGCCCTGAAAACTTGAATTTATGTAAACTAGCAGTAAAGTTTGGATGGGACATAATTCAGACTTCTCATTCCTAAGTCTTCTCTCAAAGGAGTGTAGAGGTAACTCACGCAAACCTTTCTTTTAATACAGTAATGCAAAATACATAACAAATGTTGTATTTTGAATCATAGCTTGCATTAACTGATCCTTAAATGTCTGCTATTAGATCTTGAACAGTAACAGTTAAACTGGATTAGCAGGAAGCCCTAGAAAATTTTTCAAAGCTACAAGTGTAGATTATGGCTACAGGCCATCATCAGATGCAAGTTTCATGTAGCTTGGATGATTTTCAGCTGAGCTTTATTTACAACCACATGTGGAACACTTTAGACAATTTTCAAGAGCTGTCTATAATTTCATATGCAAATCATCTACTCAACCCTTTTTCATGCTTATAGATTTCAAGCAGTGATGCTGAGCACATTATGTATGGTACACACAACTGCAACAAAGATCTCCCTTATCGAGAAACACAAGCCAAGCAGCATTACAGGTGGTGGAAAAAGGAGGATGGATTCTGCAGCAACAGTGCAAATTTAGCAAAGGTAGGAAAACATAAATCTTAATGTTGTATTTGAGGTCAAGTATCAATAGCACAGGAAAAACACAATCAACACATTTCATTAAAAGATGAAGAAAAACAAATATTTTCATTAATTTCTTCACTTCTCAAACATTCTTCCATAGGCATTTCTACACACACACAAAAAAGAAAGGAGTGGACTTAGGCTCAGTGAAACCATCAGTCATTTAAAAGTGTTGCAAGTCAACAACTTCCTCTTTTTAGTATAAAAATTCTATAATGGTTGTGGCAAGTCAGTGGTAACACAAATAATGTTTAATGAAAAGATACATCTCTGCAATCAGGAGGAAAGTAACTGCATCCAGTTTGTTAAAAAATAAAAGCATCATTTCATAAAAATCATATTATTCTGATTTCTAAAAATTAATACTTTTTTGAGTCAACTTCATCACCTAAAGTAGAAAATAGAACAGCTATGATTCTGCATTTAAAAAAATTCCGTTTGATAGAAGTTGCTTCAATCTACCTCTTAGAAATCTGTCAAACAACCAAATTACTCACACACTGAAGAACAGATAACGCCCTATAAACCACAAAAGAACCTCTGTGTCTCAGATTTTCAATTATATGGGGCTATGACCCTCATGGTTTAACTGCCTTTCTTTGTTTTAATACTGTATTGGCAGTTATTTACATTTCTCTCTCTTTTCCACCCTTTACTGCTATGCCAGTGGAATTTAACATCATCATACTCTGAAGCCAGTTTTGATCCTCTCTCTTCAAGTCAAACTTTCTGAAACTTTGCATGGCAAGCTGTAGAACATCTTATCTACCAGTTTGAACTTTAGCTAGAAAGTGGTTTTAACATCAGAGACAAGTAATTAAATACTGTTAGGCAATTTCCTCCACTCCACACTGGCATAACAACTCCATTAATTCTTCTAAAGAATTACTCTAGGAGAGCAATACTTCCGAATCTATTACACTAATAGAAATTTTAGCACACATGGACTATCCTCACATGAATTCCATCTCATGCTGTTTCATATTCCCAGGACATGCTACATCTGCCTTGAGTGAAGTTACACCAAAACTTAATACAAATACCTATGATATATGGATTTTGTTTTGCATAAACACAATGAAGGACTGCAGTTCAGGTATGTTGTTATCGGTACTCAGTCACTATGTTTTTCTCGTTTTATATTGACAGTCCTGCTTCTCTGTACTCAGAGACAAAAAAATATTTCTGTTATAAAGATTTCTATATTTTGAATTAAATCTATACTCCTATTTTCAAGAAATCTTCTTATTCCGCTGTTTTGCTGAAAAGGCAGGACCACATTCAAGGGAAATCAAAGACCAACACAATCATAAAGGATAGGTTGTCTTTTACAAAAGCAGATGTTTGAAGTTGTTTTAAGTTAATTGTTCATAGCAAAATTCTCAATGCTTGTCAGCTCCATCATATTATGCAGTATTCACCTGTTTACAGAGAGATTCCATCAGCATTACAAACAGTATCTTGGCCCTCTATCTTGTGCTCAGACACCCACATCTGTGAGAAAAAATGCTTACAATAGTGAGAATATGGGAAGCATGTTTGGGACAGCAGCCCAAATAGCTGTAACGATCTCTTGCAAGGTTAAGCGCTCAAAATTGAGGAAATTCCAAACTTCAAGTTGCTCTGGCAACCTTGAGTAAGGATTGAGTAGACAATGCCTCACAAGTGCAATGATCATATATTTTTAAAACACATACCAAAACTGCATTTGAGCAGTTATATAAGGTCATATCTTAAAAGCTACAGTGTATGTAAAAGCCTGACAAAACACATTAGCATTTTATTAATTATTATTAATTAATTTCCTCTAATTTTAAGGATGACTTGTTTTCATCTTCTCCAACCCTCTTATTATCTTGATATGCATTCTTACGACACAGTTGATGATAGGAAACTATTTATTCCTCTATCAAAGACCTGATTTCAAGTCATCTATTTCATTTCCTTTTTAATCTCTCTATTGCTATACGATCTATAAATATTTGCTAGCCAACGGATTCAAAATGTCACTCTAGTATAGCGAGTATTGTAGAATTTCCAAAATGCTCACCTTAATTAATACCTAGAAGTAACAAGTAAAACAAGTACTATAGATATAGCACCTCTTTTGCTCAGAAACAAAAGCCTAAATTATTGAACATGAACAAGAAGTAAAAAGGGAAATACAGTAATCATAATTGAAGCACAGACCGTTAACACAACCACAATTTATCTAGAAAATATAAGAAAACCACTGCAGTTGTTGCTTCAATCTATAAAGAAACAAATTGTTCATTATTTCAATTATTCCGTTCCTATCATCACTACTTCAACTGTAGTTTGCGTTAATTGGATATTGGAAATTGGAAACTCTACACAAATCCCTGTACTACAAGTTATAACTAAATTATACACTGTTACTATAGAAACTAAACTTTGAATGTGAAAATTGTGTGAACCTTAAATAGGATAGAAATCATAAAAATAAAAAGCCATCTGATAGTATGTCAAACCGAAGAGAAAATGGTAGGGTCCATTCTCTATTCACTCTACACAATCACAAGAGGCTTGCACTGCCTATCAGCTGCATGTCACCCAGCACACATTTCAGATACAACATCCCTTCAGAACAGACCACAAAAAATGGAATTAAGTGCTCTGCTGTCTGGTCTGGACAACTTCAAATCCTTATGAAGCAGAACAGAGAATTCTATCTTCTTCATTTAAAGTGCTGCAAGACTAGTGCTTACATTCTGAAAGAATCCTCTGAGTGAATATCTGTCTGATTGTTCATGGGTGAAGCATAAGGTCATTGGGAAATCTTCCATTTTCTACTATTTATGTAGAAACTCAGTGAAAACCTTACTCTACAAAACCTAAAATCCATTCAAAGGGGTTCAAATACATGTATTAGTATTTTTTGTCAATTTCTCCATTTTCAATCCAAATTCTGATAATCTAACTAGAGCTCATTTGGTAATCCAACACACACTAAGTAACATCACATAGCTCTGGAGCTTGAGCTCTTTCATTTCTGTATCCCAATTAAGATGGGTCAGAAGCTGTAGTACATAGCCAAGGTGATGGCTGAATGTGAGTGTACTGCCCTTGGAGAGAAGGGAATTAAAATACTAACAAACTTTTAGAATTTGGTTCATTAATCTTTCAGTACTAATACTGAAACATTAGTCCACACCCATGTGATAATATGTTTAAGTTTTTCATTAAGTAATACTTGCTGGAGCTTCTGTTAAAGATTATAATAACTACACTGATTAACCACTGAATTTAAAGACATTCTGGATCTATGGAGGATTATAACATTGTGACAATTTTTACACTTTACACTTATGACCATTGTTCACAAAAGAAAAAAAATGGATGTCCAAATTAGACAGAACTATTTTGAAAAACTAAAATGAAAACTATTATAATTCATTATGATTTATTGAAAAGAAAAATCAAACAGTTTATAATCCTGTAGAGAAACACATTTTAACGGATGGAGTACAAACCAAAGAAATGAGAAAGTAATGACTTGGACAAGACACAGATGGAGGCAATGTCATAAATGTGCACTACAAGTAAAGAATATGTAGACAGATTTGACATATGAATGCTTTCTTTAAAAACTCCTTCTGTTTCAAGTGCAAGGCATTCTGACTAATGGATAAGTCATGGTCACTGACAATCACATTAGCCCTTTTTGCTATTTTAGCCAAATAGGGGTAATCATTGAGTATGCCTAATTTATATAGCTAAGAGGGTGGGTATCAGTAAAGATGTACTGAAGCATTAAAGACTTGGGAACACTCACTTATCTGTCAAATTTGATCAAGCCCGAAGAAATTTAATTTGTTAATCTTGTTTTACAATCCTACTCTCATGCACTCTAAACTCTAATATATTTTGTATTGCACTGAGATGCACAATCTACTTAAAGACTTTTTATTTCCATTAACCAGAATCATCCAGTAGGTATGCTAGCATTTGAAGTAAGTGATTTTACTTCCACAATTAAGAAGGCTAAAACTAGGATTACAAATCTTAAATACTTGTATTGTGTGTGTTTGCATGCCCAGTTCTTTCCTCAAAATGTTCAAATAGGGCCTTGTGCTGTAATAACAACTCCAGCTATTATAAGAATTTATGGTTTTCTTATTAAATAATTTTTTTTATTTGCATGTGTATACATATATATCTAAATGTATGTTTGTATACATATACATGTACACACTTCTCTTACTGAAACTTCAAAAGTTAAATACCTCTAGACTTTTCAGTTCCCTGAAGCAATGATTAACGATCATTTTATGGCTGGAGCAAAGGTTTCTGAGGTCACAAGGAAAACACAGCTCTTCTGACCCATTCAGGCCTTATTCTAAGGAATACCTCTTTTTCCAGCTACTCTTCCATAGTCATGAAATTTAGCCTTAGTCTTTGAATCCAATGCTGCCTAGATTGTATCCAGATACCACGGATCTATGACCTGAAAAAACTCTCAGCAGATGATTTTTACAATCTCCTGTCTGATGAAATAGCTCAGAACAGCTGACTTTTGCCGTTTCTGTTTCTAGACTACTCTAATAGCACCTACATTTGTGCAGATAATTTGTCCAATATTTGCATAGTGTAGTATTTATAAATCTAGTGTTAGAAAACTTCTTGTTTGTTTACTGACAGTCCCCATCCTGAAGGAGTTCTGTACATTATTTCCTCTCTCACTACACAAAAGAGAATATTCCTCTTTTCCAAACCCTCCCCAGATTGCATACAGAAGCCTAGTGGATTGAATTAGAGAGAATCAAACTTGGATAGTAACCATGTTCCTCAATTTGAGGCAAATTGGGATAATCACCAGTATCCAAGTACAGGCTCCAGCAGACATATTCAGTCCCTCAATCATACCAGAATATGTGATAAGCAGTTCTGGAACACACAGAACATTAGCTGGAAAAGAATGACCAGAAAAAAACTTAAATTACCCTATCTTAAAATCACTTTCCTAATTCTAGTAATGGAAAACAATAATTAACATAAACAATTCTCCAAACTATTTGAGCTTTGTGTTACAACTAAAAATAAAGGAACACAGTAATATTTTTTTGGTTGGTATGGATAGATATAATTGTGAAATCACATGGAAATAATTCAGTTAACGTTGATGAGACCTGACTGAGCGGGACTGGAAATTTTATTTTTTCACCATTATATACCTTAATATTATTCTATTTTCAGTATTATGTGGAACATAACTGGAAATTAGAAAAAAAAAAAAAAAAAAAGTAATGTGAAGTCAAAGTCAACTCTCCTGAAGCTGTCAATTTACTCACAACACTGTGGAAACAAACTCTACATATAACTAGCACACCTAAGTCCTTTTGGTTTAGTCTGGGAATCAACACCACTTAGTTGAGGCAATCCCAATTACGAGTACAGGCTGGGAAGAGTACTTACTGAGAGCAGCTCTGAGGGGAAGGACTTGGGGGTCTTTGTAGACGAAAAGGGGGGTTGGAACTGGATGGCCCTTAAGGTCCCTTCCAACTCAAGTCATTCTTTGATTCTAGAGAAACAGCTGTGAATGGGATGTGCACCAACTGAAACAGATTATTTCTTACAAAGTAACTCTACATATGAAAAGCATGTCTAAATCTTTATTTTGATGGGCAACAACACCACTACAAAAAGCAGCGAATGGGGCGTGCAACCCACTGATAAATGCAGATTATTTCTTACATCATGTGCTTTGCTTCTCTGTATCATTATCTCCAGCTTAGCAGAGGGTATAAAAGTATAACACTGCTAGGCAGTCTGGAACTATGTAATTCTAGTGCATATGTACCAGGATGAAACCCTAAAAAGTTACGGGCATAAAAAAGGAATGGAGGAAAGAAAATTAAATAAAAAAAAAGAAAAAAAGTCAAGCCTAGCTCAATTATTTTTCTATCAAACTGCTAGAAGCGTGTGATTATTTAAGACAGTCAAATATTGCCATGCTGTCACATACTGTCATATATTTAATGGATTACCTTTCAATACCATAGGGAAAACAAACAAACAAACAAAAAACAGTAAACAACTATTATATTACCCAGAACTAACCTTGCAACAACGGTTTTACAGAGCTGCTAGTCATGGAAATGCTACTGAGTAGCAATGTTATCTTAGTGGAAAAAATTACGTAGCCAGTATGTCTTGGAAAGGATTATGTACTGGTATCTTCAGGCAAAACAAAAGTTTTCTAAACAAAATATATTCAATATATTCAAGGAAGTAGACCTCTTTGTAGTCTAAGGGCATCATATCGATCGCATGAGGAAATACTAAACAATTTGAAATATTTTTGAAGAGCGTGCTTCCAACACAGAAGACTGAAATTGATGAAAATCTTAGGAAGAAGTCTGAAAATCATCAAAATCACGTTAACTTTTCCAACACCTCCCATTAAAAGAAAACATACCACGACTCCTGGGAGAAAATCAGTATGTAATCTTTAGAAAGTTAGAAATCTCCTATTTAAACTTATTTGTTCTCTTGGAAGATATAAATTTTCTGAAGAAAACCTATCCTAAGAAAAGAGAAAATATTCAGAAAAATGAAAGATACATTCATCAAATGTTATCACCAATGCATGTTGGGAAAGGAATCAATTATCTCAGAAGAAAGAAAAGAAAAAATAAAAATATCCACACGTATGCAGATAATTTAGGAGCACACAGGCTTCAATGTTGCTTTGGCTCTTTTAAAGCATTAGCTTTAAAAAAGGCACAGCATGGGCGTCATTATTTAAATTTAAAAACATTTAATAAATGATTTTCCATTCTGCAAAAGTGAGATCACAGCCCTACCCAGATGCCTCTTCCAGGAGCTCATGATGAACGCTGTGTGACCACAAACCCAAGGCTACTGAGTCCTAACCATAGAATTACCTTCTCTTCATGGACGCAGCAATGTTGAGACAAGTAGTTTTAATTGTGTTACCATAAGAGAATCAAAAGACAGCAAATTCTGTCTTGCATCATACCCCTTTCTGGCAGAAAGCTGTGTAAAAATAAAGTTCTAATTTCACTCCTGGATATGAATGCTAACAAAAAGAGCTATACATTCTAAACTATGAGGCCTTAAACATTATCATGAATAAATTATTTTATACACACACAGAAAACTACATTGTTTATGAATACATTCTAGTGTACTTGTGCATAAGATACAGATATATACTATCCAGATAACTGAATACATTGGTGAAAACATCACATTTTTCAACAAACAAACAGAAATACAAAACCAAAGAAATAAAAATCTAGCATATACTATTTTACAGTAAGCTGAATGACCAAGCACACTATAAATGTAAATTTTCAAACTAGTCTTGCAATTATTTTCTACAAAATTTCAAAGTTACCACAGGAAATAGGATTTCTTGAAGTTATCACATAACACTAGAACAAATTAAATCTCTTATTTCCATAGTTATATGTCTGAGATAGAATTATATGCTTTCTTCGGTTACATTACTTAAAATTTTCTTCACCTAACTACTGAACCATAAAAACTTGTGTCACAGGGAACTTGGCAAACTGAGACAAATACTTAAAAACACAAAAATCATACGAGGTAAAAAGATGGACAAGGTTAAATATCCAAATAATCTGATGTAAATAATGCTGTATTTATACCTGCAATTATGTCATCCATCTGTTCCAAAGCTGCTTCAAGCATATGACTAGCATCAGAAGCCATGATCTGCAATTTGTTGAGACCTTCACTTTTCCAGCTGAAAGACAGATGAAATCACATGCATTATACCACACACACCCAGACAGAAAATATATCATAAAACAGTGAAATATATTACGCCATGCAAACAAAACTCCACACTATCAGAAATTCAGCTCTGTAATACAAAAACTAACAAATTGTTCCTATTCCTGATAGGAGATGTGGATTTCTGAGGTTCCCATTTATCACTGATTCCATTTTTTCTTAAGGTTCTTTACTAAAACAAGGTAATACAGATGGGAACAAAACCAAACAGATCTCAGACACTGGAAATCTGAGATTTGCCTGCTCCTCATTATTAAAAACAATTTACTTTATCAAAGCTCTGTGTATTTCCAACCTTTAGCACCACAAGAAGAGGGTTTCAATAAATGAGCAAATGTAAGTGGCTTTTACTGTTTGTGAAAAAAAAATATAGTTCACCTATAAGCCAAATGTTTGAGCTGTGATTTGACTGTTGCTATGGGAGTAAAGAGTGAATGCATACAAACCTGTTGCTGGCTCAACCCCAACAGTAATTACATCTAACATTTTTCACTTCTGACCCTTACATTATAGCACCCCAAGATCAGCAATGCTGAAACCTGTATTTATCATACTATTACTTATTCTAAGAACTAGAGTGTCAACTGTCTTCTTCTAAATGTATACAACAACAATCTCTGGTGTTCATTCAGTGACAATTTTTGGCACTGGTCACCATGCCCAAGACATGACCAATAGCTAAACCACCTTCATTTACTCTCAGTTAGATACTTCCTAAATACCCGAATCAGAAGCCAGAGGATAAAGCCAGATTTAAAATAAAAATCATTTAATTGTAATCATTTTATTGTCATTTCTAATGGACCAAAAAAAGAAAATCCCTAAAAGTACACTTAAGGCTGACCCCATGTTACTGCATTGTAAGAAACACTGAAAATCAGTAATAAGACCAATGTAATGGAAAAATAATTAGTAGCAATTGTTTTCTTTGTTTATAAATTACAAGCCTTAAGACAAAGTAGTGGTGAAAAAACACACAATAAAAAGAAAACTGATTTATTAGTAACTTCTATGTTATCAGTGATCTGTGTGTGCTATATCCACTCTGGTCAATGCATATAATCATTATCTAAGAGGGACGACTGCAGGAATTAATGTCTGAAGTCACTAGGTTCTAATTTGAGCTCTGCCATTTAGCTTGCCATAATGGTTAAGCTATTATCTAATTTCAGATCAAATAGATTCAAAGAGCAGCACGAGAATGCCATATTAAAAAGAAAAAAAAGGAAAAAACAATCCTTAGTTTCACTCAAGGCAAACATGTATGAGAACAAACGTTGGTTTTGTCTTTCCATTTTTGTCTAAATAATAATTCAAGTATGAACAATGCTAAATGTAAATGAATTTCATCTAATCTTTATAGCAACTGACCCAAATGTTTCATTTAATGATATTGAAAATAATGCAAATTATCCTCAGAACAACCCTGAAAGTCACTATGTCAGCTGATATATAAAGTTAAAACACTGGAACGCTTACATGTAAACGTTTCAGACACTTCCTCTGATTCTGTTGCATCAATTCCTTGATTTTGGTAGATTTCCATCTTTAGTTATCATAGTTATCTGCCAGTAGCTTAGCAGATTCATTAAAAACATTAGAGATGCCCAGTTCTTAACTGCAGTCGGTCACCTTCCTTGCAATTTTTCCTCCCACCTCAAAGCAACAATAACATGGGTCACAGTCGCCTCAGTGAGAAAAAATCCACCTGTGGTAAGCAGCTGCCAAAGAGGTGCCTACGCTATCCTGCTGTTTGGTTGGATGTGGAAAAGAAGAAGCCACTCCTCCAGAGATCCATGGCCACCAGCTGCGTTGGTAAATCAGGACAGCAGACTGACTCAAGTATGAAGGAAGAAAAAAGTGAAAAATACTAAAAGCAGTAGAGAGTTTCTATCACTCGGATGCACTGCATGCTCTTCTTTGTTCTCTAAGTTAAGCTATGTGCTTTAAAGTAGGTAGAGAACTGCAAATTTATTATTAACAAACTACTGTCTTTTAAAAACATCAAATATAGTTTTCAACCATCCAGAGTGAGAAACCTACAGAAATATTACAAACTTGAAATTTTACTTATAGAAAAGCTTTCTATTAAGACCTTGAGGTAAACCAGAAAGTTTTGTTGAAAAACAGCACAAAAACTTTCTCCTCCCAGCCTCCACACCCCTCCTGTTTTCTCACCTGTGTCTGCAGTGTATTTGCTGCTTAACTGCATCAAGCTAGAGTAAAATCTGCTGACCAAACAACCCTTCATTAAATAAAGTAACGTGCCTTGCTCCAGAGAGATAATGTAATATTACTTGCTTGACATCTTTTTCTAGACAGACCTGTTGCTTCTGCTTCAGGCAAGTCTTATTTTCCCAGACACTCCCTCCTTCACTTTGACTGTTCTGAGCATTGCTATGAAACTGCTTGCTAAATCTCATACATCTTCAGTTACAATTTCTGATCTAGTTCTATAGAAGTCCCTGAAACAGTGGATTCTCTTTTTTTTTCTTGTTATTCTTAACTAGCATTAAACAAGACACCTGTCTCTCAAAGCATGCTGAAAGCCTAAATGGGATCTATTTGCTGGTATTTTAACTGCAATTCTTTTTATAGCTTTCATTCCTAATGACATCAACACATGCAAAACACCATGACTGATCTACATATATAAATACATATATTTTGAAAAATAGTTTTTGCTCAGTTTAGCAAAGCTGAAAAAAACTTCTATAATACTACAGTAAAAGCTTTAACACTAGCAAATTCTAAACTTTATAATATCATATTAACTAGCACAGCAGTAAAATACAAGAACCAACCTACTCACCTTTTCACGTCCTTAAGAAGAATTAACTTTCCCCTCTGACCACTAAGAACTGCTAGCTATTAACAGCCAAAATTTTACTGTTAAGCAGATGGAAGCCTAAACTGTTATCAACTCTTCTAAGCCACACACTTACAATATTTTAGAGCTTAGTCCACAGATAAAGGAACTGCAACCCTGTTTGCCATAATTACCTAAGTAATAAGATCTTCCAGGAAGTGCAGAGCAAACTGGTCTGCGTGCACTAAACTCATTTTGCTCAGCTAGCTTTACCCTGTAAATCCCAATGTGAGATTTGCATTTCAAATAAAGATTCCTCATCAAGCTAACTTGCTTAGAGCCTGTACACTTTGCAAATTTCTGAACCTAGTTTCTGTATGTAAGCCTATAGTTTACTGCGTCCAAAAAGAACATAATACTTAACAGATGCATTCACAATTATGAAAAGCCTTAATTAAAACTGAATCTTCCATAACTATTCAGAGATTAGAGTGAGTATGTAGGCAACTCTTATTTACAATCTTTTTCATTGTTTACTCCAGATAACAAAACTATTAATGTTATCAGTTGTGGGGGGGTGGGGCTTTCAACAAGAACTCCAGATCTACATAATGTAACTTAATATCAGTGCTCTGGGCAGCCTTCAAACTCCTCCTGTGTATAGAAAACACAGCTAAGAATTAAATACCATCACTTCCCCACTACCCCCCCCCCCCCCTTTTTTTTTCCTTTTATTTTCCACTGCTGGGATAAATAAATACATGTTTGCAAACCATGTCAAAGATTCACACTGAAATATCACTTTACATTGTACATGATGGTATAATGAAAGTGCCTTAGCTAAGGCTCAGAAGTCCTTCCACACATTCTTCAGCTGCAGGACAACTCCTGGGCTGGAATGAGCATATGAGCACAATTTCCATCCCCCCCATTTCCCACCTTGCTTCTCCCCCAGCCACCCACAGTACTGTACATAGTCACCCCACAGACCTACAATTGCTGATTCATCTTTTCAGCTTGGCTCAGGAGTTGTCATGAAGTCATCAAATACAGAAGTCCTATTTGGGTGCTGGCCTTTTAAAACCTAGTATACCTCTCTAATTAAGTTAATCCTTACTTCTCCATAACTATCCACAGCTGCTTGATATAGAATTTCTGACAACACTACTTCTACAGCATCCTCTGAGACTACGCACCCTACATCATGTTAATGTGATTACAGGTTAAAATTAAATTGAAGTTGTTAATATAAACACTACCTGCTCTATTTCCTCTTCATGTGCTTGTTGAAAAGACAGAAGGGTAAATAGAACTCTTCCTTCATTCATTACTTTTTAGGAAATAAATAAAAACAAGATTAAAGCTTTTTGTGTTTTTACTAGAACAACTAAAATGGAAATAAAGATCCTTTTCCAGCTTGGAAGTGTAAAGGTTCCACCAAGGGAGTGGGAGCAGAGGGAAAGCTCTTGGCAAGCATAGATTTGTTCAAGTTGCACAGAGACTTGAAAAAGAATCATTTCAGGTTTGTGGAAGAAGAAAAGCACTGGGAAAGTCAACACACTGCTGAGATTCCCTCTCTGAAAGGATTTCCTTAGGTTGAGCACTGTGCTAGTATAATACCTCCATGAGGAAATGAGCTAAGTTCGTTACCTAAGTAAATGAGTTAAACTGACTTAGATAGGCAGGCATATAAAACTACCATACTGTATGCTGCTGAGAAAAGTTAGGGAATAAGAACTACACCACTTCTAAATGCATTGTGCAAAATACTTTAAAAATAAAGAGAATTGAGCGCAGTTAAACTTACTGCATTACAATGTAGGCAAGTCAAAAAAGCAAGGATCTGTTTTCAAAAATAAATTAGCTAATCGGAGTCTGAATTTAAACACAGTATGTAGTGAAAAGAAAAAAGAAAAAAAGGAAAAAGGAAAATGAAAGTACCCTTAAATATCTTGTAAATGTTTTTGCTGATTCTTTATGCTGATTCTTTATGATACACAGATCAGTGTTCTTTAAGTATCACAGTACCTCCTCCACAAGACATAGGTGATATATTACAGTTGTTACTGGTACTGGAACTGCATTTCCTAACTCATGTTTGTGCAAGGACTCGTCCTTATGTATAAAAGCTGACACTGACAGAATGGCATGAGAAAAGTGGAGTTTCTTCAGTGCCTCCCTACAGCAGTTTTATCAGCTACAGAAAGCTTGGTCAGTTTGTTTTTTAAAAAAATCTCTCATAAATCTTAAAAAACACTTCACAGTTTCATTTTAAACTGCTATCGGACACTTTAAGCTTCATCTCTTTTACACACAGTAGCAAGGGCAATTTTGTAGCTTCTGACTTTGCAAATCTTAAAATAAAAGTTGCATTCAACATTAATTAATTACTATTTTAAATGAACATAAAACCCTATTTTTTTTCAGTTGTCCTCCAACTAATTCAAATTTCTAGATTGTAAAAAAAACTAAGCGCCACCACATGTTCCAGTTTCCTTTCATGAAGGCCAATATTTCAGTCAAGCCTTATGCAAGCTACTGAACTCCAAACCCCATGCCTGTAAAACTCCTTTCTCCTACTCCTCTAAAAAAGAAAAACAAAGCCAGAAAGTATGTGAGATTTGGAAACCTTAAACTGAGAAATGAAATAATGAATGATTCTGTGAAAGTTAATTCATGCTGCAGTATACTGAAAGATGATAAATTGCAATAAAACACAGAATTAAGTCTTTTCCTAGAGTAAAACAATGAGATTTTGACAAAAATCAGCCCGGAAAGCCAACTGCGTTCTGGGCTGCATTAAAAGAGGAGTGGCCAGCAGGGAGAGGGAGGTGATCATCCCTCTCTACTCAGCTCCTGTGAGGCCCCATCTGGAGCACTGCTGGAGCCCCCAGCATAGGAAAGATGTGGAGCTCTTGGAGTGGGTCCAGAGGAGGGGCACTAGGATGATCAGAGGGCTGGAGCACCTCTCCTGTGAGGAAAGGTTGAGGGAACTGGGATTGTTTGGCTTGGATAAGAGAAGGCTCCAAGAAGACCTTATTGTGGCCTTCCAGTACCTGAAGGGAGCATAGAAACTGGAGGGGGAACGGCTGTTTACGAGGTGGATAGCGATAGGACAAGGGGGAACAATTTTAAACTGAGACAGAAGGGATTTAAGTTAGATATTAGGAGGAAGTTTTTCACCCAGAGGGTGGTGAGGCACTGGAACAGGTTGCCCAAGGAGGCTGTGGATGCCCCATCCCTGCAGGCATTCAAGGCCAGGCTGGATGTGGCTCTGGGCAGCCTGGTCTGCTGGTTGGCGACCCTGCACATAGCAGGGAGGTTGGAACTAGATGGTCATTGTGGTCCTTTTCAACCCAGGCCATTCTGTGATTCTATGAAAGATTTATAAAGAGAAGGTATGATTAACAAAAGCATTAAAAGATTTCCTCAATAGAAATTCTAAAATCTCAGACAAGCCACAATACTGGAAAAAAAAAAAAATACAACTAACTCTTAAAATCTTGGGAACTGGGAAATAAGAACATGTCTTGTGGCTTATAAATACTTCTTAGGCTTTTTCAAATGTCTGAGAAGGTGCGGCTACGACAACCTACTGGATCAGGCCAGGCCCTTAAAACACCAGTGTTCACATTTTGCTTGCCTTCCTGCATTTCAGTAAGTTTTGTAAATAGAAATTCTTGCTAAGCTCTTATGGAAACAACTCTGCAAAATAAGCATTATTAACGAAAGCTAATTTTATTAATCAATTAGATTTATGTCCATACATTTCTCTAGGGCTACACAAATAAGTAAGGGCATTTGCATTAATTGTACTGTAACTGATGTATTTATCATATGGAATGTTAGTCTGAAAGTGTTCCATTGAAGGAGGCTAGAACTAAAAAGAAGTCTAATACCTCAAATCTACCCACACTGCCCGTCCATTTCCTTCACTTCCTTGATACACACAGCATATCATTCTAGAAATCAGCAGCTTTGCCAACAAAGACACTCCTCAGCCATCTGGCCCTGTACAATTCTTGGTCCTAGTGTTAAACTTGTACTGTATTCAAGACAAGTGGCCACAAATTTACATGGCCAAAGACAGAGAATTGTTGTGTATTTTTGGGACAGTACAACACCGTAAGAACAGTCATGCTGGCTCTGACTAGAAGTCTGCCTGTCCCAGTGCTCTGTCTCTAATGATGTTCAGTGCAACACAGGTGTGGAGTCATCAGTCTCCTGCTCTACCTTTCCCAATAACCAGAGAGAATGAGACTCTTAAAATCATAAACGACATAGGAATCATCATGTTTCATAGATGTTGAAGGACCTGTCTTCTGTGGATTTATCCGATTTCCTCTTGACTCATTTTTGAGTGCTTTTTTCAGTGAATGCTCCTATATTACCAAAAGAGTGGTCATAGCTGCCCACTTCCCATGCCACTATTTTTAGTACCTTCCCAGCCCTATTCCATTTTCTCTCCTCTAACATCCCCATTTAACTGAGGAGCAGATCTCTCCTCAGAATCAAACCAATCCATACCTTTCGACTCACTTAATGAGGTGAACAAGACTACGTGTGGCATTCAAGTTTCCGACCTTTAGAAAAATGACTCAAAAGAAATACATGATGCATGACACGTGACTGTGAATGCTTCCACACAGAGCAAAAGCAACCAATTTTTACAGAAACAACTCCACTTTTGGAGGATTAAAAGGATGGAAAGTGCTAAGTATTGCTTAAAATGAACAGACAAAGTAGGAGAGGGTTGCTAAAGGACACTAGTTGATATTCAGATGTGAGATTCCTTGTGTTGCAGAAAAACAGAACAAATAGGAAGTTTAACACTAGAAAACTGACTCCCTGCAATCAAAATAAAGAATTTTCAACCACAAGATTTTCCAAGTAAAAAAAGCTCAGGTTCAGGTTAGACCCCACGGAGAAACAGTCCAACATGAATGCAACACAACCACTTCTGAATATTTCTCATTATCAAGTGATCTACTTCTGCGTTATCTGGGCTATAACGCTCTGTTCTGAATTTCCCTCAACTTTATCCATGTGATATCAAAAACTTTTGAGAAGTCTGAACTCAGTTTTAGACAAAATTTAAAAAGAGAGAGCTGTTTTGATTCTGTGAAATTAAATGCTTCCCCTCACTGAAACAATTTCTGCAGTACCTCAAGTGGTTTAACACGGCCCACCCCACATCTGTGAGTGTAAATGTGCTGAGTTCACACAGGCAGGAGCTGACCAGTATCCAGTACTTGTAGTATCAAGTACATTTCAGGTTCAGTAGTTATTTTAGGGAAAGTGACTGTGGGAAACAAAGGAAAAAGTCATACTCCTGCTAGAAACAGCAAACAAGAGATTCTGCTTGGATTAAAAACATTCAAACTAAGAATAACAAATGGGTCAGTATGGAAAGGACCATATGCCAGTATTACTCATCACACCACTGAAAATATAAATTTTACAGCTGCATCAGTTTCATACCTATGAATAGTTTAATATCGATTCTTTCCTGGAGATCAGTGAAAATAAGGGAAAAGTTGTCCTCATGTTTTTCTACCTCTGAGTAAAGAAAATGTATAATCAAGAAGTCAAATTTATCCATGGCATGTTAAAATCCTGATCTATTTATTTTACTCTTTTCTATTCAGAATGTCCTAGCAGAAATGGGCAGTGAGTAAGGAAGTAACTGTATGAGGTATAATGCCACAGCTGATTTCTAAATTAGAGAATGGTATATTCTGTCACACTGACTTTTCAGACTTAATGGATTAACCTAATTTTCTAATTACGAGTGAAACAGTTATTTAGGGAAGCAACGTTACACATCAATAACTTGACATCCAAAAGCAACATTCAATATTTTAAAAATCCACATAGAGAACCTTGTAATATCTCCCAGTTGAAGAAACATTATTACAGGTGGCAAAGAAAATATGTTATCCTTTATTCCTGTTTACTCAGCAGACTCCAGAAGGAACACGAACACCAGATGACTAGAGACAGATTAAGCACCCCCTGAAAATAGAAACTGACTTTAGAGGGAAGCAGCAGCAGCCCACAACAAACATATGACCGGATATATAGGTCTCCTCAATGAGCTGTTCTATGGAGAAGCTGTATTTTCTCCCTGGAAAATGCATTTAGCTAGGAAAGGATCTTAACAGTGTCATAACACTGAAAACACACTCAAGCGCTCAGCTTTTCTATTTCACTTTCATCTGTGCAAGCTGTTACTGTTCCCACTTTATTGCCATAGCTGGAATGCTTCATGTAACCAAATATCCAGTTTTGACTATTTGGCATGATCTTTTTATAGCTTACAAACGAGTTCTGAAGTGAGCAGCACTCTGCTTCCGTACAGTAGATACATCCGACAGAACATGAAACAAAAGAGAACCTGGAAATCTGCTGTTACAAATGGCACCTTTTATAATAGCCTGATTATGCCAGCCATTTTTAAGCTCCTACCAATTAAGTTCCTACACAGCACATCACACTGTGAAATTAAATGCTTCCCCTCACTGTGCCTGTGGAGCGTTTCAAGGAATTCAACCAGATTCATTTTCAAATAAAGACACTGCTTACATTTGAATAGCGACCAAAAAATATTTGCCAAAACAAAAACTATAATCTAAAAATTGTTCCACAACGTGCTACTTCCAGCCCAACCAAAAATTCTTTCATATGGTTGAAATAAATTAAAAAACTGCAGTTAGGGTGAATGCTGGAGTACAAGAGTAATTGAAGCAGTAAGTTGTTAGGGTTACTGTCTCTGAAATAAAATCTTTGAACTGACATAGAAGACAAATGAAACAGAACTAATTACTTTACAAGAGCTGAATGCCAGTGTAGCAGGGCCAGGAATATCCCAAACAGCAATGACACCTGAGGGGATACTTAATGTCAGGCTTTTACATATCCTGTCTCACTTAGGAGCATTTCATGTTTCACTTTTGGTCCTATTTTGAAAAAGCTGATGGGAGTTTCTTGAAGTAATACCTGCATTGTGTATTTAACTGTTTGATAATGCCTTTATAGAGACCTTTTCACTACAATAACCACAGTGTTAAAAAACTTCAGGTTTGAGCTCGCAAAGTCCTCCAATTCCTACCAGCTACCAGCTGATTTGTCTTCATTGTCTTGGCTTCTTCTCTCATGTAACTGGTGATAGAACTAGAGGGAATGGCTTCAAGCTGCCCCAGGGGAGATTTAGGCTGGACATTAGGAAATACTACTTCTCTGAAAGAGTGGCTGGGCACTGGAATGGGCTGCCCAGGAAGGTGATGGAGTCACCGACCCTGGAGGTGTTCAAGGAACGTTTGGATGTTGTGTTGAGGGACATGGTTTAGTGAGAACTATTGGCGATAGGCGGATGGTTGGACTGGATGATCTTGTAGGTCTTTTCCAACCTTGGTGTTTCTGTGATTCTGTGATTCATGAAAAATTCCTCAGAAGTTTCTTGCAACTGTGGCCAAGTGACAGTGCACAAACATCAAAATAATAATAATATATATATTTTTTTAAACAGAAAAATTATTCAAAACATCCATCCATTGAGTGAAATTTATTTTTCTCTTCTTAAGTAGAAGGACCACAATTAGAGTTCAGCATCTTTTTTTAAACTGATCAGATTTTCAGCAACTGGATAGAAACCTGCTACCATATTGGCAATTGTGAAAATTTTATACTAATTTTATAAGTAAAATTTGATTTGCTATTATATGATATCGCCCACTGTGTTTCAGTGGTCTTTAAAAACTCCAAGTGGAAATATAAAAGATGGTTCTATTCTTGGGAAAAATAAAAAAAAGAATAATCCACATGCTTGTGACAAAAAGTACTGAACTACTGACCTGCCATGAGGAAATTGCTTATTTTCCATTAGCTGTTACTGATACGGTATAGTTTTGATCCATGACAGGAACAGTTCTTTTTACTTGATTACTTAAGAAAAGCAAATCAAAGACACTCAATACAACATGAAAGTTTACCACCAAGCCACCTAGCACATCAGTTTTATCAGTCTCTACTAATTCGGAAGCTCTGTTTCTGAGTATCCCAATCTGGATTTCAAAGGACATGAGCAGTCGCTAGCTCACTTAGCAAAAAATGACTAGTGAATCCAAACCAAATTCATTCTAGTTGTATGGGAACTGTTGAGTCACAGCCTGAACCACTTATTGAGCACCTGGGGAAAGGAGCCTGTCGGCTTTGAGAGCACAGGTGAAGGCAATTCAGCTGTGCGACCAGAAGGGCTGGAGCCTGGCTGCACCTCTCTTAGTTCCCATTTAAGGGCTGACTGCCATAGGGGAATAGTCTCTTTCTGGAGATCCCTCCCTTGTGGAGCTTTCCCCTGTAAACCTAGAATTTTCTGATATGGGTAAGCAATCTTCTTCCCTTATAGCATCTTTCTATTGTGCCAATCCTTCTGTCATTATACCTCTGGTGAAACACCTTTTCCCATCATACTGATCTGTCCAATTGCTACACCAGTGCGTGAATTTCCTTCCTGTACAAAACAACTTGTTCTGAACACTTGCACGCCTCTCCCCATTTTCAGTGCCTAAGCAGTTAGTGAAGTGAGAGCCAGCTAAGGCATCATTCACAGTCCACAAACCAAACTGAACATGTTAACTAATTTCCTAACTAGTGGAGAATGCAGTCAAAGCACAACAGATCCAGATCACAATTCTTGCAACAGTTTTCTAGTCCTTAGCCTCATATTCAGCTCTTACAAAATGCAGCATGCACTGGACAGAGTACTGATAACTGGTGTGGAGTAGATTAAAATTTCTTTCACAACGTACTACATGATTTTCTGTAAAGCAGGCCAGAACAGATCTTTTTCTTGCAAAAACTGCAACATAACAACACATTTCTTCCAGTAAGGAAGAGTTCTACACAATGTGATTTTCCTTTCATATAGCTGAGGTTTGTCAGATCAGACCTTAAACTGTTGTTTCCACCTTTAGGTAAAATTACTACTTCAGATACACGTTTGTGTGTGTGTAGTAAGAGCATTTAATGCGGAGTTAATAAGGGTGACACGAGCCCATGTCTGAGTACATGGGCTAAAGCTCCTTCCACGTTTTCTTCAGTCTTGCTGTTTCTAGAGTTGTCAATATATGCCCTGAACACATCCCAGGACACAATGACTTGTTTTGCCATTTTTTTTTCCTGTTGATGTACTACATGACCATAAGTCTTCCAGTGAAACTGTTTAGGGAGTGATGGTACAAACACTGGAAGATGACTCATGCTTGTGTGATTTTTCATTTGCAACCTCACTGCAAAGCATGTAAAGAAGCTACAATCAGAAATAAGCCAAAGTACAATTTTGTACTTTATGTTGGACATAAAATCTTGAGAAAAAGAGATTTAATGCATGAAGAAAAGGAATAAACACAATTTCACATAAGAGCTCATTAATTTGCACCTCATAAGAAGAGTCCTATGAAGCACATAGGAACATCATCCCAAAATAACTGAATTACAGAGTAATTGAGCTTGGAAGGAACCTCTGAGAATCACCTACTTCAACTCCCAGGACGTTGTTTGTAATAGTACCAATGTTAACATTGGCTGCAATGTCACTAGGGTGTTGCAAGCAGAGTATGCAGGTAATTTAACAGAAACTCAGCTATGAACTATAGAGGAATAGTACATTTTAATTAAAAGATGGAGAATTCTCATGCAATAATGCTTTAATACATCCTTTGTTTAATATTAAGCACAGTGAATACAATCCCCGTGAAATGCAGAAACTCTGTTCTCCAGGATGGTTTATTGTTTTGTGTTGTTGTTTTTAATAAACTATTTAGGAATAGGGTTTACCTATCCACTGTCTTTGATAGAGATTTTTTTTTTCCTCCTGTGTAGTGAAACATCAAAGTATTTCAATTTGGAAGCTGAATGCATTACATACCTTAATTTATCATCACAGAAATACATTAATAAATCTTACTGCAATGTCATTAGATTAAGACGTTCTCATTATGCATTATAAAGCAGATGTTATGAACTGCACTGCATTTAGCAGAATAAAAATGCCACTGACTATATTAGAGGGACAGATTGGCAAATATTTTCCCTTGTTACACTATGACTTCTGAAAACATACCATGGGTAGTAAATAGTACAGATGGAAAATTATTATTTTTAATATAAACAACAGAGACAGAAACAAGAAGGTATCTCCAGGTAAATCATCTCTGAATTTGGAGAACAACCAGATTTGTTTTCAGAAGCAGATAAAGTAAAACATCAGTTGCCATTCCATTAGTGCTTGAAATCCAGAGTAGAATTAAGCAACTTAGATTTATCTCTTGTCAGTTGTTTCTGCAGCATGAAGACAGAGCCAGTGAGCGAATCATTCACTGAATATTCATACAGCGTGCATCATTGCTTTGAAGAAAACAAGACTCACATTCAGCATTTGATAAGCAACTACATGAATCTGTCTTCTGTCATACAGTATATCTTACCATTGATTCCCTTTAACACATTTCACTTCTCAAGCTGTAATGCTATAATGGGATGGAAAGTATCATGATAATAACAGGGTGGCAAAGTCTGGCTACAGCAAATGAGGATGAGCCCAAATGCAGCAGTCACAGATACAGAAAAGAAGGAAAAGAGCTGCTTACAACTTGAAGGCCTCAGGTAGGCAGGGATCTCTGGCAAGAGAAACCCTCATCTCCACTGCCAACCCTTAAAGGAGGTCTGGGAAGAGGCAGATCCTGGCTCCAGCCCTTCCAGTCACTCAGGTGCATTGCTTGCACCTGAGCTCCCCTTTCCCATCAGGTGCTCCATCACTGCTTCAGGCTGTGACTCAGCATTTCCACTACACAAGCCTAGTTCCAGACTTTATTGAAAGAAACTCAGGCCTGCTGATCCGTTCTCTCCAAATTCACATCTGCTTCAGGAAACCATCGCCAACTTAGCACTACATCTTTTGGTGACATGTGAAGATTCATCTTACAATTAATAGTTCACACTTCTGTCATTTTACACCTCCAGCAGTCACATCCATTACTTCCAGTCCAAGCATGATGTCCACCACATACTGTCTTGTCACCATTCGGTAATTCTTCTCTCTAAACTAGGAAGAGCTGCATTTTCAGCAGTATTTGGCCCTCAACTTTGATCCTCACTTATGTCAGAGTTCAGCTAGATATTTCAGTTAAACAGAGGAGCATACATTTTATGTGGATATAATACAAAATAAGAATATATTTTATATACTAACAGCTCCCCGTTATCTTGTAGATCATTCAGCAGAAAATCAAATTTTTACTGTCCACTTTAATGGTCTGAGCAAAACCAATAAGACTAATTTTGAAGAGCATCTTCATTATCTCTTGTATACTTTGAAACATAAGTATAGGAAGCTTTAAGAAAATATTCATTTGTCCATCTGTGCACTTTCCAGTTCTCTGTATAGGAATATGTTACTGGTCCTGTACAGAATGTACTCTGCTTTACTGGCAGGAAAAGAAAACAAACAAACCCTTAAGAAACAAAGAAAGAAAGAAAACAAAACAAACAAAAAATCATACAGAGCGTCAGAATAATTTTATTTTTAATCAGTTACTACTTGGAACTTTCAACAGTGACTCCTAGAAATTGAATCTCTTCCCTGATGAGTTTCATTCAGAATATGTTACAACTATAAAGGCAGCAAACTACTCTCAGTTCAGTACACATAAGGAACTATTTAGTAAATAAACTGCCTCACAATTTTTAAAGGTGATCAAAGTGAATTTTAAAATCCAGGTTGTTTAAAATCCAGTATAGTCCTTTAAAGAACAAGACTGTAACTTGGCAGACACACAGTATAAACAAAATCCACAAACTGAACTATACTGATAACAATGCTGTTAAGATTAACTTTTCTTTCAGAAAAGAATTACCTTTTTAATTTAACTTCTTTGTTCTCTACATCAGTGGATTGCCAAATAAGAGCAGAGTACTATTGGGAAGTAGCACTTTGGGATTATAGTAAATAAGTTCCATGAGATAGAGTGATAAAAACCAAGTAATTACAGTGTTACAAGGTCACAGAAGACTTGCAAGAAAAACAATGTGTTAAAAAAATACAGGCAGAGGCATCTAGCTATGAAAGTACTCTTATATCGTTGCTTCAGTGTGCATCCATTTAAAAATCAAAAGAAATAGGAAACACTGTGCTGCATGAAGGGCTCTCAGGAAAGAATTCAAGCCATCACAGTTTATCAGATGCATCTCATCACGTCAGAGCCGAGGAGTCCAGAGGAGGGTGGCAAAAACGATCCAAGGGATGGAAAACCTCCCCTGCGAGGACAGGCTGAGAGAGCTGGGGCTGCTCAGCCTGCAGAAGACACAGCTCTGGGGAGACATGAGAGCGGCCTTTCAATATCTAAAGGGAGAAAATATGAAGGAAGGGGACAGATTCTTTATCAGGAACTTTTGTGACAGGACAGTGGAAATGGCTTCAAACTAATGGGGGGAGATTTAGATAAGTTTGTTTGTTTTTGTTTTTTTAATGATAAGGGTGGTGAGGCACTGGGACAGGTTGCTCAGAGATGTGGCGAAAGCCCTGTCTTTGGAGATGTTCAAGGTCAGGCTGGACAGGTCTCTGAGCACCTGATCTAGTTGTGGATGCCTCTGTTCATTGCAGGGAGCTGGACTAGATGGCCTTTATGGGTCCCTTCTAACTCAAAAGGTTCTGTGACTTCTTACCCATCCACTGAACTCTGGTAACTGGTACCTCCAAGGTCAGCATCACTGGCTAAACTTTATTTGGGAGCTTATGAGAATTTGAAGATTATATCATAAGTTGAGTTTACTGAACTCCGAGTATAAGGGAACAAATAGAGATTATAAACATCTCCACAGATTTGCACAATGAAATCTTGCTAATACACAAGCAATTTTTAAAATCCTTCTCTAGTACCATAGGTTGTGTTTTTTTACATTACTATTCCTACACTAGTAGTTAGCTCTGAAAAATGCAGAAAAGCCTTGCCTGGGATAGTTTGTTGGATTATAATGTTTGTATCTGTACTATATTATCACAGAACATATTTCCTTCTGCATAATTTCTCTGCTTTGATAAGCAGTAAATCCTCTGAAGCATCTAAAGCCACAGAGGTTCTGCATTACCTATGCGAGCCATTAGTTTTCCTAATCTTTCCAGGTCAAGGCCCTCATTTGTTTGAGATGAAAGACAATTCAAAACATTTCTCCTCCCTATCTCTAGTGAAGTGAACTAAGTTTATGAATAGTCTAATAAGAGTGAGAACAGTATCTAGGGATGAGGGCTTTAAGGTTTTGTTGTTTTGTTTTGTTAAAAAGAGAGGGCTGGGAAACAAAGCAAACTGGAAATAAGTGACAAATAAGAGCTAAAGCAAAGCTGCAAGGAGTAAAAAAGCAAAAACAAAAATAAAAAAAAATAGAGTAGATCACCTCCTTGAGTTTGTTGTTTTTTTTTTCCATTTTCTCTACTTTTGCACTCACAACATCATCTCCTCTGCTTTCCTACTTTGTACTCACGGCTTCCACTTACTCCCTTCCACCTGTTCTCTTTACATCTTCCACTCATACACACTTCACCACAGTGAGACACACTGTAATGCCTTGAGCCTGCACAGACAATCTAGAGCAGCAGACACTCAGTGTAACAAAAACATGATAGAGGAAAGGGTAGAAAAAAGCCAGAGACCACTCTTTCGCCCTGCTTTGGATCTCCCTCAACATACAGACTGGACAAGAATTGATCCAAGAACCCAGGATGCTCTATTTATGCCTTTCCCACTTTCTTGATTTCCTTGCTTCCAGAATAATCCTAATACAGGTAAGGTAGCTGGAGTGACAAATATGGCAGCAGCAACGTCCTCTGCAATCATTCCTTCAAATCCTTTCTGAGGCAGAAGATAAAAGCTTCAAGGGAATGATGCTCCCAGCCCAATTCCTACCATGCTTTAGCCAAACAAGAGACTAATGAGATTAATCAGTTCCTGCCTCCTCCTTTTAATTTGATGTTTCCCATAGGGCAGAGTCTTAGATGTACGACAGATAAATGCTATTTTGTCAAGCCTCTAGATTATTACCTGGCATGACAAATAAAGCATTTAAGATTGGGGAAGGGATGCTATTGCTAGTTTGAGAGTTACAGGCATGTCACGTATGTCAACAACAGATGCAAACATTAGCTATTTATGGCAAGATTAGTCTTGAGCTCAGCTAAAGTCTCATTTCTGGGGCCTTGACATCATTTTTCTCTTTCCCATGTTCATACTTGTCCAAGCTTGTTCAGGTTTATCCTTATTTGACCTTTCCCTCTTCTGGTATTATAGGTTCTCCTTCAAGCATTTCTCCATTAGGAAAATGCAATGAAGTTTGCCGAGCAGATCCAAGTCACAGTCAGGAACACAAGCAAAGCATATCAGTATATCTGGAAGGCTGAGATTCAGCCTTCTTCACTTCCCCAAACTATTCCCTCCAGATTTCCATACGACTTTCAGAACGAAGCTCTTCACGCACCTGCTCACATATTGCTACTCCCTGTTTTAAAAAAAAAAGAAAAGAACAGAAAAGTCAGGCAGAAAAAACACCCCTCTTCCTATCGGACCCCTGCAATTGAAGATCACCATAAAGACTACGGAAACACCACGCGTCGCGCATGCAAAAGCACACGCTGCGCTCCACCCGCAGGCGGTCAGATCCACCAGGCTGCCACTTGAACATCTCGCACCGCTCCACGCAAAAGCAGACCCACGTCGGCACCTACAAGCATACGGTCAACTTATCACCCTCACAGGTGCAGAGAGGGAGATGTTTTTCATCTGATCAGCGTGAAAGCACGAGCGGCGAGCCCTCGGACGGGGATCACTTGTCATCGCACGCACTGCCCCTCTCCATTCTCGTCTCCCAGCTGCTCCGCTCGGGGCTGCGGCTACGGCCGCCTGTCGGCACTGACAGCATTTCCAAGCTCCGTGTCAGCCCAACAGTTTCTTCACTGGACCGCCGCCGCGGCTCTAGTTTCAAAACTTCTCTCCCCTCGAGAATAAACACCGCAGGACCTCTATTTAAAAACCTTTTCAAACGTCACGGAGCCCTTAACACCATTAAAAACACACCTCAAAAGAGAAGCGGCAAGCACTGCAACCCCATCCGCGGCAGCGCTCCTGGAATATTTCCCGATAAAAACCAGACGAACCGCCCCAGAAAGCGTCGGCAGCCCCCGCCCCGCCGAACTCACCTCCAGCCGCCGCCTCACCACCGAACCCACGCCGTCAGCGCCCGCAGCTGCAGCCCGCCCAGCAAGCGGCGCCCGCCCGCGGAACCGACCTGCGCGGCCGCGCAGCTGGAGCTCGCGCCCCGCTCTCTTCACGAGCACGAGGAGCGCAGCACCGCGATAACTTTCCCGGCCATGTTCCCGCCCAGACGGGTCGCCCGTTGAGGCGCCTACAGGGCTTTATGACAGCACGCGTTTGCTGGGCATCTCTGCTTAAATCGGCTTTACAAGGAGCCGACTGGGCAACGGTAGGCGTTTAGCAGAAAGCGAGATAAAGGTTGTCGAGCGCTCGTAATTAAAACACGCACCTTTTGCTCTTTGTGGAGCGTTTTGCATTTCAGCTGGCCGCTTGCAGCCTTGCCTCTGTGATAACTGTTTGCTTCCAGCTAGATAGCCTAAGCTTATTTAACACACCTGACGTTTTAATGTGATTACGTTACCTCCAGTGATTATACCCAATTTCATGTAGAAACATTTACACAGCACTGTAGGGGTAGGAAGACATGACCTATTCCAATCCCCCTACCAAAGCAGCCTCTCTACAGTAGGTTTCATAGGAAAGCATTCAGGTCTTCAGTATCTCCAGAGAAAAAGCCCACAACCTTTTCCCCTTTCCCCCTGGGCCCTGTGAAGAGCTGCATACGATCTCAGTTTTTTCTTTAAGCTTATGCATAAGGTCGAGACTTTGAGTCATGGAACAGATTTTCCTGGTAAAGAACTGGATCTCAGTGTCAAAGCAAACATGCCCAAAAGTGGGGGAGAGAGAAAACAGGACACAGAAATGCTTTTCAAACATCTCTGAACATGCTAAAGAATAATTAAAATTGGCAAGAATCCAGAGGCTGGATTTGGCTTGCTTTTGAATTTTTCTTTGTCTACCTCTCAGTTTTGAGGTAATCATATTAAATAGGTCATATGGTGTGGTCAACTTTATAATGTTTGATAGCACGTATCTTTCACAATGTGGATAGCAAAAACTGCTACTATAGCACTGCTTGTTGCAGTATTGTTTCACTGTCAGTGGAGTTTGGATCCTCCTGGGCAAAGCTCAGGAATTTTTTCAACACCATTTTTTCTTTTCCCCAGCTAGCCTTGCTGACTATTTAAAGGTGTGCCCAGGTGACTTTCCACACGATGAAAGCACCAGCTGGGAACTCACCCCTTTATGGCTATGTAGCTTTGTTACCTCCTCTCTTGTTCACAGCTGAGCTGGAATTGTTGATGCCCTGCTGGCACATGCCCAGAGCATGGCCCAGCCTGAGTTTTGTGAAGGGACAGGACTTGGAACAGAGGCTGTGCAATGATTGCCACTCACTTGGGTAGCAGTGAAGGGTAGAAGCACGGAGTTTGAGTGGCACAAAGTGCAAAATACAAAATGGCATCCTGCCATCGCTGCAGAATTCACTTGTTATCATTTTACATCATTATCTATGATGTATGGGTTGCTCATACTTACATAACATACCGTTGGAGAGAATCCAAATTTTGGGCTAACTTTAGCGTGTTGTTTCCTGTCTATCCTAAGTTGTGTTGAATGCCATTTTCACAGAAGTGGGTTAATTCTATGTCTCTCTCTCACTGTAGCAGTTTGCAGAAGCCCTACCTCAGCTGTCCTGGCCTATTACCAGGCTAATTACCATTCCATAAGTCCCTCTTTCAGTAAGAGTGGTTTCTTTCTGCAGTAGTGCAGACATATTACTGTCACAAAGCTAGCACTGTGTTAAGTCTTTGCATCTCATATTTAACAATGAAGCTTATTCAGAGAGAGCAGAATCATCCTCCTCAAAAAAGACCTATGAAAAAAACAAGTAGGGAACCCGGAAGAGAACACTGTTGGATACAGCTCTAAGGACTGTTTTCATTTCTTCCATGTTTGGAATCAGTGGAGAGATGTCTGTCAGCTCCCAGATGTTGCTCTTTAACAATTTGTCTCACCAATATATAATTACCATTGTGCTGTAGTCCAGATTGCTGTTATGTTTGCTGAAATGTTTTTGTAAATATTAAAATTACGGTTTATTAAAGAAAGTAATTATCTCCAAGAAATGTAGTTGAAACTCAGTCCCAACAATTCTATTTTTTTTAACCAACTTACTTAAGAGTGCTTCCAAGGATGTCCTTCTTTAGATTTTTTTTTTCTTTTTTTCTCAGAAGATAATTAAAATAATGGTTAGCCACAGTGTAATTTCAATTATTTCCCCAAATCACAGCAGTCATTCACAGGCTGTTTTAATCTTGATGTTTCATATAAGACATAAAGTGTAAATATCAAGATGCAGGACTGAAAACTACACGCACAGTGTAACTTCTTGTCTCTGAAAAAAGAACCAGTTTTAAATATTCAGAGGTTTCCTTTCATGTAAATGTGGTTAAATAATCTGTAGACTGGAAATCGTGGAGTAGATAATCCTTCCCCATTGACTCCATACAGCTAATCCATAATGTTTCATTAGAAAGCTTACCCTGCCTTATCTTTAAGAGAGATTTGTTGCCAGGTACGTTACCAATTTTCTCTGCCAGGTGGAAAGCATTCTCGCACTCTTTGAAATGTTTTTAAACTTATGTCCATTGAAAATCAGTAAGATTTGTTGCTTTTTTTTTTTTTTCTTTTCTGTTTTCCTGGCATCATTTAGTAGACTTAAGGTGAAATATTCTACATGGGAGTTTAAATAAAAATAGTTTGTCTCTGCATACAATTAATCTTGAGATCTTACTGGACAGGTAGAGATATTTGTATCTAACACCAAACTTACTATTTTTTCCCCTCTATTTAGAACACCATCATCTTTTCAGATATCTTGTGTTAGAGCAGATGAAATACACTAATTTTGATTGCTTTGCATAAAGTTTTTCTAGAGAATACTAAAGATTTTTTTTCCAGTCTTCTGTTTATATTCCAGAAATCTTAAATGGGCAGTTCACAAAATGCTTCTAGAAATATACCATTACTTTTATTCAGCATTTTAAAACACATTTAAAAGAGCCATTGATCTGGCTGCTAGAATTTAATTAGTTGGGATTTTATGTCAGGCAGCTGTAACTACCTCAGTTTTGCCAGTGGCGTTACAAGGTCCTAGCTCCACCTAGCGTTCATCTTTTAGAAGAGGTATGAACGATCTCGAGAAAGTGCTCAGAACGAGCAATTCTTGGTTGCCAGGCCAGTCTATACGTTTTGTAGCTATTTAAGGGTTGGCAATCCTACCGTAGTACATGAAAGTCCAATGGAGGGCAGGTGCAGCCTTTTCAGGCAGGCACGGCTGTTCAAAACATCTGCCTCCAAGTTCATTCTCACCATCAGGCAAAGGCCTTCTTAATATAGATTGGAAAATGAAACTTTTACTGTAAGCTACTCTGAGCTCACGCATAGAGAATATGCTACCGCATAAACTGTTATTCCGTTTTCTGTACTGAGGTCATTTGGAGTCATGGGACTCACTTCAGTCAAACTGAACTCTGAATGCTGTGGGATTTGGTGTTTGTCCAGATCTGTTTGAAATTTTTTGCACGGTAGAAAAAAATACATGCTAGAAAGTAATTTCAATATCAAGACATTATTAAGTGGTTTCTTTAGCATGAAGATATCCAGTGTTCTATTAAGCACTGGCAAATGTTTCCAGCTAGCATTTAGGCTTGAGTCAAGTAAGATCTATCTTCTGTGAGTATTTATAAGTTTTCTTTAATCCTCTAGCTTCAAACATAGGGGAGCCCATAACAACAGGATAATTCTAAGTTTGTCTTACCCGCATATTTTGAGGTGGAAGGTAAGGGTCTGTCTCTACTCTTTTTCCAGACAGCGCTCTTGATCACTTCTGACTTTGATGGTTGTTACCACGCAGTTCTTCTTTTCATTGTCATACAGAATGCAGAAGCTATCACTTCCTCTTTCTTTTAGAGAAAATCCTCAAACACCTACTGTATATTTCATTTGGTATCACAATTAATTTAGCCTGATATAATGAAATATCTTTTACCTAGCTGCGAGAGCAAAGCACGATGTGAAACTTGTTGCAGCTCCCAGGCAGTAAAGATTAGCTTAAACGGCTTTCATCTGACCTCTGCTTTTGCAAGAGCAGGCAAGGTCAGTTCGTGTGATTCAGCTGAGGTGCAACAACTCAGTCACATGCCTGAGCTCTCAGATTGTTTACTGTTCAGCTTTCTTTTGTTAGTATTTTCTGATGTTTGCTAAAATATGTCTCCACAGAGTAAAGAAACAATACTTTCTATGGAAATTTAAAGATCAGGCAATATGTCAGTCAGGTATAATGAAGTCTTTGCCTTAAAATTATCTTGAAGTTCAGCCTGCTAGCAATCACTAAAATCTACCACAGGAGAACTCCAACAAGCCCACAACCAAATTATCACCAACGGAAAGGTAGTAGGTCCCTTGTTATAATCGTTGCCTTGGATCCAGTAGTTGATAACCTGCACGTGTGTGCCTTAGCATAAGTAGCTTGGAAGTTTTAAGTGATTGGCTGTGACTGATATTTAAAAGGAAATCCTAGATTTTCAGATTCCATGGGGGCTTGTAACCTGTAACATACAAAATGTACATTTCCTGTTGTAGTGGAAATGCTAAGTCATGGCCTGAACCAGTGATGGAGCACCTGGTGGGAAGGCAGGGCCAATCCAGGAGAGCTCAGCTGCATGCAGTGCATTTGAGTGACTGGAAGGGCTGGAGCCAAGATCCACCCCTTCCCAGACCTCCCTTAAAGGTTGGCAGTGGAGATAAGGGTATCTTGCTTCAGATCTTTGTATACCTGAGGTCTCCTGAATGCTAGTGGCTTCTGTCCTTTATTTGTGTTCCTAGGCAATCCTTACTTGCTGGTTTTCTGAAATTGAAACTAGCACATTAAGTATATATTTTTCTCTCTATCAGACTGCAGAACTTGAGCAGTTCATATGTTTTTTTTTAAAGCTAACATGTCTTTACTATGTTTGTTCTGTCTTTAAGCAGTAAACACTTATCCATAAGTGTCTACCTACATCTTGGTCACCATACTTTGAATAGCTTTTTGGAAATAAAAGGAAAAACCTGTGAACTCTTTATATTTAAATTAACTACTATAGGAAACTGAACATATCATAGTAAAAAAAACCTGACTACAAACACTTAAATTTTATTTATATTATCCATAAACTTCAAAACTAGTTGTTAAGAAACTAGACTTCAGACTTTATAGCGTATCTTATATAAATTGGGAAGAATTAGCGAGGGTTGATAAATAACATCAGCCAAAAATTTCCTTTCTTCTATAGGGCCAAAACAAATCACCTTACTGTTTTCACTCAAAGTAGGATACATATCTAGTGTATTTGATGGCTTCTGCAAAACACACAGATCTGATTTTAAAGTTGTGAGGAAACCTGTGTTGCAATTGACTTCTGAATCTTGTGATTTCACACTGACTGCAGCTACACATAAGGTTATGAATATGCTCATATTTGCTTAATAATTGAAACTCTTTCTTCTGTGCTGTGCCTTTATTTCTGTAAGTTCGAATGGAAATCTGAAAGGAGCACCTGAGTATCAAAAACCTACTAGTCCAATAATAAATGTATTCTTGTTACTGTTGCTTAAGGTGGTGAATTTCTAAATATAGATCTGAATTGTGACTCACATGTTCGACCTGGGAAATAATTCAGTTTTTGTTACTGCATACAGGTTTTTCTTTCTGCAAATATTTATGTGCTTTCTAGCAGATAAGACTTACCTTTTGGGTTCCTTTAAAAAAACACAGTTGTAGTGTTCGGTAATAAAAGCTAGGTCATGAATCACCAAGAATCTAAAATGCTGACTTTATTCATTACAATTGTATAAACATGCACAAAGAAAAGAAATATTTGCTTCCCTGAAGTAATGGGATGAACAGGGATATGAATTCAGCTTTGAGCTTTCCTTGCTCGTGTACTGCTAGCTATCAGAATTCTATTCCTGTGGATGTAGCACATTCCTTTTCAAGAAGTATTCATGTCTTGTTTATGAACATTCTTTGTTGTTTTTCTTGGACAGTCAGTCATCTGGTGTTTGATTGTTTTGTGAGAAAAAAGCAAGTTCATCTGCATAGGCAGGATCAAGGATGAAATGTAAATGTGATTGTTATGAATAAGAACACTTGAATTCAATGTAGCGAGTAACATTAGGTAAATATCATAACAGCAGACTTATATTAATCTGCATATACACTTTGGTTTACATAGCAGGGTATGTTTAACCTGCTGTTTCTTTGCCTTATAGCCTTTTTAAAGGGAGTAACTAAAATTATGGCTTGCAAAATCAGCTACGACTTAATTGTGCCACTTGCATTTCAGTGCTAGGCCTGATAAACCTATAGGGGTTTATGTTGCAGGAGCAGCTGGATGATTGTGGGTGAGAAAAAAATGTTTTCTTTTTGACTGTAAGATAAGCTTAAGTTGAACAATTGTACAGTGTGGATCTAGGAGTTGGTGTCAATGGTCCTTGTGGGTCCCTTTCATCTTGGGATGTTCAGTTTCACATGCAAAACTGTACTGGTATGAATTGAAAGTTTTATCTTTGTGTGGCTCTGTGCCCTTGTTTTTTTTCCCTGTGCATTTGTGCACGTCAAAACATAAATATACAAGTTAATAATGTACAACAATAATAACATGTAACAATATACAACATTTTAAATGAACTTAAAATTACTTGGGTAGAACAAACATACATCCTTTATATCTATTGAAGAATTTTTAAAACAAAAAAGCCAACAAAAAAAGATACCTGGGGAAAAAAAAGCAAACATACAAACAAACAGAAAAAAACATTGTTTTTAGTATGTTTCATGAGAAAAAAAAGATTCAAAATATGTAACATAAGATGATATTACAAACTTAAGAACTTGATTTTATTATTTGAAACTTTTTTCTCACTGTAGTGACTAACTTCTAAAATGGTGGATTCAATATGTGCAGTGAAAATGCTCAGTCATGACCTGAAGCACTGATTGAGCACCTGGTGGGAAGGCAGAGCCAACCTAGGGCAACTCAGGTGCAAGCAATGAATGAGTGGAAGGGCTGGAGCCAGCATCCACCTTTTCTCAGACCTCACTGAAGGGCTGGTAGTGGAGGCATGAGGACATCTCATCTGGAGATTCTTGAATATCTGAGGACCTTGCAAGCATTCTAAAGGTAAGCAGTTTCTTTCTCTTATTTCTGTGCCTACTGAATTGCATTGAAGCAGATCCTTGCTTATTGTAGCCAAAGACCTTGTTGCTCTGCTATCTTATGCTTTCTATCATGTTATGATATCACTCAGTGAAATTGCTTGTGCTAAAAAAAAATTAGTGAAGTGTTTTTTAGACCTTTTTAGGAGTTAACACTTTGCATAGTGATGTATGCTCTGAGCATACTTCAGTTCTGATTGGCTCTGCAATTGAAATCACTGAATGCAAATAACCACTTCTTATGTGAACTTAAGAAAGAAGCTATGAGTTAAGGGTTTAAATGAGTTTTTTTTATCTATTCAAAATACAAACAAACAAAATAACCCCAACAGCTAGAAAACAAAACCTAGAACTTTTCTGTACAAGTTGCTTCTACCAACTGCAGATGTAGCACTGGAAAGTTGGTATTAAATCTGCTTACATCTTGCAGATACATTAAAATTGCTTTTGGACAAATACAATGGAAGCATAAAGCCAAAGTAAGCCTCTGCAACTCCTAAAGAGAAAACCATCTTATCCACATCAGATAGTATCATTTTCAATTTGAATATGTGCACAGGAAATTATACTGACACTTTGCCTTCTAATCTTCTGTTGTGGTAAATGGACAGTGATAGAGGAAGCAGTTTAGGGCTAGGCCTTTAATTTAAAAATCAATTGGGCAGATTCATGAAAAAAGAAATCTTCAGTGATATTGACACTGAGAGAGTCCCTCTGGCATGAATCATTAAAGCTTACAAGTGCACAGTGTTCTTATGTTCTTTTTTGGTACTTTGAAATTGGCTATAGGTTTTTTAACTCTCTGGTTGAAGAAAGCTACTTTTGTGTTCTTATTCTAGATGTGAAGGAAATGAATGAGGTTGTATTATAGCAAGAAAAAAACAAACAGAATTTATGCTTTGAGAAGAATGATGCAGTAGCTGGCTTGTGAATTGTTGGAGTAAATTCCCTGGGAAGCACATGGAGTCAGTCATTAAAGGCCTTATAAATAGTTGAGGCAGACTTGTTCAGTGATGTTTCCTTCTGTTCTCTTTCCTTATATTTGCACACAGTCAGCAAATTAACATCACTACTAACATCTGCAAATTACAAATGTTTTACCATTCATATATTTCTCAGGTTAGAAGTCTTGAAACTTTGCTACTCCTTGTGAATAAACCTCGATTTCAAAATGTGAGAATGCTTTTAGTCTCTTTTTAATGTGATCTGAAATAACCTCACAAAGCTCATCCATGCAGGACCTACTTCTTATCAAAATTAGGCCGTCAATGAATTTATTATGGAGTTCGGATTTCCCAGGAAGCCTAGCCTGAGTTTTTGAGGGTTGTTGATTGATACAACCATCTTGAATGTAGAATAATAATGAAGTGTGCTGTACTCTACACAGTATTACACAGAGAGAACCACCAGGAATGCCTTTTCTGAAAGAGCAAGCTTAATTCATATTTACGTCAAAAGCCTTTATTAGTTAAGTCAAGATTACACAACCTTCTACAGTAAGGGTCTCAAAGCATTACAGGGGTGGTTAATACTTTATTTTGCATGTGTAACTTTACAGATGAGGAATAAAAGGCTAAATAATGTAATATGCCTTTCACCTATGGTCGCACAGCAAATCAGATCCAGCCCTCCTTGTTCTAAGTCCAAGGATGTCTTTAACTGCTCCTTGTGGCCTCTACAACATGGAATTAATGCTGTAGGCATTAAGACTGTTTAGAATTATATTTTCTCTTGCTAAAGTCAGACCAATGTTGTTGTATTTTCTCAGTCCATATGCTTTTAGCTGTATTCTGGAACTCCTTTACAAAATAATTCCCTGATTTTTGTTCTGTGTAAGCGTCTTCTAAACAGATCAGCACTTTCAGTGTAAAGAACAAAATGGATTCTCTATGGATTGCTTTTCTAGTACTGTTTTTGTGTAATGAACGTCCAGTTAAAATCCAGAAGTTAAAGCCAAAATCTGTATTTTCCTAGATTCTAGTGTGTGTATTCTCCTTTTTTTTTTTTGTTTTTTTTTTTGTTTTTTGTTTTTGTTTTTGTTTTTTTGTTTTTGTTTTTTTTTTTTTTTTTTAGCAAATGAAGCTGTATTTCTGTGGAGTTCCTAGCAAAGCGAGGACGGAGCAAGTGATGTGCACTCACTTGCACTACTTGGGCTCATCTTGTCCACATTTACAGATATTTTGCTGGAGTCAAAGGATAGGATAAGAAAGACTTAGCTATGAACAATAGAAAGGTTTGGGAATGTTGAAAAAGTAACTCAGAACTAGATGCTGACAGTGGAAAGAAACCAATTACTGATAAGTAAAACAATTAAACAGCGTGTGGTTCAGAACAGATTTAGGAATGTTCCCTCCTACAAATAAACAGTGACACATGAAAAAAGTTGGGAAGTGGCAAATTGAAGCTGATAATTGGGAATATCTATCCGCAACTACTGTGTTTGTTAGACCAAAAGTGGCCTGGGCAGCTACACAAACAATAAAAATAAAGAAATTTAATAGGCTAGAAAATCAATTTTTAGAAATAGCCTTGATATAATGTGCAGGAAGATCATATGTTAAATGTAAACCGTATGTTTGTTATACTGCTTTGCTTTGCAAAATGATAAATCTTTGCTATTAGATCTTTATAGATAGCTCCTCCAGTACCATGTGATTTTTACAGTCCTCTTGACAAAGATTTCTTTTTTACAATGAACTGGGATACTGAAGGCAGTAAAATAACATGTGTTTGGTAGGAAGGGCTTAATTGATTTCCATGACATTGAAGCAGAAAGTGTAGTTTTAATAGGAATAGAACATGTCAGAGATATGTTTGTGTGTATGTATGCACACCCATTTGTATTTTTACCGTGCTCTTTAAGACTGGTTTGTATGTATTCATATGGTACTAATTCATGAGTTAATTCTTATTTATGGAGTCTTTATATATTTTTAAATGGATGCTAACTTAAGATCGCTGGCATGTGTAAGCATTAATTTATGTGAAAAAAATGAAAGTTGTAGCAGATGGTCATTATTGTTCATCAAAATTATATTAATTCCACAGTGACATGAGACTTTTAGCTTTTAAAAGTATTTGAAAAGTTACTCAAGAGTCTAAGCTTTTTGCTGGCTTTGAAGCTTATAAATAATCTGGGATCCATCACCCCAGGCAAGGAGCTGCTTTTCCTTGGGATCATAATGAATAGTGGAATGGCTACCCTGACGTTTTGGAAAATGCAATACTGGTATTTCGTGAGTATTTACAGTACCCAAAACATCATATGCACATTGTATGCGAGAGGTGCCTCCGCTAGGAAAGTTGTACACAACATAGAGTGTGTTGCATGCCATGAAAGCTGCTTCAGCATCCTTGCTGCTGCACGTTGTATCCCAAGTGTGTTCCACCGACATGGTTATATGGTTGATTTTGGTAATTACAAGATTTCCTCCAATCTCTGGTTCTGCATGGATTGCCCAGAGCCCTTGCTCATCAATAGCAAGATCTATTTTTGTAAATGGAGAAAGTTGATAGGCAGGAATTCTTCCAGCCCCTGGCAGTAGCATGTGGTCAACTATACTTCTTTTCTGGATATTGAATTTAATTATTTCATTTAAGGAGCCGTGTCTGTGATAGAATAGGAAACCCTGATAAATAATGTGGCCAGTCCCCTCCCAGGGAAATGGCAGGATGACTCTGCGAGCTTTTAGTGTATGATTGCTTTCCATGAATGTCATGATGTTTGCAAATTCAAAAATAACATTATTTGCAGTACCATTTAATAAATAAATCTTTGTATGCTTCTTGCCAGGGTCTTTCATCCAAGAACCATGCTTATCTCCAGTCTTCTTGACTATCTTTAGGGACTTTACACTTGCAAGCATGTGGTCACAACCTGTAAATAAATACCCAAAGACAAAAAAATCAAGTAAGAATATTTGAACTTTATAGTTTCCTTTCTTTGAATTATTTGCTTTCTTTTTAACCAGCCTAGATGCCAAGGTGAGTATATCAACAAAAGTGGCAGCTATTTACTGTTAAATATATGGCTATGCTAAATAGTGCTGAATCTAACTTTATTATATATTTGACATCTCCTACCAAAGGAACGGCAAACCTTCAGCTACGCATGCTGCTTTATTAGACTGGAGTTACTCAAAAGTCATTCAGTTCATGTACCTGACAGGAAGTTGGTAGATAACATGGTAGTGATTCCCTGATTATTGTCCTGTATTCTCTTACAGGGCTATAATTTTGACTTCAAAGAGGTGTTAGATCAGTGCAATAAAATAACCAAATTTATTTCCTATTGAAAGTACACAGGCTAAAATCTATCCTCGTGATACGTATATATGTATTTAGGAATTCTCTTTTCCTCTGTTAGCTTCTTTTTCTGTTAGCTGAGTGGTGCCGTTCACACCATAGATGGAAGGGCTGCCATCTAGAGGGATCTGGATGGGCTTGAAAAGTGTGCATGTGACTTCTTAATATTTAACAAAGTCAAATACAAGGTGTTACACTTGGGATTGACCTTGACCTGGATGTGAATACAGGTTTGGGAGAAGAACTCATTGAGAACTGGTCTGTCATAAAGAGCTTTCATCCTGATGGATGAAAAGCTGGACTTTTTACATGGTCTCATAGTGATATGACAAGGGGGGATGACTAAAAGAGAGGAGATTAGGTTAGATGTTACAAAGAAATTTCTTAGAGAGTGGTGAAACACTGGAACAGCATGCCCAGAGAAGTTGTGGATGCCCCATATCTGGAGGCATTTCAGGGCAAGTTGGATGGGATCCTGGATAGCCTGATCTAGTGGCTGGCCCGTGGCAGAGGAGGTTGGAACTACATGATCTTTATGTGCCCTCCAACTTAAACTTTTCTATTATATATATATATATATATATATATATATATATATATTTTAATGATGCAAAGACAGAGAGAACATGTAGTTTTTGTTACTGATTCTTATGCTAGAAGCACGACTGGTGGAATCAAGGATAAAGCTTTTACCATAGCAAGTGAGCCTTCAACAAGGAAGGCTAAAGGCCTGCTTGGAATTGTATCTTTCTAAGGATGTCAAAGATGACAAAGGCTTTTTTAAGTATGTTGATAGTAGGAAGAATATAGAAAATGTGTGTGAATGAGGTGGATGCCCAGGTAATGGGGATGTTGAGAAGATGGAGATACTGAATGCCTTCTTTGCTTCAGCCTTTATACTAACGTTGCCCTTCAAGAGTCCCAGACCCTGGAGGTAAGGGAGAGAGTCTTGGGGGTGGACTTCCCTTGGTCCATGTGGACCTAATCAGAGAGCCAAAATTATGGACTCTCAAATCCGTGAGCCCAGTGGGATCACTCATGTGCTGAGGGAGCGGGCATAAATGATTGGCAAACCACGCTGTCAACTGTGAAATGTCTTGGAGAATGGGAGAAGTCTGAGGATAGCCAATGGAAGACTGGAGGATAGCCAATGTCCCACCCATCTTCAAAAATGTCAAGAAGTATGGATCTGGGCAACTATGGGCCAGTCAGCTTCACCTCCATCCCTGGATGGAGCAAATTGTTCTGAATGCCATCATCAAGCAATTGGAGAAGAAGCTTGTCAGGAGTAATCAACATGCATTCACCAAGGGGAAACCATGCTTGACTGACCTGGTAGCTTTCTATAATGTCATCACCAGCAGGGTATATGGGGGGAGAGCAGTGAATGTTGTGTATCTTGATTTCAGCAAGACATCTGATGGTCTCCTACAACATCCTTGTAATGAAGACTAGAAAGTGTGGGATAGATATGAGTGGACTGTAAAGTGCATTGAGAACTGGCTGACTGGCAGAGCTCAGTGGCTTGTCATCAGCAGTGCAGTCTGGTTGGAGGCCCCAGGGGTTGGTGCTGGGCCAGGTCTTGTTCAACATCTTCATCAATTACCTGGAGGAAGGGGTAGAGTCTAGCTTTGATAAGTTTACTTATCATGATGATACAAAGCTGGGAGGAGTGTCTGACACTGGTAGGCTGTGCTGCCGTTCAGTGAGACCTGGACAAGACTAGAGAGCTGGGCAGAGAGAAATCTGATGTGGGCTTATCAAGAGCAAGGTATAAGAAGGGTTTTGCACCTGGGTAGGAATAACTGCATGCATCAGTAAGGTTAGAGGCTGGCCTGCTGGAGAGAAGCTCTGCAGAGAAGAACTTGGGCGTCTTGGCGTACAACAGATTGGCAGTGAGCAGGCAGTGTGCCCTTATCACTAAGAGGATCACCAGTAGAACAAGGAGCAGTGGGCAGAAATTGGAAGAACAGAAAGTTCCACACTAACACAAGGAAGAGCTGCTTTACTGGTAGAGGGACAGAGCCCTGGAATAGGATGCCAAGAGAGGTTGTGGAGTCTCTTTCTCTAGAGAGATTCAAGAACCACCCAGATGCCTGCCTGTGTGACCTACTGTAAGAAACCTGCCTTAGCAGGGGGGGTTGGACTTGATGATCCCTAGAGGTCCCTACCAACCCCTACAATTCTGTGATAATCTTGGCTTTGGTGTGTTTTGTATGCTTTCCGCACAGTTTAAGACCAAGAAGCATGAAGCTTGTGAAGACCCAAGTATTTAGAGTATTTTATTGGGGTACTGTCTTTCTGGGGAAAAAAAAAATCTGTTCTGCAAAGCATATTAACAAGCTTGTTTATCAAAGGCATTCGAATTACAAGAGACACTATTTGAAGTTTAACGAATTGCCTTTAATTAAGTGCAGCCATTTTAGTAAACAGAACAAATAAAGCCTTAAGGCAGGAAGTTCTGGCAGCAGATGAAATGGAGAAAGCAAAAAACAGTTCCCTTACTGGCCTGATATGAACCTATTGAAGTCATTGGCAAGATTCCATTTGCCTTTAGAAATCAAGCATTATGTCATTTGTGTACTGATATCCTCTACCAAAGCACTCCTATATTATTGTAGCTAAAGCATTGACTTTTTGCTGGAAGTCCCTTACTCTGGTTGCAGCTTTCTCCAGCAATCTACAACAGCTTTCTTGAAACTAACATTTATTGACTAGATACATTAAAATAACTAAAATCACTGAGTTAAAATATCTTGTAGGTATTAGCAATGTGCTCCTCATCTACAGGAGAAATACACCAAATAACTGGATTACTGTCTGAAATCTATGAAGTGTTTCTCCTTGTTATCTCAAATTGGCTTTCCTAACATCCTGCTGGATGGAACTAAGGAACTGACAAGCACAGTGAGCAGAAAGTATACAAAAAATTTTCCTCATTTTCCACTGATACCTTCTAGGCCTGCTATTAACAAGCCTTATAATGTGCAAAAGAGAATTTACCAGTTCCACCCAAAGCAGGGCAAAACAGAATAGGGTATCAACTACTGAATGTAAAAATAATCATTATGTACACATATGTACCTGTGTATATACATATAATAGAATATATATAATATTTATCTTCAAATGTATATGAGCTTGAAGCAAAGTTAGTTGGACTTTATTTTTAGCTTTTATTTATTTAAAATTGCCAATTTCAGAGTGCTTCAGCAAATCAAAAAACCCAAACTTCTGGGTACTATATGGTAAGAGAGACAGACTTACTGTGTGCTGGAGTTGTGAATGTCTCCCTCCTAAGTACTTTAAAATCTACACAGTGAGTAGTTTCCCCGTCAGGGGCAGGCGTTTGCCTGGTATTAACAGAAAGTTACTGTGAACTGCTGCAATAAAATTAAAAGTAATAACATTTAAAAAGGGATTTTTCCCTCTCAGAAAAATGATTTTCCAAGCGTCCTTACCACAGACAAATTAAAATTCTCTAATGTTCAGAAAAAAATACATCTGGAAAGAAAGAAGTCTTGATATTCACATCTCTCAAACACTATAGTAGTAGAGTTTAGAAGCAGAATTGGTGGTCACTTCTGTTCCCATCTGCATTAATGCTCCATTGCTGGAAAAGCCTAAAGAAGTGTGAACTTATTTGTAAAATTAATTCAGCACATTTCTTTTGAAGCTAGTGGAATTGTATAATTGATGCTAGAGATCTTTCACCTACCAGCTTAAAAGAACTGTCTATCTCCTGTAACTGTTCTTCCTAAATTTGAACAAAAATGGAACAGACTACATCAAGTAGATGTAAATTATATATTGTGTATATACCATTAATTAAAATCAGATAAAGATGCTTTGTAATTATCAAATTTAGCTTGTTTGGGGACTGTTGTACATTGCATGTAATGGATACCTTACACTTAACTTTCAAATTAGGATTAAACTTTGCTCTAAGCTAATCCATTGTGCTCTCTTGATGAAGTACACCGTAGGGGAGACGGATAACAAAATAACAGAAGAGGGCAAATAGCAAAATAGAAGGAAAATGTAGCACTGAATTAAGTTTTACTAACTTGAGTTCACTTTTAAAGCCAGTACGAATTTCTTGCCAGTATGAAAAACAAAGACCAACGTTGATTCCTCAATAAGTGGAAATGCAGTGGCAGTTGTTCAATTGTTGTGGGACTTTGCAAGAACAATTTGAATTTTTGTAGTAAAAGCTTTCAAAGAGTAAACCTGATATATCATAGAGTATATGCAAAATAAACATTTGGACTGTTCTTCCCTATGTCCCCCTCCCACACATATAAAACATATATATATATTTTTTTTTCAAAGACTAGTATTTACATGTGAAAGCCATATTATGTTTGGTATTCATGTAACTTGTGAAAATCTGTTATCCCTGCAAATGAACTGTTCTTACTTGCATTAAGTATGACTTTAAGTTTCCTTTTTTCTTCTGCTTCTTCTAATAGCTGCTGTTTTACGAGATCTTCATCTACTTCTACGCATGTCGTAAAATCTCTCACGGATCCAAAATAGTCAATGTCCCTCTGTGCTCGTTCAACTCTTGTTAGCAAGTTCTCTACTTCATCTTTAACCTCAGTCTTGTAACGGTTCAGTCCTGACAGACGTGACAGTACCATCTTTGAAAAGTCTTGAAATTCTTCAATATAATCCAGTATGTCTTGGTTGCATTTTTCCAGTCTGTTCTTGAGAAAGAGTTTACATAGAAACACATATTCTATAGATGTCAGTCTCATTCACAATTACTTAATTTCTGCTATCTCCTCCTTTACAGTTCCACCCTCTATTTGAAAACATTTGTCTATTGCTGCTTGTGTGCACGGAGAGTAGGAATAGCCAAGAGTCTTAAGGACACACGATCTCTGTCTACTTGCTGTTTACTTGCTTTCCTGAAACTCTTCCTGTAGGATTACTGATGAAGCAGTCTCAAAATTTTTTTCTGCAGGAAATCTACAAGCCTGAAGATTTCACATAAATAGCCCTCTTCTGACCAGGGTCCTACTTAGTGTGGTTTTGGGAAGATGGAAATTCTGATATGAGGTAGTTTTTTTGGTCAAAGTCTTGGCTGTATTAAAAAAAAAAAAAGAAAAAAGTGCAGGATTTTGGTGAACTTAGATTTAGTTGTCCATAGAAGACTTCTGCAAATTTTATGAAATGCTGATATTTTCATACAGTTTAAGGCAAATACCTGTTTCTGTCTTGCAGCTGCAAGAGGAATATTTCAAATCCTAATTCAAGGATTTGTTCTATACAAATGTATCTTAAATTACTCTCTTGACCAGGTTTATCTTTACACAGAAATTTATTGGGCATTGCTTTCTGACTCCTTAGTAACTGACAGCAATTCTACTGGTGACAATATGATTATACCATTCCTTCAGATAGACTGACTCCATCTGATGTTTAACTGATGTTAAACACTTGCGTATTTGGCTAAGTTTCACCGATGGTGTAAAAAACAAGTGATAATGCTATAAAATATAACTCCATGAAATGATACCATACAATAAATAATAGCTGGGAGTCATTATAGTTAAAGATTTAGCAACCGTACTTACTTGGAAAAGCTGGAAACTTATCTTCCTGATACTGATTAGAATACAAATACTTCAGTATTTATCCTCTCTCACCCCCCTCAATGCATTTTCAAATCTGTATTTAGGCAGTATTACTAGATGATATAGGTAACACATACCTCCAAAGATAGGATACGCTGGTCTATGTAGTTCATCAGTGCTGCATCTTGCATTACATATTGGGCCTCTCCCATGATGTTTTTGAGGAATGGAACTAATAAAAAATGAAGTCCCACGATGATCATTGTTTAATAAAATCTTGAAGGGAAAAAATATTGAATTAATTTTGTACGTACAGAGAGCAATCCTCACTGCCACTCCAGAATTAAATAAAATTTAATAGTTGTCTGATGCCACAATGTGGAAAATAATGAGGCTACAGCTATTAAGAAGACTTAAAATGGCTGTTGCAGTTCAGTTTATCATTTAAAAAAAAAAGCTGTGGAGCAGGAACTGAAAGTTGTATTTCTAGAAGCCAGATGACTGCTTTCCAGTTTGTGATCCTATGATCAATCCCAGATGTTCAGTACTGAGTCACATAAAGCCTGTAAGCCAAATTTCATTAAATACAAATAAAAATAATTTATTTCTCCTCCTCTTTCCTCCCATTTGCCTTCCCATGTAACCAGAACTGTGCAGGATAAACTTGATGTAAATCAGTGCAGCTTCAAAGTCACTGAAATGTTTTTTTTTTCCTTCATAGGGAGATCTGATGCATTATTATCTATTTCAACAACCATAGTCATTACTATGAAACAATCTAAAGCCTTTTTTTTTTTCCTTCACTTCTGGTATTCAGCCTATTTACAGTAGGACTGAAAATTATAAATTGAAAACAAACAACGTTTTCCCTTCCTGTTTCTCTTTTCTCTTGCGAGTGCTTTTGAAACTAAAATCAGTATCCTTAACACAGTTCATTTTCATTATAATAGAGTCCTTTAAAGACCTCTTCTTTCACAATAATAATTATCTTTTCAAACTTGCTTAATTTAAAGGAGTATTACATTTAAGGAATTTTTAAATTTCTTCTTTTTAAAAGCTTTCAATACTGAATGCCTTGTCTGGAGAGAGACATGACAAAACTAATATTGAATTCCTTAGGAAATCACATGTTAGGACTTTAGAAAGGTCCTTTTGTATCTGAAGCCAAACTGGATGTCTCTGTTTCTCAGAAATCTCCACCTCTTCACTTTTTCTTTCCATTTTTATTTCTTTGCAGGTTTTGTTTCTTAAAATTTATACAGCTTTCCTTTGGCTTCTGACTGTCCTGCGTTTACATAAGCCTGCAAGTGTTGACAGAAAACATGAAAAACTTATCACAACAGGCATATTGAGTCTTCATTTCCTTGTTTGTTGCAAGTTACAGTTATATATTTTACAAGCAGAAATACATCTTTTTTTCTCTCATAATTTTGCTTTGTCCCAAGAGGCATAAACAATTTGCCAGTTCATGTTTAGAGGCTTGGTTTGCATCCCAGTGCTATTTCATTATACTGCAGAACTCCTGCTAGGGAAGATAGAAAGCTTGCATGTGGGATTCTTGAGAATAATTACTTCAGGAAGCATATATTCTGCTTTGATTATGTTCTCTGGAATGTCATGACGATGTGCACTGTCATCTTTTTCACAAACTAATCAGCTTCAGCACTGGGGAAGTACAAACAAGAGTGATCTCCTTTCTCACTTCCAGAGTAAATGTGGAATAGGGATAGATGATCTACAAAGCAAAGTATCTTGACTGATAAATGTCCTGTATATGGACATACTAAATATCCTTAAGCATGCTGCAGAAGAAACTAGATTTTTTTAGTGTTATTCCATCTTGATATTGCTGTGCTTGTAAATATCATGGTAAATGGCAATGATGGTCTGTGTCAGATGAAGTTTTCTTGGAGCACATGCTATGGCTTCTGGTAAATAACTGGACATAATTTTTCTTTCAGTTAATACTTCCCAGTTTTGCTTTGCCTACGAGTATCACTGGAAAATATATTTATATGTATATTATCTGTATATGTTAAATATATTTTTGATAACCATTCAAAGCAGGACTGGCTTGGCAGGCCAGGCAAGACATTAGTCTCAATACACAGGATGTTATATGCTAATAGAGCAGAAAGAGTTTTCTTATCTCAGGGAATAGTTTTTCCTCTTATAAGTCATTTGTGGAACAGGTTTATTATTACTGTCTTGATTTGCCAGGAAAACTTCTAAAAGGAAACAAGTATGTTGATGTAAGTGTATATGCCTTTTTTTAATCTTGTCCTTTTTCACTCTGGTCAAGATAATATTCTTTTTCTGTCCATGCTGCTGCTTGGCTGCTTTATTTCACCTTTTTGTCATTTGGTATCTGTCTTTTTGACACCTGTTTGAGGCTTTAAATAAATAAATAAATCTTGAGTTACTTATCTGTTTGCAGTTGTAATTTCAGATACTGGCTGAACTTTACTGTGCTTAAAGATTATGCTGGAACCAATTCAGAGTGAATTCTAGATTTGTGAAATAATTGACTAATTTAAGTTGATGTTTAGCTTTTATATTTCATTGCAAACTATTGTTTTCAGAAACAGCTTGTTTCTGGCATCTTAGTTGAACCAGAACACTGGCATAATAAGTTAGGCACTTTGCAGTTACATGAATCACTGTATGGTACTTGCAAATGCTGTTACCTGCTCCTCTTGACTGTAAATGCAAAGTCCAACACTTAATTCCTATTCTGTCTAGGGTTATTATTTTTATTTCATTTACTACTTTGATTTGTATATCTTGAAGACTGGTTCACGTTGCTGTTAAAAATAAATAAATAAAATGCAAATGTCTAAATTCCACTGGAAGTGAATCTGTCCTACTATAAAAAGTATCAGGAGTGATACTGCTGAGATGTACTACAATGATGAGAAGGACTTTGAGATTTGGACTTCCAGTAGGTGGCTCTCAAGCCTTTAGAATTGGTAGGGAAATTTCATTGAAACGCACTATTTCTAAAATCTTTCAATGAGATAAAATTTACAGGAAGAAATATTACTTAGATGATCCAAAATGATAGAACTGCAAATGGAGAACTATTAGTAAGCCAGATGCTTGTAGGCTTTAGCAATTTGCTGCACTGATGAGTTCTCAAGACTTTTGGGTATGAGTCTTCTGAAGTGGTGAAAGCTAGCACCTTGTGGAACTGACAGGAGCTTCAGAAGACCAGTATGGGCAAGAGAAACTGCTAATCCCACAGGAGTGTTCTAAAAATGAAATCATTGAGGCAAAAGAAATCCATTTTTCCTTTGGAGCTGATGAAATAATCCACAGAACTTGATCTGAACACAGATCATTAAATAATCTGAAGTTTAAATCAACCACGTGTAATTACTTTGAACAGACTCTTGATTTGTTTGTTGTAAACTTAGAGTTAACTTGTGTTGAGCAGAGATTGTTCTCTGTGCTTGGGAAGCTTAAGTTTCTATTACCCTGAAATAAGCAAACTTGGAATTGCACACTGCGATTGTAAAACTAATGATAAGGTTTTCACAGCTTTGGGCTTGCTTTATAGCGTGAATATTCTCACTGAAGCTTGCTTTTCTTGGATGTTAAATGCATTAACAGAAGGAGTACAGAAATAGTGAAAATTGCTTCAAATTCGAGTATTTACAGAAAATGATCACAGCAGTCATTCAGCTAAGTTCAGCTCAGAATGCAGATTGTTCTTGTCTTTCTTGGGTTATATATTTTTTTGTGATTTACTGTAGGCATGATGAATAACTTCTGTTTATTCAAATCAGTTTAAAGCTTACCTGCATGAGAACCAGGAAAGATGTTTTTAACATTTTAGATGCATCCAATTGTATTTATTTGGAAGTGTAGTAGGCATTCAACATTATACCACTTCATGGTATCTCAGTGTTCTTGCATTTATCACTGCATTGAAGAGATATGTAGGCACGCAGGTTATGAACCCATTGCAAAGAGAGGGGCTCCATATGTACCTGGGAAATCTATTAAAACTAAGTAAGTACCTTTCCATTTGAGAGCACTGCATGTTACTGTCAGAAAAATGTTTACTGAGGAGTAACATACTTCTGTATGTTCACTGTACTTCACTGGTGAATGTGAAGAGAATGTGTAACGGAGTGATGTGCTGTGAGACTACAGCAGTGAATTCAGGACTCCTCAGTTATATTGTTCAAAACTGTGTCTTTGTCTCTACATTAAATTCCCAAGTGATTGCTGATGACATGTTCAGCGATTCTGGTGATAGTTATGGTACCAGAAACTTGAGCTGAATAGAATGGAGTTGTGCTAGCAAGCGTCTAATTAAATCTAGCCCAAACCTAAAAGATAAGGAAAATGTCTATGAATCCAGGGGAGCTAGGACAGAAAAGGCCCTGAAGGGGCCATGTAGAAGTTGATGAAGACGGCTGAAACTTGTTGCATTATTTTCATACTGCTAATAAAGATGAGTCCTATAAAATAAGAGTTTGAGAAGCAGCTCATTATTTCTGTAGCTAGTTGAAATCCAAGTAGGGGCAAAACCTATAAAGATAAGCTTGAGTCTTAACAGCAAGAGAGTGTCTATTTCATAAATGTGAAAAAGTCAGAGTATAATTTAAGAAAGAAATGTCTTACTCTTGTTTTTTATATCTGCTTACACTCAGTTGAATCCTGAAGTCTCAAGATAAATGAGGCTTTCTCTGGTCTTAGATATGTACACAGTACTCTTCTGATTTTTTTTTTAAGGAAAAGTCGGTTAAATCTTTACTCTGTCGCAGAATACTTTTCAGTATTGATGAAGTGAGCATTAAGAATTGTATTCAGGGATTGAATCAGAGGTGTATTCTGACTTTCAATGAAGCACCGCAGGTATGGTTTTCCATCTCTTTCTAATCTGTTATGAAAGATAGATTTAATCACTTCAATATTTGGTTTTCTAATTTCTATTTCTTCCAACCTATTTATGATACCAGTTATCCTTGATTCATGCTGCGAATCAAAGCAAAATGAACTGCTGGTAATGTTAGAAGCAGAGAGAGCTGAGCCAGTAAGTACAGAATGACAAATAAAAGCATGCTTTTTTGATACACATTAGTTCAGAGTCTGTGTCAGGTGGACCAGAAGAGCAATCAGCTGTACAACTCTTAAAATAGACATTTTTTTCAAAGCCTCATTTCATGACAGTCATATTTTCATTTAATGTAGGTTTCATGTTATGCTGCACAATATATCTGAAAATGAATAAAAATAAAACATTCCCAAAAGTCTCCAGATTAGAAAAATCAATAGAGAATGAACTCTAAGCATGACACTTATGCAACAAATGGATTTTGTAGCCTTTGTTCTCTCTCTAAGGTTAGAGCTACTATATTTGAAAGACTGTGTATCAGATAGGTTGGTCCTGGTGGTAGATCATGATGAACAATAAGGCACAATGTACTATGCTGATAAAGGAGGACATAAACGTGTTAAACTGTCACAAATAATACATAACTCTTTTTTTCAAATCTTTAAAAATCAGACTGTTGAGTGGTTCTATCATTGTAATACCAAATCCATTCCTCAAGCTTTGTTATTTCACCAAAATGAATTACCTGTCCAGGCAAAAGGTCACAGATATCTGTGGCAACGTATAACATTGTGCAGTGTTGTATCAAGTGGATTTGATCTGTTCTCTTTGACCTTTCAGGGCTCAGTGCACTGAATTCATATGGTTTGAAATATGAGTTTTCTGCTCAAAACAACCAACCTTGTCATGGAAATCTGCAATACAGTCTTTTTTGGGGGGAGATGGTAGTGGTGGTGTGGAGGACAAGAACCACTTCCCTTAAGATGAAAGATGAAAAAGGGTGAATCAATTGAGTAATACACAGTATGTGGTTAAAATTTTCCATCTCTCTGCCCTCAGTTGGCCAGACAGTCAGAAACTGCATCCATTAACTATGATTAAAATAAAAATTCAGTACCACCACTGTGGCCTTTTGCTAGGTTGTAGGGGGGAAAAGAACCAACTGTTCTGCCCTGCAAGCCATCTAGCTTGGCTGTTTGTTTCTCTGAGTAGATAGGGCATGACTAACTCGTCCATATGTTCAAACATAAAATTCCTGCTGTGGTTCTCCGCAACACAGGACAAGCAGCATCTGTACATAAGGGATATATTTTATGCACTTTGAATCACAGTAGTCCTCCAGTGGGGACATATTTGTTCCTGACACTTGGGAGCTAGCACACTACTGTATCTTTAGGCCTGCTGGTATAATAGCAAGATATTCCCTTTTCTGTTCATGATATGTGAGTAACTCATCCAAATGCTCTGCCATGAACTCATTGTCTGCTCTGTGCACTTGTATTTTTGGCAGATATATTGCATAGTCTCTGTGGAATAGTTGTTGTAGAGGGCCCAGGGAAGCAGCTGGGTTAATTTTGAGACAAGCCTTCCTAGTCTGAGGTAAGCAATTACTGCAGTTACTCCCACGTGCTGGGCTGCTGTGGCAGAATTAAACAGAGGAGTTATCTTCTGATGAGATTGCTAATGTTAATACATTAATAGGTATTAAATTTATATTTATTTGGATTTAGATTGTTTGGTAAAGTTATCTATTCATTTCTCTCTGGAAAGTGATTTTAAAAGGTGATAAACTTCAAAGGGACAAATCAGGCTTATCAACTAGCTTCTGTGGTTTTCTTCCTGATCTTTTGTTACAAGGTATTTCCTGAACTCTAAAGTACATCTCACTAAGGTCACACAGAAATAAATGGCATACAATATATTGAGAAAAAAATCCTATGGCATATTTCTGTAGAGGCTACAGAGTTCAGTCTTTAATCCTGGTCTTTATGTTTCCTTTTATTTGAACTCCCTTTTGAATAAACACTATACCATCTGCCTGTGTTTGACAGGTGCCGGGTATTGGGAAGTATAGATAGTTTTGTGATTATCTTGAATGGTATCTGAGTGCAACCATTTATTATATGTACTATGGTAGCCAAAGTTGTTACACAGCTGAAGGTGTACTGTGACTAAGTATGGACTTGAATCTGTCTGCCTTTTCCTGTCTCCATGCAAAACCACCAATTTCTGTCCTGCTTATGTATTTGTTTCACGTAGGGAACAGGACACATCACCTTTAGTTGTCTTTTCTCATTAATTAGCTGTTTTTCTTTATTATTTTTTAAATGTAATGATTGTTTTGCAAATAGCTACTCCCTCCAAAACAACTGAATCCTGTTCAACCCTGTTTTTCTCCATTTGTCCAAAGTATCTATACAAGTATGCAGAAAAAAACAACTTGGACTTAACTGGAAACTGATATTTGTATGGGAATTATTACTTTACACACATGTTGAAAGCTGAGCGTTTTCTTCTAGAGTTGGGTGCTTCCAGACCTGGCCCCATATAGCAGTTTTATCTTGAGTATCAAGTGCATGAATGTGATATACAACATATAGAGAAATACATAGGATAAGCTTTAGCTCCTTATTAGACCTTTACCTAATAAATATGCTCATACGTAGGCTTACAGAGAAAATATTAGGGAGTTAAAGATGAGTCAAAAGAAGGCAATGCGAAATCTGCCAGCCTTGATATGCACCTGTAGCCCTACCATATAACAGGCCCAAAGCTGCAAACATGCTGTTTTTCGTAGGGAGCCCAGATGCTGCTACTGGAAAATGTCTCAGCTTGACATCATTGGCCAGATGGTCAAACCTGAGCACTGTGTATATTGTAATGCATGCAGATAATTCTGCCAAGTGTAGAAAAATAGAAATATAATCCAGAGACTGTCAGCAGTTAGAAAGAATTGCAACAAATTCTTGCATGAACAGCCAACGGACATCATGTTACTGGTGACTGTTCCTGCTGTATGTGTGACCCAATTATGAGATCTCAGCTTTGGCCAGCAGTAGTCCTGACCTTCAGTAGCAGTTTCATGTTAGGACAGGGAGGTACTTGGCTTAGGAGGGAGATAACAGACTGCTACTGAAAATGGATGTCATTGCTTCCATTTTCTTCTGTTTCAGTATATAGTAAGATGTTGAAACTATCCACAAGTTAAGCTAACCTGTCTGACTTTGAAATTGAAACAGGAACAGTTTATGATATCCCATAGGAGTGGAAACTGAAAGCACTGTCTCTTAAAACCTGCTCTTTGCATATAAACTTGAAATGCTGTTGAATTTTTCACGCTGTTACTCTCCTGCCCAAAAATTATTGAGGTCTTCAGTGCGCTAAGTGCAACTTAATGGTAATTATAGGTCTTTGTAAGATGGATAGTGGCTCTACCTGAATAGTCTGGTGAAACAAAAGTCTTAATTTTTCTTCTTGAAGTTGCTGAAATGAGTTGAAACTCCTTTTAATTCTGTCCTCTAAACTTTCTCTGGTTTCTCTGCTTTATTAAGCAGTTATATTTTTCCTGGTAACTGCATTTCAGTCAGAAACACGATAGGTGAAATGTGTTTTGGATGAAAGGTGCTGTAGATTAGATTACTGTTATGAGACTTCTATCCAAAGTAGTTACTAGGGATACAATTGCACACTTAGGAGTCATTTTAACCTACCTGATTACCTAGTTTTCTGTCTACAACTGAGATAATAAACGTTAAAAGCATTGTGAAGATTTTACAATTCTAGTTAAGCAAACATAACGTTTACTTTTGTTCTTAATGCTCAGAATCTTCAGAAGTTGTGCTATCTCAATTACTTTTGCAATGAACATTATCCCACGGGAAATTTCAAATCCCCTACAGTCTAACAGAATTTAGGCAAAATGGAAAATACACACAGAGAAATCATTTTGCCCAGCTGGGCCTTGGCACATACTAACTCTTAGAGAAAAATTTTAATTTAATTCAGAACACCTAGAGTGATTCCTTGGAGTTACAATTGCCAGTTTATGCTCAATGAGAAATACAATTTCTTCAGCTACATGATTAGTGTGATATAGTGCTTCTCTCTACAACAGTGTCCTTGATATTGTAGAAGAGGTAAACTGCTGTTCTTTTTCCCACAGACTGTGACACATGGATGATGGCTGGCTGCAGCAATGCTGTATCAGATGGGATTTACCCAGAGTAGTGTTGGGGAGGAGGATGTTCTACAACCTTATAGTCAACGTTACAATCAAGCATGAAATGAGAATGAAAATCTAGTGTTTTAAGCATAGCATTGCCTATCAAGAGAGATAATTAGTGATTAGTTAATGAGAACATACGGCTATGTATCATAAATATATGTGAACAATGACTGAACAGATTATATGGATGTTCAGTCCATAGGGAAAAACTCCCCAAAATGATCTGATACAGAAGAGTGTGCAGATAGCTTGTGCTGGATTTAGATCCTTAGAGAAAACAATGCTTGGATTGATATTTTTAAAAATAATTTCTATATATTTATTTTAATAAGAAACCTTATAAAGTGAGGAAATATTTCTAAGACCGTGAAATATTTCCAATAGCAGTTTGTGGAAACAGTGACTACATTTGGCTTCATGGGGATATTATCCACCATTACTTTTTCAGAAGAGTCCCATTAAGTTGAAACTTGCTTCTCTGCAGAGGGCCAATTTAATTCCTATTTATGCCCTTGAAATAAATGATAATTATTCTGGGGCCTGGCATTACCTTCAGCTTTCATGTTCATTTTGTCTTGGTTTTGACATTTTAGTCAGGAATGTTTCAACACAGCTGCAGGACAGAACTGCATCTTTCTACAAGCCTTGAATATCTTGAGAAGCGAGATAAGGAATTTCTGCAGACTTGCTGAGGTTCCCATCATTGTTTTACTTGCTTATTCATATTCTTGAGAATGATGCAGCTAGATATAACTCCAAACTATATCATTATGCCAGTAGGTTAGTATTAAAAAAAAATTGCTTTTTTTTTTTTTAAATAATGTCCAAAACAGAATGATTTTTAAAACTGAACTTTAAAAGCCTCTTCTATGCATACATGTTTTGGAATGTCTTGATGCTTCACATGTTCAGATGTTTTTTCTTCACTTTCATAGCTGCTTGTAATATTAACTATATGCTCATAAATAAAAAAGCAGCTTTCTTGCCTGAAGGAAGTTTACTGTGTTTGTAAAAGATTGGTTCAGGGAGTTGAATTCCACTGGACCACACATACTTGGAGGAGCAGACATAAATTTTGCAACTGCAAGCATGGTTAAATCTTTTATTTATATAGTAATGTGCTTTTCATACTGCCAGAAAACAGTGAGCAGAATGTACTTCTGGTGCATCTCTCTTAATGTAAGGAAAATCTGCCAGTTTACAATTTCCAAACAAATTGTTTGTTGTAATATCAAATATCAGTCTTCAGCATGAGATCTTGAGAACTAAATTAAACAAGTCCTCTCTTACTATAAATAGGCAAATGTGTTTTGATAAGTTAGTTTCAAAAGAAATCACCTTAATCACATGCAAAATATTATGGGAAAATATGAATTGTGAAAGTCTACTTAATTACAACTGGCAAACAGAGGGAGCTGGACAGATTGTGGTTTTAATTTTCAGCACTGCCTATGGGGCTAAAGAATCTGCTCTCCCAGAACTGTTTATAATGCATCTGATGTAACCGGGCCATCTCAGATTTCTGAAATGCAGGAATTTTGGAGTGAATTGCAACAAAAAGACCAAACCTGGACATAGGTCTGTCATTAGTGTTTCTTTAACTCTATCTGCTTGGTCTATTTGCATATGCATGTATACACACTAACTAATTTAGAAGTGTTGTGTGTTTGAAAGCTTGCTCAAGTGTTTGTTAGGAGGTTGTTTTTTTTCTTTTCACAGTTGCACCACTTGATCTAATTAAAGGTATTATGTCTCCCAGTAAACCCTGTCTGGCTTATATATTCACATAAATGCAGCTGTGACAGCATTAGTTATATTTGCCATCTTTTGCACGTACATTGCAGCCAGTTTGTGTAGAACTGTAAAATAAGACAAAATTTGATGCATTAGCTGATCAAGTACGTGTTAGTACTTAGATTATTTAAATTTATATTTAATTTCAAATAATTCATTTTTTTGGAAGCTTTTATATTTATTTTTAGCTATTAAGAATAGCTGTAGAAGATGCGTAACAGAAGTGAGGACTAGGAAAGCAACTTGTTTGTTTCTTAGCAAATATATGAGCAACTTTAAAGTTCCATTTGGCATTCAAAGCTCTGCCCATGAAACAGTAAAACTCCAAACGGCTATTTCTTCACAGCTTTGTGGATAGAATAGTTTTCAGATCATTAATTAATAGAATAGGAAATTTTTTTTGAATGCTTAATCTGAATAATAAACATGCAGATCAATTTACTACTCACCCTTTGCAAAACAATTTCACCAGTTTCAGCTACATTCTGCAGCTGTTCTTTGAAGGCTGTGTTATACAACGTTTTGACAGCAAGAATTACCAGCAGCAGATTCAAAAGGCATTCAGTAGCTCTATTCTTAATGACGTATAATTTATTACTGTTCTAATGGCTTCTATAACAAACTAATATACAAGTTCATCCTATGTCAGATTTAATGTCACTGAAGACAAAGAATTTTTTTTTTTTTGCTTTTATATAGAACAATATTTATCATATAAATTCACAACTGTTTGAAGGGAAAGACATCAAATCTCATCCAATATTTTTGTATTTCATGAATTTAAGTTAGTGGCGTGGTATGGAATCAGTGACATGATAACCAAAGTTTATGAGCTTTGGAAATGATGCTTTTTAGACTTCCAAGAATGCACTATCTTTCTACTTTAAGTGTATTACAGACCAAGAGTACACGATGTAGGAATCAGGCAGCAGACATAGCCCTGAAACAACAGAACAATAGAGAAAAGATTGTTTGCTTTTTCAAGGCTGAATTGTCCATTTGTTATGGTTTTGTTTAGGCTTTGCACAGCAATCCTTTCACCATCTGCCAGTGTGGGCTGTCCTTTCTGTTTGTGCAACTGGACGTAATTCTGGATTCTAGGCGTAGGCTGCACCAGGACCTGGGTTTGAGTGTTTATGTGCTACCACTGCATTTTTATGTTCAGTTTCATCTGCTGCCTGCCTTCCTTTGAGAAAAAGCTGATTAGCCAAGTCAGGCCATCCTATGGGCTCTTCTGGCTGCCGGTTGGATCAGCTTGATGTATCAAGTGGTCCCATGTAGGAATTCTGGCTTTAGACAGAACGTTCTGCTGTTAAGCCAGGAAGAATGGCCTCTTTCTTCTCGTGCATTTTGAAGTTTTACTACAAATCCTTGATCTATTTTCTTTTTTTTTCCCCTTATTTAGGGAATATTGTAGACTATTCGGAGTAGAATATCCATCATGGGATTGACCCTGATGATTTTTTTTTCCCTTTCAGGTGTCCTTCAAACTAATTTGGACAAAAATAAACACAAGAATTTTCTGTCCTGAATGTTTCAGACGTTATTGGTCACTAACTGCCACAAATGGGTGCTTTGTCATTTGGCTTCTTCAAGCGAGGAGGATAAAAAATGAGTGCTGTCTGTTGAAAACACTCTAAATAGCTTAATAGCCATTATCCTAGGCAGTACATCTTACTCTCCATTTTGTCTTGATTCCAAAACATGACTTTATCTTTCACATTTGTCGAATACTTTTCCAGATTTGCAGTCTCAAGAAATGAAGGTGCCTTCCTGTACCCAGAATAACTCCCACAAATCTGTCTGAAAAAGTATTTTAGAAATCACCACTATAAATCATTAAATACTTGTGCTAGGGGGACGTACATAACCACCTATGAAGTGAATAATGTGTCTTTTTAGTGTCTGGTCTGAAGAGATAGGAATATATTGATGCTGTTAAGTGAAGTTATGATTTTTAGTTACTATTATTTTTACTGTGATATATGAAAATATAACCTGTTCCTATGGAAGGTGAATGCATAATGTTCTAATGTGGTAGAAAGTAGTTAATTCCAGACCAAGCAACTTTCTCAGAATTTTACATGGCATGGTTGCCAATATGTGCAGCAGTGTATATTCATAGGTTTGAAGCTAAAAGTATTTTATGGACATTAATTGTGAAATTGTGAAGAATACACAATAACAAATAAGGGAGGAAAAATTAGTTGTAATTCACCTTTCTCTGAGATTGGAAATCACTCCTTTTATTTTTCACAAATATCTGGAAGTGAGCATGTTAAGAACAAGTTCTAGTCATGGAAATATTTATTAGAATCTAAGGATACTTCATTTTTAAAATTTAGAAGTTAGCCCCCAAGGCTTGACTTTGAACTCACATTTTGAAAACTAGAACATAAAAACTCCATTCCTAATTTAAGGCACTTTGTAAAAGACGCTAGTATTCAAATAAGAAGATGGTTGCTGCTTTGATAGAAGACTACACAATTCAGTTTTCTTTCTGAAGCACTTCAAATTTACAGGAATGGAAGCTGCAGTTCACAGATAGCAACTACTTTTGAGAGGTTGGGTGCCTTGGAAGCTATCTTAAGTGAGAATTTCTCATTTTAAGCCATATTAACCAGTTTCTGACACAATGCACAATCTCTGTGCTACTCCATCAGATCCTGCAGAGGGACTTTGTGTGATTTTTCATCCTAAGTTCATTAAGCTACTACTTATCCTAGGCAGGCACCAAATAGCAATGACTCCATGTTAGATGAAACTGTAAAATGGGTTGACTCACAGATGCCCAAGTGTTGAAGCTCTGTGATGTGGGGTCATCCAAATCACCTAGGATCTCATATAGAGTACGGAGTGATTTTTATGGACTCATTCTAACCACACACTTTTTTTTTTCTCTCTATTCAAAAGCAATGTTGTAGCTTACATGGCTCTCTGAAGAAAAAGAATTTGAGTTGGCAGAAACAAAACATCCTTGAGAGAAAGCTAGGATCAGTCAATTATGTTTATGTAGTTGTGTTGTTTGAGGCTGTAGCTAGTGTCAGCTCTGAAAAGGCAGTCTGTACAAGCTGGGTTATATAAATATTTTGTTGGGAGGTGCACTAATTTACATATAAAACGAAGGAAGTTGATTGAGTGCCTGAACATCAAGCATAGAAAAGTGCCTTAAAATGGGTGCTACGTGCTGGAACAACAGAGGCAGCAGTAGCAGACTGCTTTGTGTACATTATTTACATCAATCTATTGGTGCATTTATGATCTGCGTGCCATTAGAGGAGTGAATGATTGCTTTACTGTATGACCAGATGTTATATTTGAAGACCATTAATCAAATTTCCTAAGGCAGAAGAAACATTAGGCAATTAATTAAGTTATAACCAGTCTTGTAAGAGGCTTCTGACTATACTAATTAATCAAGTCAAGTTAGAAGGTTTTGTTCAAGGAGCTCTGAACCACTTTCTGATAGCCTTCAGAGAAAAGAGCTCTGAATATCACAGAGATGTAAACTATTTGAAATACATTCATCTTGCACTCATGTCTGCTGTTGTGATGGATTTGATCTTATAAAGGCATGATGAAGTCAAGATGTTTTCTTGAAGGGCTGCTCTAATGAGCTTCAGTTGACTGAGAAGGAAGACCTTCTTTCTGGTGAGGTGGAGGAAAATTGTTAGAATTTTGAAGATTAATCCAGACTGCCATTTTGGATGTTTGTTTTGGGGGAATGTGGAGAGACTACACTGTTAGGAAGAGCTCACTTTTATTTTTTTTAATGCAACGATGTTCAAAGCAGCAAGAGAGCCGATGGGAGCTTTTCTGTCTTGTATATTTTGCCATGAGTCTCTGTCGACAATGAACAGCACCAAATTTCCTCTTAGCTGAAGATCCTCAGAGCTGTAGGAGCATAGTACATATTTTTCTCACGATACCAACTTTCACCTGGTGCTGAAAATAAAAAGAACAATTCTGTTACCGTTTTATTTATTTGAAAGCTTTTGAAATCAGCTCTATGTGTAACTACCCTTTTTCTGTATGTGGTCTGAAGGACCTGGGCAGATGTTTAAGAAACTTGCTGTGGTCAGTTATAAAGGAAATAACGAAAACCTGAAAATAGAAGATCAGATGATTTGAAGACTGTTTAAGATAAGTAACCGTTAGATGTGAAGATAAGTAAGAAAAGATCTATTTTGACACCTTATAAAACTATAGCAGTCAGGAGGATTAGTCTGAAAAAGTTAGATCTATTTCATTAACTTTTAGTACACGAAGTATAGTTTGAATGTTGTAGAAGATCACTGACAACTTAGGTGACAAAACCTGGTTTTGACAGACTGGATCAGAGAAGAGATCAAGAACTGTATTCTGTGGGTTTTGTGTGGTGAATTGTGGCTGCAAACTAAAAAGATATCTGTGAACTCAGTCAAGTTAAACAAATACTAATCAGAACTAAAGGGCAAATTGTAGCTCTCGTGTAATTTTTCCAAAAAAGACACTCTTAAAAATAAAATATCGTATGATGGTTAGGGGCAAGATTCTGAAATAAAAGAACATGACAGAAGCTAACTTTACTATTAGCTTGGGAAAGCTGTAAGACATATGTTTCCATAGAGACAAAAATGATGGATTAGTGTAAATGCTGCATGGGCCAATCTTTCCTTATTGCCTAGAACAGAGTTCCTTGGCAATACATCGAACAGGCAGGTGCCAACCTCGTGAAGTCATCTAATCAACCAATAAATGAGGCAGGGAAGGTATCACTGTGACTGATTATATATGGAAAAGCAAATCACATATATATGCATGTATGCGGGGGAAAAAAGCTTATATAAAGTGTAGAAAAACTTGGTAATTTTTTTACTAATTTTTTTTTGAAGTTCACATTTAGGTGGCAGAGGGATATTTTTGGTGTTTACTTATGTAGCACAAGATTAAAAGATTAGGCAAAAGGTTAAATAGTATTTGGAAAAAACTCAGAGGTATCACTTAGTACCAATGATATATCATCTATATTCCTGTCTGATGGATGTGTGAGATTATTCTTAGCACTTTCAAATTTCAGTTTTGTCTCTCCTGAGTCTTTGTAGATCTCTCTTCTCTTATGGGTATCTCTTCTAGGTATTTCTAAATCTGAGCTTCCAGAGAGCAAAATGAACTGAGAGACAGTGTCATCTGGGTTCTAGTGTCATAGATTTATTTCATCGTTCTTAATTTTCTTCTCAAGGCAGATTGCAGGCTGGTGTTATGCTAAAGGGAGATCCTAGATAGCATAGTAAACTTGTTTATTAAGTAATATTCCAGCTTCCCTGGAGAAAGTTGTATATGTCACATTAATTTATGTGTAGGGAATTTACTTAGACAACACTAACAAAAGTAGGAATTTAATCAGTTTTGATATAGGACTTATATTTCAGATACCAATATTTACGAAGAAGCTCAAACAGCAACTTTGCTATAGCAGAGTTTTTAGTTTATATCGTTAGAACAGGAAAAAGCAAGCCTTTTTTACACAGAACTACTGCTGCTTATTCTGTCTAGTATTTAACAACTGTAGATTTTCTATTCTCACACAACTTTCTTATAAGTCATATATTTGATAAATTAAGTATGAGACTGACAGTGAGCAGGGCTGATTACTTCAGTTACCATTAATGTTGTCTCTTTGTTTTGCCATCTAGGTCTACAGTATTTCAAACTTAGAAATATGCTACTGCTGCATTTGAGGAAGCATATCACTCAAAACATGCAAGTCTGAAATGAGAAAGGATTGCACCAGAATATTACTGGTAAGCTAATTTCTATCATAGCCTATTATAACTGTCTATTATGTAGTTTACTCCAATTAACTTTTATATGTTGATTTTTCTTAAAGATTGTGCACAATACGTTTGTGTTATGAAACTGAGTGAAAGATAAAATGTAGTGTATGAAGAAAAAGCATTCATTATTTCACACTGAGTTATTTATTTTCATAATTTGGAACTAATCTGTCCTCCACTGGAATATGTGATGTACTCTGGAATGGTCAGGCTAAATGGGCAATACTGACATATGCATAAACAGTTTTAATTTTACTCTTCAGAAAAGCATACGTTTTTTCTAACGTCCATGATCCTGTACTTTTTACTGAAGCACAGACTCCAAATATTGTTATCTCTTGAAGCCCTCAGGGGCAGTTTATTGTCCTTTTTGTTTATATATTTCTGGGGAGCTGGTGAGGGTGAAGTGGAAAAGAGAATACAGGGAGAATAAAATCTTCAATTCATGTGAGTGGGACCAAAGTATTAGGCTTTCTCATACTGTTTCTGTACTAAAACTGTTGTATCATATTGATCCTGTTAGTTTCTACTACTTCTCTGATACCCTATTTATAGAACATGATTTCATTAATCTGTTTTTCCAGTGGAATTTGTTTATTTTACTTTAAGCAGTAGGCTTGTTGACATATCCTAGCAATATGAGATGCTAGTGCATTTCAAATTTGTGTACGTAGTTACTTGAAGTCAACAATCATAATACAGGTAAGCACTTCTATCCAACACATGCAGATATGTACCTGAGCCTCACTGAATTAATAAAGATGGATCATGTCAATACATATATGCTTCATTCAACTGACAGACTAGACACAGCCATAAATATTTCTTTATCCATTTACCAAAAGAGTGTAAGTTGAAGTGTGTATTTGAATAGTCTGTATATATATACAGACACAGCTTTTTAATGCTGTGTCTGTTTGTGGGTCTGTGATTACCTATCATCTACCTGTGGGTAGATGACTACCTATTAAGTCATGACCCAATTTCAAGCCAGTTTTCACTTTTCTTCATTTCTTGCTTTCTATGAATAAGGAATACTTAAAGATTAGAAGTCTCCTGAGGCTCAGGTCAGCCTATGTGATGAATTGTATCAAGGATCGTGTCTATCTTGTGGCTGTATGGAGTAAGGCCGCTCAAGTGTTCAACTACAGAAGTATGTAATCAATTTACTAACACAAAAATAGCTGCGTAGCTACTTCTGTGGAAATGTGGACTTCTGTGGAAGGAAAGTGACTTCAGAAAAGCCTAAATAAATACATGGTTAGATAATAAATAATTCCAATGGTGATGGTTTTTTTTCAGAATATAAGCTTATGATTTTCAGCACAGCCATCAGAAATTCTTATGTAATTAAAGATTGGAATAATCATGCCAAAATGAATCTACTGCTATTTACTAATCCTCCTTCAGTATCTTCCATTATTCTGCAGATGTTTACTTAAGACTCTTCTCAGAGCCCTTACTTCAGTATGAATTGAAATTAAATCTAGATATGTGAAATTGCTTTGCTTTAATTTTCTTCAATGACATCATTTACACAATTTATTATTTGTCTCTTGTTAACTTGCATCTCTTCTCCATTTTGCCACAATTGAAGTTAGTGCAGTAACTGATATAGAAGTTGAACTTTACTGGATATCATGCATGCAAAGACAAGTGTGATAGTTAACATTGTGCTTGAAGTTGGAAATGTGAATGGCATAAGGCCCGTGCTCACTTTAGACACAAGTCACGTCGGTTCATTTCCATGTTTAGCAAGTCAGCTAATAGATCTAAAATATTTTCCTTTCTCATGAGGTGTGAGATTTGTACAATATATAGTGTTCACATCTTTTCCAGTAGGAGGAAGCATGGTGCAAGAGTGTCAAAAATCCCAGCTCAGACATTGACTTTCTCATGATTTTGGCATATAATTTTATTTTGATCTCTCATTATCTTTCACAAAAATCTGTGTGTATCACAGATATTATAGCAAGAAAAACATGGAAGTAGATCTCTTCAGGGAAAAATGTGCTTTGCTATGGTAGATCTCTTTATAGTTTTTATCTGGTGTCACATATGCAGGTTATTTTAGAGTTTGTTTTAATCTGTTTGTCAGACATGTGGCCTTTTATCACGATGACTTTTAGGTGCTTTTTTCAGTGTTTGTGTGATTTGGAATGTAGCAGCTGAGATTCCATTTGGGCAAGCAGAAATCTCCTTTATTCTCTGCAGCACTGAAGTTTGACTCCAAATTCAGCACCTATAAACATTGTGTGTTCTTATGAGGCAGAGGACAAGAAATTTTCCAAGGTGAGGAAAATTTGAAGTCGTTCATGATATTCTGTCACTGGAGAAAAAAGTAGTACCAACAGCCTATAATTTATCATAAAACTAGAAACAACCTTTGAATAATTGATCTCATTAAGTAGAGGCTTGTCATTATGGTAACATCATCCTAGTTGATGCAGAAAACCAAACAAGGTCATAAAACAGCAATTATGAGACACCAGAGTGTGTGAGTTGGGTAAGAAAGTAGTCTTTTGGGAAGTGATTGTTGGCAGGTTTCCCAGGAAACTGCTATTCCAGGGATGCTTGATTTCCCCTAAACCCTTGCTGCAGTCCACATAGCCCAGTTAATTGTCTGTTCTACTGAATGAACATTCAGTAAGATTCATTCATCAAATCCATACTGAGTTAGGAGATTCCTTTCTATAACTGTTACGTTCAAGGACTGACTTTATCCTTAGGGATTTGGTTATGATAGTGAAACCTTTAAGAAATGTTCAGAAGTTTGTGAATGATGTGATCATGTGGCAGATTTTGAAGTTGGTGCTTTTGAAGAGCTCGTTAGAGAGAAAAGCGTGCAAGAGATGGAAGATAAAGGCTGTTGTTAGTATGGAAAAAATACTTTGCTGTTCTATGGACTTTTAAATTTCAATTTATCACATTTACTGAGAGATTATTACTTATAATAATAATAATAATAATAAAAAAACGCAAGCTTTTAACTAGATTATTTGGGTATTTATGAAGGCAAAATTATTTCACTCTTCTATTCCTTAGCTCATGAACTTTCTTGTGTTCTATCTTCAGTTTCAAATCATACAAAATTTAGAAGTTGCTGTATTGCTGTGAGTTACAGGTGGATTACCAATTGCTTTGCTAAAATGCTGCCTGTCAGGCACACAAATTTCTCTGTTAATTATGTGCAGAAATATTAATTCATGTAGGAAAAGAAAGAATAGTGACCAGAGTTCTTGCTTGAGAATAGAGAGTGTTGCCACTGATCTCTTGTGGGATTTGGACAAATCTAGGATTCTTGAATTTAGCTGCTTATACAGGATTGCAATATTTGAACAACTCATTGCCTTGCAGTCCTAGAGGGTTTTTATAGACCTGAAAGCATTTTTTTTTTCTTTCTCATCTAAAATATACTACATTTAAGCCTTGCCTTGTTACAGTTTTTAATCTGTTCATCTGTATAGCACTGCTGTTTGGGTAATGAACTCAACATGTATTCAATTGTACAACCGTCCGCAGGAGAAGAAAATCTCAGTGTCTAGGTTAGCTGAATGGTGTTGCTTTAGTCCTTTAATGAGCTGTTTTATTTACTGTTGCAAGCAGCTTTGAAAGAAACAGATAGAAGGATTGTGTGGCAGTTTGGAGATCCCACAGGTACTTTTTGAAGACTTGGAAGTTAACCAGTGTTTCATAAAGCTTAGAGCATCATTGTTAATGCTGAAATACCCAAGTATACAGCTGGAACCCCTTCTGCCCTCGTTATCAAATCCTAGGTAGCCAAATTTAAGAAGCAGCAGTAACTCCTTATTCCTTATGGAAGTCAACAGCAGCATTCACAGGTTTCTCAGAGGAATAAAAGTTATGTAAATATTTTTCTGCCTTTCAGCTAACAAGTCTGTGTTTCAGAAGTTTTAACACAAGTTTATCTCAGCTTTAGGACATTCTTAAACTAACAAATTCAAGGCTCAAGACTACTACCAGTCATCACATACAGCTTCATCCTCTGTTTAACCTCATTCAAAATACATGATGATTTGTAGTAACAAAATCAATAGTTATTTTGATGATCTTAGATGACCAGTGCTTACTCATTGTTAAAATATTCTGCATTAAAACTACTAAAGCTAGCATGTAAGACAACTTGTTCATGTGCAAATGTTATTGCTTGTTAACAAAAATGTTTGGATTTTCTTATATATATTGAACTTTCTTATATATTTATAGAATAGCTGGGCTCATATGTAAACTATTGGGAGTTTTTCTATGAGAAAATGTTCATTTCAAGAGCATAAAGAGTCAATTCTATCAAATTAAATAGTGCTGGGGAACACTGATGGGTACTGAACCTTTGTTGTCTGTATTGTCATAGTTTAAAAAAAAATCTTTTGCTCAATTTTAGTCTGAGCTCACTGCCCATGCCAAGACATGGTTTAATGCCAGCATTGTCTGGGGAATTTCTCCAGTCAGCTGTTAAAATGTAGCCTGTTTTGGAGGGGAACAGAGTTTAACAGTGCGAATGTGAACCATTCCGTGTCAGCTGAGATACAATAAGCCAATGCAATATCTCTCTTTTCAGTTTTTAGAATTCAATTATGCACTATTTATTAAACAAAAAACAAAAACCCAAAAACAAACAAACAAAAAAAAAGAGGCATTTGCTGAAATGACTCAAGAAAAACTTTATTTGAATGTGTTTGAAAAAAGTTTTTCCCGTTTTAGTGCTTATGATATTTCAAAATGCTGAGTACCCTCAGCTCTCCCAGTAGTCAGGTGGGGTTGGTATGCACAGCCCCCAATCGAAGAGCTCTGCTTTGAGATGTGTGGCTATAATAGATGCATGGAAGAATTGACCTAGACAAGAACAGATTCACAGATATGACATGAATATCAGTGGAATCATGCCAAAGCTGCTTAGGTAAAACAGGGGTACAGACACTGAACTACATATCTGTAGGTATTTTATGGTAATAAAAGAAAGATGCAGACAGATAAGAATGGCAAAGCTCCACTAATTTAAAATGTTGTTGCAAAGAACAATAAATACCTTTGCTTTTAGGATTTTGAGATTTTTTTGTGTGCTGTGGAAGTCAGATTCTGGAATATGGCAGAGCTTCCATCTCCAGGGGGTGGAGTGGAATGCTAAATATAGCTCAGTCTGGAAAGTATTTGGATGGCACTGGATTAGAGAACGTTTTATGAGGTTTCCATACATAAATAAAAGACGAATGCAATTAGTGCTCACCATAGGATATTTCCTTCTGTGTGACCTGAATTCATGGATTTTTTTTCTATGGTTTTCAGCAGATGTTTCATCAAGTGCCTTTTGAATATCAAACAGTTTGAATGAGCTGTCATAATCAGCTCCATAACCTTTTATAACCATCTTTGTGGCTGAAAATTTTCCCTTTGAAACCCATATTGGCTATTCTCTTTCAGATTATTACTTCAAGTACGCTGTGCAACTTTTTTGTAACTAGTGATTCCAACATGTTTTGTAGATGATAAGTGTTGTTATTATTTATCCAGGTCAGGACTGCATGCACTTTGCATACACTGAATTATATATTTGTACTGAACTCTTCAACCTGTGTCCTAGTGGCTTTTACATAATGACAATTTACCTTTATTGCAAACTTTAACCTCAATTTTACATGAGACAGGAATCCTCGACTGAGTAAGATTTTAGCTCAGCTTTGGAATATCAAGTGCTAACAGCTCCATAGTCAGCCATAGCTGTTGTCATTGAATGCTGCGTTTATTTAATGTGATGTTTCCAATTTATCTCTAATTTGCTGAGTTCTGATCTTGAAAATGCTTACAATTGCTTCTTTTCATATAAATACTAAGACAGCTTTTGGGATAAGTCTTGGTTTTGGGGACAGAAATCCCATTTTTATGACAAATACTTTATGGAAATAATGCCAATCTTTCATGTTTTCTACTATAACGGATGGAGCTGAAATTTATTGCAAGGGATACCCACAGTTTTTTTTTTTTTTTTTTAAATCAGTGAAAAGCAGTGAACTTTTATGTAATGTTTTTATTTAAGCAACTTATTAGAAATTAGTTTCTGGTATCTGCTCTAGCTTCATTGGCTCTAACAAAGCATTTCTTTTTCCACATAACACTGCTGGATGTAGTTCTGTGCAGTGCTGTTAAGTAGTATCTTCAGACTTGCTGGGGATGTCCATAAATTTTTTATGCCTCTGATAATACTTGTAAAATAACAGATTGACCAAAACCTCCAGTCATGCTTTACCAAAAATACTTTTTTTTGCTCTGGCCATTAAGAAACAATCAAATCCAGCTAGATCTAGAATGGCTGTGGGGAAAGAAATTGTAAATAATTTGCCAGTCTGTAAGAAACAATGTGCATAATATATATAAATAATGACTCAGTCCTATGATACTATAAGGTCTCGATATTAGATTATACTTTTTAGATACTGAACTCAGTGACTATTTTATGGCCACAAAACTTGTCTTCGCTGGTAAGTATCATATCCTAGCTAGTAGGATTTTGATGTTTTTTCAGGACAAAACCAGTAACTCTTGTAGTGTTATTTAGTAAATGGAAATACAAGACAGTACAGAGAGTAACACTGAAAGTTAGAAACTTGGATCTGAGTGGTGAAGATAAAATGGCTTTTGATAAGTTCATTTTGAAGTGCAGTAATTTTATGTGCCTCTTTTCAGATTTTGTCAGTGAAGAATTTCTTAGTCTTGCCTAGTTTTTGGGCAAGCTGCTGGTTATAAATATGTTTGTAAATAAAATAAAGGAAAGTTCTTGCGGCAAGGCCTCAAACTGGCCAGCACTCATCTGCCTAGGTGTTCTATGGTTAATATGCTGCCCCGGCACTGTTTTCGTCCAAATACTATTCCACTGACTTTTGAGAAACAAAGAAAGGTTCTTCCAACACAATACTAGAGGTACAAACCTGATTTTTTTTTTCTTCATTTGTATTTCATTTCTATTTTCAATAGCAAGTAAAGTTTTGTTTCTGGAAAAGATTCAGATTGACAGATGCTCTAAATTAGCATTTATTTTATTTCATTGGATTTTTGGCTCCCTACAAGTTTCCTTTCTTAATTCTCCTCCTTTGAAAGCTGCAGAATCTCTTCAAAAATATATCCTGTGAGTTACAATCTGTAAATTAAGCTATAATTCCTTACTGTATAAGCATATTTCTACAATATCTAGGCTATTTAAACCTGAATTCATTTTAGTGTTGTGTTATAGTCAACTGATTATGTATTGTTTAAAAAAAAACCCAAAACCTGCAAGCCAGCTCAGAAGGACTCATCCCTGAATCTAGGTGAGGAGTGAGCATCCCTGATCTTGTAGGGGGTGAAGACCCCCTACAATATGAATTATAAATTTTGCCTGCTCTCTTGCTCTCTGTTTATTTAGCTTTGGAAATGTTTATCCCTAACATTGTGAGGTTTGGCAGCGTTCTTGTTTTGTTGTTGTTTTTCAGTCATAAGTTCCAACTAAATGTGTAGTTGCTGAGAAATTTGTGTGTGCTATGTTCATTAGTTCGTCAGTGATATGATTGAGCAATGATATGATAATGATAGTTCTATGCACCTGTTGTGCAGGTGTATGGAAGCATCATGAATTATGTCCTAAACCATGTGGAATGGCTCTGAAAGGGCACAGTTTAGCAGCTGCTCTACCGAAGTAGTAAATATCTTCATTTCTTCCCCAGTCAGGATATTAATTTCTGAGAAGACTTTGTGCCAGAGCCTGTATGTATCTGCCCATTTTCTGTTACAAATGCCAGTTTCCTTCCTTTCTTCTTTCCTTCTGTCAAAGGACATATGAGAACCATAAGTCTCACTAAGGACAATGGAGAAGGAAGTACATGCATGAGTGCCAGAGTCAGAAATTCTGATTAATGCGTGAAGCTGAATTTATCTAGATTTATGTAACTCAGAATAATGTGTTTCACTGAGACTGAGATGGAGGGGAGAGTAAGATGACACTGGAGACCCTGCAACACACAATCTGTAAACAGTGGTAAAATGTTATTTCTTGGACCTGAAGAGTTATTGATCTCATTATGTGATCAATACACCTGAGAGCAATAATTCTTATTAACTCTTATACTCAAAGAATGCCTGTAGTGGAACATGAGGGAACATGTGGAATGATTTGTCATTGTGGAATAGCCTAGCATGTCTATTAGGTGTAGAGAAGCTTCTAAATGTAGAAGAATCTTATGTTTACTGGTCACCAACACAGTATTTCTACCATCTGATGCATACTTCTAAATTCAAACCTGATTGTTTTAAATGTGAAAAAATTAAAACATAATGAAAAATGAGATGAGACAATGTGTTAGTACTGTATGGCATAAATCTGTCACTGACTTTTTCTCATATGGATTATGTAAGGATGAGATTATTTGATTGCTGTGGTATATAACTAGGATGCTATTTGTACTTTTTTCCCTCGCTGTAGAGTACATTTACCTCTCTTACGCTTTCTCTTACTTTGAGGGGAAAAAAAAAAGCATGGTTATACTTACAATGATATAACTCAGTGTGAGAAGTAGAGGAAGAACTGAAAGCTGTTCCTCACAGCTCTTCGAAACTGTATTTACTGCATTTCAGTGGGCCTCCATCACCACTAGATTCCACTGGAATACTCATTCATATTTGTGATTAAAAAGAAGTTAGACAGCAATAGAGCATTAATAATTAGAAATCAAGTTAGTGAAATTAAAATAATTTAAAAAAACCACTTTTTTTTAACTTTTAGAACTTCTTTTCCAAGAAGCAGAAAATGTCTTAAACTTTGGTTAATTTTTGTTCTATCTCTTCTCAATACTGTCACAAATGAATGTTTTCTTCTGGTCTTCAATAAATGTTAAAATAAGATGGAAGAGACTGCGTATGGAAATTTTGTTGTCTGTAAAGTCCCTGTTTCTCACTCCTAAGTCAGAGGGCAGTAACAGAATTCTGAACAAATGCTTGAACTAAAAATTCAGATTTAGAGGGATTAATTAATAGATGGAAGGCCAAAGGGTTACCGTGCCAGCTGCATAAACCTTGAAAGGACTAACTGTTTAGTAGAATTTGTTTCATCTCTCAAATTTCTGATGACTACATCACACCTTAATGCTCATTTCCATATGCCTTCTTTGTTTGCATTAACTTTTCTCGTATAAAATATTTCATACTTTTACTCATATTGCCTGGTGAGAAAAAGTGTTTACAAAGAAGGAGGAAAAAAGACAGTGTTGTTAAACAAGTTAATTCAACTCAGTTTAATATCAGAGATGAAGATGATACTGTGAAGTACTTGGGCATTTGTGGTAAAAGGAAGTACTGAAATGATCAGAGGCTGCATTTTACTATTTATTTAGAACAACAAAAGGAAAAGCCCCAAATTGTGTGGAAAAAAAAACAGTGGGCATGTATCTGCATGAGCTAGTCTCTGCATATGTACATCCTTTGAGACAGCCTGCATCTGGGCACAAAATAGCAGATGCATTTGTCGCAGCAATGTAAAAAAAAAAACCTTTCTATTTAAAAATTCATCAGCAGAAGGTGATACAGCATATAATAGGATAACTTTTAGAAGCAATTGATAACTCAGTGATTATTTACTTTTTTTGTGTGAGTCCTGTTCACTGAAGATCTATTGGAAATATGCAGTTCACACTAATTTACAGCTTTGGTCATGTTTTTGCCTTTTCTTTAGGTGACATGGCAGTGATAAAGAGTAATTCACTGATACTATTCTCAGTAATGAGGTTTGCTGAAAATTGAGATACACAGAATAAAGTTCTACCATTCTGGATGATGATCTCAGTGTTTTCAGAACTGCTGATATTAATTGCTTGCCAGCACAACTGTACTATCTCTGTCCTGGATGGAAATAAAGCTGGGAGTTCTCTAGAGCAAAAACTGACAAAAGGGTTTCTTGCTGTTGTCTTTTTGCCCCCAAACCACCTTTCCATTGCTGACAACCAGCATTCACCTGTGTCTCTGACTGTGAGGCTTTGTAATGTTTCATGTGTCATTGTATTTGTTTCCATATTAACTCACAAGAAAAAGATGTGTGTTGATGAATTTAACGTCAGTCACTGTAAACTTCATGTTGGGTAGGCAAGAATCTGCGAATCTGCCCAAAGTATGACTAATGAGGAGCCCAGCATTACTGACTAATTCTTATGGACAGATGGGTATTTTGGGGATGTGACTGCACAGGTTGTGCTGTTTCAGACACTTAAGCTGATAAGTCCAGTTTTGTGGAGAACTGGAGGAAAGAGAAGAGCAGTTCTGTTTTTTCTGTGTTTGCCTATATTGCAGAAAATGGAATAATTAAATTATGGTAGTGTTTGGGCAAGCTGAGTTTTTTAGATGCCTTAGAAGAGATTAGTAGCAGATTGCAAATAGAGCTGGGCCTAAAGTGAGTTAATGTGCAAAGCTGATAGAAAGCTTTGGGATATATAAGTGGGAGAAAAAGCTTAGGGACAGCTAAGCTTCTGTAAGCATCCTGGGAGAAAGTAAGGGAATTAAATTTGGAATTGGGTGCAGGAACTAAGGGCTGGGTTTCAAAATGTTTTCTGAGTATTTAGTAGAGAAGCTGACAACTAGGGCTTTTTAGAGGGCTTCCTGAGGTCAGATGAAAGGTGACAGCCTTGATTAGGGAGGGCATGACTGAAGGCTTAATGGGAAACTGAGCGTCTTGAGGAAATATGCAGACAAGGCTGCTGATTCTTGCTCAACAGATGCTATGGGGGCCTGAGGCTGCTGTAACTATGTAGGTCACCCCAAAAGTAACGTCTGCTATTTATTTACTTGAAAAGTAAAACACACACAAAGAGCACAATAACACTATTTGATAGAGCAAATTCTCAGCTACAGAACACTTTTACAGTAGGAGGCATTACTTTTGAAGCAGTTTTCATGCTCCCCTAGAGCCTGACAGAGTTCAGCCAGAATTGCAGGTGTACTCAGAGTGAGCCTGAGTAATGTGGGCCAAAGTAATGGGGTACAGTAATACAATTCCATGAAGTGGATTGGAACAGTGTTTATGGTTGGGTCATGCAGCCCTTATTACTAACTCCTCTGCCTTGCCTGCAACACTACTTGGTGGAAATTTTAGATAAATTGCCAAGATTATTTTGATTAAAAACTTAAAGAATATATATTTTTAATTGCTGGAATCCTGATGGCACTTTTCACTGGAGCACTGAAAGCAATTTGTAGTATTTAAGAATAAATCTGGTAGGAGAAGTGGCTGTCAGAACATGCAAGGCCTGGGAAGGATAGTTAGCAGAGTATACCTGGAGTGCTGAAGTTGGGGGTCCATCTAGTTTACTTTTTCCTATCAGAAAGAGACTTTTGCATCAGAAACAAGTAGCCACAGAGAAATGTTGAACTTGCAAGCTGAATTTTGTAAGACGTTAACATTTTTGTGCCAGCTGAGCAAAACATTTTGACATGTGGTTAGTTTCAAAAAAACTGAAGTTCTTTTTGCATTTGTGTGTAGGGTGGATCAGCACTACAAGTCAGAACCTTGCAGGATAAGTTTGTTTTGTTTCAGTTTTTTTTTAAATAGAGCATTACTACACAACTCAACAAAAACATTGATGATACACTATATGAAATCAGTTAAGGATTGTGAAGTATACAGAAACTAATATGACTTATCCAAGTAGTCCCTCCTAGAAACAGAACTGTAAGTAATAGGAAGATGATTTAGATACCCAAAAAAGTTCTGCCTTAATGAAATACATCCTGAAGTTTTGGTTCACTTAAACTCTACTATTCCAAAGTCTCCTCTAGTAATTTAATTACCTAAAGGCTTTCAAGGATTTTTTATCCTCTGAACAATAAGGGCTTTGGGATTGCTCATATCTACATCTGGTTTTTGTTGTTGAACTTAAGGACCAAACTTAATTTTGAGGGGGGGAGGAGGGGAAAGAAGTGTACAGTTGAAAATAATGAGAAATGATCAAATGAGAAGCTTATTTTAAAGATATGGGAATGTGTATTTGACTAAATGTGTACTATAAATAATTTTGTATCTGTTGCATAAATCATACTGTGTATCAGTTGTAAGGTAGCCTGAGGCTTCTGTAAGTGTTATGCTGCATGTGTGCCTTGCAAAGACCTGAGAAATCAGCAAAGGTTTTGCATTTTATTAAAGCTTTACACAACACTGATAGATTTCAAGCCTACTGGGGCAAGAGTTTGTCCTTAAATGACTTTCTCAAGTGAGATGTAATTTTAACACCTTTTCTTTGGCTATGTTTTCTAAATGTTTTACACAATAACAGATAATCGTGTTTGTATTGGTAGGCAATTGGTAACATCTATTTATTTATTTGGGTTTTTTGAGCAAATGAACTACAACGCATCATCATCTCAGACGTATGCTTATCCAGCTCAAATATTGTAAAGGTAATGTTCTAAGGAAACTAGAGAAGTAGATGTTTGTTTTACTTCGTTTATACCTTGTCAAGGTTCTGTATGTAGTATGTCCAGTATTCAGGTAGCTGATGAGATAATTCATGTAGTGTGTACTGAAAATATTTTGAGCACCGTAAGTAAGTGCTGTAAGGTCTAGAATCCATAGTTCTGATTTCACTTTTACTTATTTGTACACAGTGGAACATCATACAGTTTTTACTATTCTGTTTGAGCAGGATCTGCCATGTTAAGAAAAGTTCAACAAGCTGCAAGTCAATTACTTTGGGTAATTTGTCTGATTAACTAAAAAAAAAAAAAAAGATTTTAATTATATGAACTTTTTTTTTTTTTGAGGAGCTATAAAAATACAGAAGCTCGTATCAACATCTAAGTTCTATAGCAGAGAAATGCAGAGGCAATTTTAACTCAGGTGCTGAAACATGCTTGAGCTAAAATCTTTACCTATTTTTTTTTCTGGTTAAACCCACTCAAAACCCTGACTTGATAATTTGTCTCATGGCAGCAGTGCACTCTGTAAAGTTAAGATCCTCTTAGTCTTTCTTGCACATAGTTCTCTCAGGCTTTGTTGATTTTTATAGACATGGTTCTGCAATTAAGAAATACATTTGTCCTCTATTCTTCAAAATTATGCCACTGTATTGTTAATTTATTATAAGTGTATCCTGCTCTGTCTTTTAAAAGAAATCATAGTAGAAGAATAATTAAAAATTAAAAAAAATAAAATACTTAAAAAAACACCTTTAAGCAGTGTTATAGTAGATATTACAGTGGCCCTTTAAAATTTCTGTATCAATGATGTACACTTTGGTTTGTTTCACTGCTCCTTCATTTATCAGTTCCTTCAACTTTCCAGAATGAGGGTAGAATTATGCACTAACAGTACTCAGGGGGCCTCTGCTAGTCTTTGATTATAATCTTTTCTGGGTCAGATTAATAATTCATACAATATTTCTCTATGAAAAGAGATGCTGCCTGTCACTTCCTGTCATCTTTCTAAGCCTTATTTAAGCCCTCTAACAGGGTGAAGGCCAGATAAGTTCATTTGAAAATTAAACTAAACTTGAGAAAAAGGAGAATGACTTAGGTTACTGTCATGGTTTTATGATTGTTAGTTATCAGTATTCCACATCATAACATCATGTAATGCACTGGGGGTTTGACTGTTGATGCTCAAATTCCGGGTGCCTGTCCAGAGGACAACAACAACTACATTCTCCAGGGGGCTTTGTGGTCAGCGAGGAGATGTAACTTCTGGCAAGGTCAGCTGATGCTCATTTCTTCTTCACCTGTGCTTCTCCATCTGCTCTTCTCTGTCTACGTTTCTTCATCAGCTCAACTGGACTGCGCTTCTCACCTCAGCGTTGTGGTGAGGCCTATCCACCTTTCGCACGCACACTCTCTCATTATATTTTGCTGATACTATATTTAGTAAATTAGTTTGTTTCTCCTCAGATCCTTGCCGCTATTTTCAATTATTTTGGGTCCCCTGTTTCCCTCTTCCGAAGGCGCGGATCTGCGGATCCCTCCGCCCTGCTAGTCATGGAACCAGGCCGAACCAGCCTGTAAACCATTGAGTTATGTGAACAGGCACCACATAAAGGACATTTTTAACTTGGATGTGTTTGTTTTTTTTTTCTGGATCTTCATCTATTAGTCTCCAGAGCAACTTCTTGCGGAAAATGATGGAAGATCTGTTACAGCAGGCACGTATAATGCAGTTGATAATGCCCGATGGGAGAAAAAAATCACTGTGGGCAACAGTTTTATGCAAGAGCATAGGTACAAAAAAGATTTGTGGCATTTTTGAGAGACGGATGCATTTCCAATAGATTTTTGAGTGGTTTCTTTAGGCTATTTCACTACTCTTAACTTTTTTTACTATTCATGATCTTTGAGATAAGAAAATGGAAAAGAAAAAAGAGGGAGAGAGATGGATCTCTGATTTAAGAAAAAAACTGATCCCTTTACCTCCATTTTTAGTTGAGTGAGCAAACCCATATCAAGGAAGACTCATGTATTTCATAAAAATGGATTTGAACTGAGAAATTCAGAACATAAGGTAAAGCCCACAGCTTATAGTTAAGTTTACATTTTCTCACATTTTTTCTTCAGTTACACGCAGTATGTCTTTATTAATCATGATTTGAGATATTTGCCATACATTTACCCGTTGCCTACTTTCAAAGAGCAAAAAAGCAAAGCGTAGCTTGAAAATCTCATGTTTCTTATACTTTGAAATGAGGTTAGAGGAAAGCTGTGAAATAGGATTGAGGAGAACCTTGCTATATAATATCCATGGCTTGATTATTCACAGAATCGTAGAATGGCCTGGGTTGAAAAGAACCTCAAAGATCATCTAGTTTCAACATCCCTGCTGTGGGCAGGGTTGCCAACCTCTCGAACAGGCTGCCCACAGCCAAAGCCAGCCTGCATTCCTAGCAGCAGAGGTGGGAAAAAGACAAAGAAATGATTGTCCAGATCAAGATATGGCAAAGCTGGTTGAAAATCTTGGTATATTATTGATGGCTTGTTGTGAGTGTGGGGAAGTTGTCTTGCTTCCCTGCTACAGAATGTGAGAGAGGGCCACCGCCTGCTATAAATCCTTTAGAAGATATGTTGAAAAATTGGAAGAGAAATTTCAACCAGGGATAAGGATAAACAGAAGATGATTAAGTATTGTGTTATTGTACGTATACATAATTGGCCTAAAGAGCCGATTGTAGGGCAATCAGTATTTTGGCCAAAATATGGGTCTGACAAAGATTGGGTTTGTCAGGCTTTGAACATGGACGTAAAGAGTAAAATTCTTTTATTTATTATTTTATTGTTTTGTTTTGCTTTGGAGGAGGAGTCTGCATATGCTGCTTTTTGGATTTAGGGAGTACAGCAGTTAACCATGGCTAGACAAAATTATGTAGAGAAGGAAGAACAGAGAAACACCAGCTGGGATCCTTGAAGCTGTTTACTCCCTGTACCTTTCCCTAGAATTAAACTCACTCGCTTTCCTTTGCGGAACAGCTTTCCCCTCACTCCCCCACCATCCTGGCCTCGAGTCAAGTCCTATAACTACAGGAGGGAGACTGGAGACAGCTGACAGAGTGGAGGGTATTGGCTCAGATCAGCCCCTTAACAGCCCACCTGAACCGAGCTCTGCAATTAGTGCTAATGCTGAAAAGAAAAAGTTCTGCCAGTTTGAGAAAGAATTGAAACAATGCAAAAGGGATATTATAGATTTTCCTTCTCCGAAATCTAACTCCATTAATCCCACTAATATTTCCATGTATCCTCTTAGTGAAGTTCCAGTGTTATCAGGGGACATGTGATATGTAAACTCCCTACTTACTAGTGGAGAAGTGAGAAATTTTAAAAGGGAAATGAAATCTTTAATGAAAGATGTTATTGGAGTAGCAGAACAGTTTGATCTCAAGCAACACCTCCTGGTTTCTAACCCCTATACTCTAATGAGTCAGATCCCACACAGACATAAATGGTTCAGTGTAACAGACTTAAAAGATGCTTTCTGGACCTGCGCTTTAGACTCAGAGAGTTGAGATCTTTTTGCCCTTCAATGAGAAGACCCAGAAATGGGACGAAAGTAGCAATATAGGTGGATTGTTTTACCCCAAGGGTTCCATGGGTTGTTTTACCCCACGGAATCACCAAATTTATTTTTTATTATATTTTATATATTATATTATTATGTATTATATACTATTTTATATTATTATATATTATATATTATTTTATATTATATTGTTTTATATTTTATTTTTATTTTAACTAATTAATTGCTGCAGAAAGTTTTGGAAAAGCTTCAGGTTGAAGAGGAGGTAAAGTTGTTACAGTACACAATGATTTGCTGATTTGTGGAACAGAGGAGTCTAAAGTAAAAGAGACTACAAGTAAACTCCTGAATTTCTTGGGGAACGTGAGCTAAAAGTGTTTAAAAAGAAACTGTAGTATGTGGGCATGTAATTTCTGAAGGGAAATGGAGAATTAATTCTGAAAGAATTCAGGACATTGTGCAGCTTCCTCTGCCCAGGACAAATAGAGAGTTGCAAAAGTTTCTAGGTCTAAATGGATACTGTAGATTATAAGTACAAGCATATGTACAAAAAGAAACAAAACAACAAAAAAAAACCCACAAAAAACAAAGAGATTGTATCTAAAACTGTCAGAGGGAGAACCCAACATATTAAAATGGACGGAAGAGGGAAAAAAATTAGTATTGAAACAGGACTTAATCACAGCACCTGTGTTAGAACTGCCTGCCTTACAGAAATAATTTCATGTTTTTGTAACTGTTAGTGAAGAAGCTGCTCTAGGAGTTCTAACACAAGAATGGGGAGACAAAAGAAAACCTATTGCACACTTGCCTAAGCTATGAGAACCTGTATCTCGAGGTTAGCCCAAATGTGTCCAGGTGGCAGTAGCAACTGTCTTATTGGTAGAAAAGAGTACATGTGTACCCTTCAGGGGTGTAAAGAGCAAGTTGTTGAGTTGTTGATAATACATTTCCCCCCTGAAAAGATTGCTCCACATTTTGAGGCATGATTGTTAATGGGAGAAGAAAAAAAAAAAAAAAGGAACGAGGACAAGAATCCACTCCTTGACCTCTTAGAAAAGCATGGTGCCAAACCCTCCCCATGGAGTTGGAGTGGGCACAGAGTAATTGGTCCAGCTTAGAGGGAGTCATGGATCATATAAATTCTCTCCACAAGCAAACTCGTATGGGGGAGGGAAAGGGAAAATCAATCGTTTGTGCAGTTCTAAGAACTGCTCTTACTTCTGCTGTAGAGATCTGCAACAAACAGCACATGCCAGAAACTCAAATTGTTCATTCCTTGCAGGAATTGGTTACATACTTGGCAGGACCAAGTAGAAGATCTTAGGGCACAGTCAGAAAAAGAAGAACACTCTGGCTCTGAATCACAATGGGGTTATGCCCTACTCATTAGAACACGTAGTATGGGCCCAATAAAATGAAAACAAATGGCAAACTGTTGATGTTAGTTCGTGTGTTGTATGGGATCAACAAGGATTTATTTGTGAGAGTCATACCATCAGGACTCAAGACATTTGTATTGACACTGACCAAAATATTTGCCATTTTTAGAGGTATCCCAATGAGACACCTGGAATAGTTCTCATCTATATTGGAAAAGGATGCGTGTGTTTGAGAACCTCTTGTAATTTTATACTCAGAGGTAACATTAACTTATTATTATCAGTCATCAGGTTGGGTTAGTAAGGTAGTTCTCTTATAGAGGGATTTCCTAGTCTGGTGCAAAAACACAAAAGGGTAAAAAGAAAAAGGGGGAGTTGTGAGAGGTAGATTGTGTTTTTGCAGTGGAAATTTCCAGTATTTCTGTATGTAGCATAGGGTAAGTTGCTGAACAGAAGTAGAGATTGCGGCATTCTGACCTACATAAAATTGGTACAGACACTAGGTAAGGTAATTATAATAGGGTAGGGGAGAGTCTGGTACAGGATAGAACTAGTGCGCAGATTGTTGAAAATACTGCCCTCCTATCACCATAAAAAGCACAGAACATACCCAAAGACAGTGGGTTGGTAACAGACATTGTATGGAAGTGTAATGTAGCTATGGAAGTGTAATGTAGCAAGAGCGTTGGAAAACTGTGAGCCTGAGATGTTCAACCAGTGAGTACCAGGAGAGGCTTTACCTGCACTGGACCCAGGGTATATAAATAACAGAGTGGATTTCACTGATTAGTCGCACAATTTCTCCCTTATCAGTAGGGGGTGTGCACCCGTTATTTGCAATAATGAATAAAATGCCCGTCACAGAGATGTTTGACTGATGGGAAATTTTTGATCTCGAGCGTGTTTCACACAAGAATAACAAAATAAGTCTGTTATGTGACATATACACTGTACTAGAAAAATGAATTTCTTTTTATTCTCTTAGAATTGTACTCTAAACTGATCCTGGAAAGGAAGGAGAAATCTACTGCTTCAAAGGTGGTCGTGATTAATAATTTTGCCGAAGATTTGGTAATTTAGCTTCATGCTAAATCATGCTGTCCAATTCTAAATTGATCTTGGTACACCTTAAATTGAATCAAATAACTGCAACATGATTAATGCTGAAGTTTGAAGATCAAATCTTGATGATCTGTTTGAAAGATAAATGAATGTATAGAAGAGTAATAAAGCTAATACTGTCCTTAGAGAACCAGTGATAACTGTCGTCTTCCTTCCACATTCCATCACCCTAGGAAAGATTAATTTCTAAAATATTATTAAGGATTTCAGCATAAAATAGACTGCTATGGGGGAGGCGTAGTGCTTCTGTCTTTTCAAATGATATGGTATGATTAAATTATAGTCAGAGAGAAAAACTGCATTATAGCAATGTACGAAAGTATGGGGGGGATAAATTATTCTGAGGCACACATTTCAAGAATGTTGTGCAATCACATAGAATGACAGTTTAACATATAAGGTAAGTATTAATGGCAAAGACATTTGTGCAGAGTCTAGTCAGAGGTCTAATCACATTCTGTAAGTACTAAACTGTCTCCAGCTTTGCCACAGATTGAAATGGCATCTGAGAGGAAGACCCAAGGAGATAGATTACGAGATAATCTGTGTTATGGTGTCTCAGTAGAACCCAGGATTTATTTTGAAGACTAAAACTGTCTCGTTTTAAGCATCAGCACCTTGTTAATGTGAGCTGGAATTAAAGGTATCCTTTACCATAATCTGCAAAGCCTTGGCTTAAGGAGAGCTGTCAGCATATGCTCTGTTCTCATCTCTGATTACCCTTTTTCTGCTCTTAAATTCCTACTGTACTGAACGTCACAAAGCTTGTCCTGCCTGTTTTGCATCCTCTAAGGATTTCTTTAAGCTGGGAGAATCCCATCATCCTCAGATTTAAAAGCTTTCTGGAGGTGTTTAACTTGTACATGTTTGTCTCACACAACACCACCACTGGTCTACTGTTTGCGTTCTGTCCGTCTCAGCTCGCTACGAAAGGTTCATGTTTGTAACGGTAAAGGAGGCTGTAGATCAGATCCCTAACAATTCACTCATAGCATTTCTCTCTGTGTGCTTTCTGGACTGGAACGACTGTAGTTCTGTATCTACAACCCACTGTGTCTGTTATTTAATATCTGTGAATAACAACAGTTTTCATCACCGTAAATTCAACACTAGAAAAGCACAGAGCTCTCTCTACTGCTTTGCTCTTTCTGGTGCAAATATTTACATGGTATTTCCTGTTTTATGCAATATATTACCAATATCACTTAAAATATAGCAAGTTAGTGCTGCATAGATTTATTGAGGTCAGTAGAGCTTCTGAATATGTTATTAAAATATTTTATATAAAAATGCAAACGTGATCGGAATAAAGTCAACCTTTTTTACTTTATTAGAGGGTAGAAACAGAATATGATTGAATTCAAGTATCTTGACATCAGTCACATAAATGAAATTAGTTAGCTTAGACTGCAACTTTTTTCCAATGTATTTTACTCAAAGCTGAATAGTTTATGGAAATGCATAAAAATATGTACTAGAAATGTAATTCTTTTATGTAAAGTGGCAATGTCAGTAAATGTATGAGCTAACTAGTTATTCTTACGTTTAATATCTGGAATAACTCTATTCATTGTTCTGAATATTGGATCCACTTTCAGAAGAGTTGATTATAGGTAAAATATCATCATACGTTTCAGTAAAAAGAAAATGAACAAACAAACAAATGAACCAGAAAAACCCAGACAAAAAGCAAACAACCAACCAGAAAACCCAAGAGTTCTATTCTGCTATGGATTTTTCTGAGCTTATTTCTTCATTACTGTTACTTAAAAACGTGGCTTGTGTGTCCTTAAGCCTTTTTGCAGGTTTTTTGCAGGAACTGCAAAAATTAATGAAAATCAAGAAAAGCTAATTAGTGCACGTCCACTGTTCATGCTTTCACAAGCCATCTCCAGTTTTCTGATAGGCAGAGGCACAATCTGGAGAACATGAAAGAGCAGGGGAGATGCTGTGGGACTCTGAGTCACAATGATTCATCCTATGCTTGTTTCAATAACTGGACTATTCTTTATTTCTCATCTTTGTTATTTTTCATCACATCTCTTATTTGCAATTTTTTGTAGGTTACACGTAGCCAATTTATTTTATTTATGCGAATGCTGAGGTTTTCATTTTAATTTTTTTCCCTGAGAACAAAGTTGTCTCTCTTCCCTTGTTTGTCTTCCTTTCATTTTTCTAAAAGCTAGATAATATGTACCATAAATTAAATATAGATTAATTTAATAAGCTTTCATATGTTAGATTACTGTGCTTCATGGCTGAGTGGGTGTAGGTGTAAGAGAAAATGATCAGCTGAAGAATAATTTAATATTTTTGGGCTCAACTTCATTATTTCCCACTACCCGATCATACATCCTGTATTTTCAGGATGAGAAAACATCTGAGTTTGACACTGGAAAGCCACCTCCTCTGTATAACTGCTAGGAAATACAAAATAAAAACCAAACCAAAACCAAAAACAAAAGCGTCATTTAAAACATGAAGTATAATTCATTTTGGAGCATATGTTAGTTTTCATTAAAAGACAGTTCCATTAAAGAAGGTATACAAAATGCAGTGGCAGAATTAGTCACAGTTCTACTCAGTACATCATTTTAATCTTTTGTGAATTATGTTAACAGAAATATTTTTTGCGTATTAATGGTGAATGTACTGGTTTGTATCTTTGGTGTCTCAGGACTTTGCTTTCATTGGTGAAATTTGCTTTGATCAGATCTGTCCTGAGAGTAAAATATTTAGTAGGTTCATACCGTGTTGCTATACATATGCATTTTACTTGAAGAAATAATCGAGAAGCGTGTCAAAGGCAAGCATAGATCAGTCAGCAAATCCAGCACATCATCTGTACAATCATTCCTTTCACAGGCTCGGCTCAGCTTCCTTGGAAGTACGCTGTGTCAGTGGGTGGTGAGACAGAAACAGGGCTGAGAGCTCCACAGGGGAAGTGACAGCTATTACTGATGTTTAACTGGATACAGTTGTCTCTGATGTCAGGTATATGCATGATATTCATAGAGAAGAAGCTAGTAGCTATCAAAGTATAATGCAACAGATTTTCACTAATGAATTCTTCACAAGACTATGTGGTTTTCTTTAGTACTGAGCTGTTTGCTCTCTATTGGACTGACTTACTGAAACTTTCTCCAGCTTTTGTTAATAAGTGCATGTTTTTTTTAAACTGTGGACTTTGAAGTGGTAATTATCAATATGGAATACTGTAATACAGTGCAAAGATAAGCTGCTTAAGGTGCTGGTTTAGTCACAGCAGCCCAGAGTAAAGGCAGGCTTATGGATCCTTACACTGTAATGTGTGCAGTTCATTGTTACTTTTGGGTAAGTTTTGTTGTTAAACAAACGACTGTGTAATGTCATTACTAACAATCTTCTCAGATTATGTTTGCACTTCAAATTTAATAAGTGTAAAATAAAGAAGTATTTTCTTGCATGTGATCTTGAAATACTTTGTAATATGGCATTAGTCCAGTGCACAAATGGGAAGTTTATTCACACTTCTGCTAAGTGGAATTCTCTAGAGACATGCTCTCTGTATATTCAGAGTTTTAGTCTCTGGTCTATTCAATATGATGTATCAGATTTTCTTAAAGAGACAGATGGGAAAAATAAGTTCAAATTGCCATTACATTAAAAATCTAACAAGAGTTGTGTACTTGTTTTATCTGTGTTAAATCATTTTATTACTATTAAATCATATCAAATTGCGATTGCAAGCACTTGTCCTGCTGGTTGACTTCAACTGCCCACACATCTGCTGGAAAAGCAGCATGGTGAGCTGTAGGCAATCTAAGAGGCTCAGTACAGTATTGGAGGGTGCAGTATTGGACCTGTTGCTCACCAGTGCAAATGGATGGATTGGTGACGTCTGGATTGGAGGTTGTCTGGCGTGTATTGACCACACTATGGTGGGGTTCATGCATCTGAGGAGCATGAGACAGTCAAAAAGTAAAATCAAGCCACTAAATTTTAGGAAAGCTAACTTCCAGCTCTTCAGGGAGTTAGTCAACAAAGCACCTGTCCTCGTGGGCAAAGAAGTGAAGCAGAGCTGGCAGATCTTTAAGGAAGCTTTCCTCAGGTGTATCGAGTCAGGAAAGGAAGGCAAGAAACTGGTATGGTTGAACTGTTATCTGCTAGTCAAACTGAAGAGCAAGAAGAAAATGCACAGGCAGTGGAAACAGAGGCTCCCCTTTAAATACTTTCACTGCTTTTAGGTCACCTCAGAGCTTTCACTTCTCCAGGCTGAACAGCCCCAGCTCTTTCAACGTGTCCTCATAGGAGGAGGTGTTCCATCCACTGGATCATTTTTGTAGCCCTACGCTGGATGTGCTGCAACAGATCATGTCTCCCCTGTACAGAGTACTTGACATCTGGATGCAATACTCCAAGTGAGGCCTCACCAGCACAGAATAAAGGGGCAGGATCACCTCCCTTGAGCAGCTGGCCACACTTCTTCTGATACAGCCCAGGATATGGTTGGCTTTCCGGGCTGTGAAGGCACATTCCTGGCTCCAACTTCCCATCTACCAGTACCCCCAGGTTCTATCTGGCAGGGCTGTACTCAATCCCTTCATCCCCAGCTTGTATTGGTAGTGGAGATTACCTCGACCCATGTGTAAGACCTTGCACTTGGGTTTGTTGAACCTCATGAGGTTCTCCTGGATCCACTGCTCAAGCCTATTTTGGTCCCTCTGGATGGTATCCTGTCCCTTTTGTTCTTGACCACACTCCTTCCTTTGATGAATAAGTTCAGATAATTAATGGAAGGTATAAGTGATTAGAAATATGAGGAGTAGATCTAACAGTCACAGATAGCCAATTTCATCTGAAGTGTTAAAAGCACATAACTTTTAGCCTGTGTGATTACTCTCTGGAGGTTTCTGTTTGGAAGTGTGTATTTTTTCCAAAAATCTTTGCTAATAATTATGTCAACAGATCTGTAGTTCAGTGCAGAGATGTATGTTTAAAAGCTATCAGAATACTTCTATACACCCCTTAATGAAGGAAAGATGCAAAGACATCTTGGAGGCTGCAGACCTGAACTTCAGTCTCTGCTCATGAACACGGAATACTGTCCAGAACCAGAGTGCTTATCTGCTGAAAATACAATCACCTATGCAATATGAAAATGTGTTATTTATAATCATGAAATTTACGTAAAATCTTAGTGCTTTGTCCTGGTTTTATCCATATTCCAGATCATGACATCCTCTGACAGGCTGTTGTCATGATATGAAATATTCTTATTTCTTCTTGTCTTAATTGGGTCAGTTTTTTTTCCTTCTCCCCAAAAGGGAGACAGGAGGTGAAAGGGATCTTTTTCCCCCTTTTCCCCTGTCACATGTGAAATCATGATATGCTTATTCTATACTATAAGTATTTCATAGTATACTATACTAAAAGTATACTGAGTATACTATACTAAAAGTACTAAAGTAGTCTTCTATGAACATCATTGCTTGCTCATTCTTAAATGTTCATTTTTAAATGTACAGAGGCTTTTCCTCCTAATACTTAAAGGGAGTTTATAAACAGTAGGGAGACTGGCTTTTTATGTGCTCTGATAGGGAAGTGTTTTTAAGTTAAAGAGGGAAGATTTAGATTAGATATTAGGAGCAAATTTGTTACTCAGAGGGTGATAAGGCACAAGATCAGATTGACCAGAGAGTCTGTTGATGCCCCACACACCGTTCCTGAAGGTGTTTAATGCCAGGTTGGATGCGCACCTGGTTGACCTGATCTCTAGTGGTTGGCAACTCTACCCATGCCAGGGAGTTGGAATGGTCTTTAAGGTCTCTTCCAACTCAAACCATTATGATTTAGTTCCTCTTATGTGTTTGTGCTGGTGTCATCACTGAATTTGTGTCCAGGTGGCACATCTTAGAACTGCAGGATCATTGAGGTTGCAAGGGACCTCTTGGTAATCTAGTCCAATCACTGTTCTTTTAAAAAACCTAAGTTAATAATTTTATAAATGTAGAAGTTGCAAACACTTCCAAGGAATGGTCATTAGCACATGAGATTTGGCACTTTCAGTGGTGTAATGTTTTTCTGTTGCCCTTTGTAGCATCCTGTTGAACAAGGATTGTGAATCATAGACTGAAAATTAGCAAGCAGCAATTTTTGAGGTAACTTCTGAGCAAGTGTAGAACACATTTTTATTTTATTTTTTTTTTTGCTAGGAGCAGTTCACGTTGAAGAAAATTAATTTGCATGGTTGCAAAATCAGAACCAATTGAAGAAAAGGGAGATTTCTTTGCTAAGTAGTTGTATTTTTTAATTCAATGTTAAAAAGATCAAAGCTGAACATTTCTCTTCTGTAAATACAATTTAAATATTAGAATAAAAAAAATCATTGCTTTTGAATGCACAACAAAATAGAGCGTGTGGAAAAATGCTACTTTTCTGAAAGAGTGGTCAGGCACTGGAATGGACTGCCCAGGGAGGTGGTGGAGTTACTGACCATGGAGGTATTCAAGGAATGTTTGGATTTTGTGTGCAGGGACATGGTTTAGTGAGAACTATTGCTGATAGGTGGATGGTTGGACTGGATGATCTTGAAGGTCTTTTCCAACCTTGGTGATTCTGTGATTCTGTGAAAAAATACAGCGAGCACAAATAATTATTACAACAGATCACTACATTGCTCCAAAAGGTTCAAATTAGTGTTTCGAAGCCATTCTGTTTTGGGAATACAGGAAAAACTATTCAGAGCAGCAGCTGTCGAGGAAGATAAACAGCATGAGAACCAAGGACACCTCTAGAAGAAGAAAGGACATCTCACAGGTCTGATTGGATACGTGCCTGCATGAACAGTTGAAGAATGTTTTGTAGAATGTGCTGTTGGCATGTAAAGGTGGATGGGAAAGTTGTAGGGGTGGATGGGAAAGCTAGAAAACTTGTGAAGGTATATATAAGTGATGTGAGAACTTGTAATAGACAATTTGGATCATTCACATCCGAGTATGTGCATCAGATGGGGCAAAGGAAACAGGCTGAGTGAGCCTGGCCCAGCTGAAATGCGGGGAGATTGTTGGCACCCACAGGGTTCTGCAGCACAAAAGGTGAGCAGTTGGGAACTATGGGGAGTTCGCTAATGAAGGAGACACAAGTAAATCTTGAAGTGTTACGGTTTGCTTTAAAGTTTCAGAGCCAGCCTGTATCTACCTCAGCGTTAGTTACTTTTCTTAAATGGATAAGCAAAAATGTCCCTGAATTTCCGAAAACTGGGTTCTCTCTTGATGGAGAGCTTTGGGACAAAATTGGCACAAAACTCGGGAGGCTTCTATTACTAAAGACAGAACGGCTGCTAAACTTTTACCTGTTTGGCACCAAATCATGGAAGGGCTTAAGCAAATTTGACAAGGAAGAATTTCTTCCAACTGTTTTCTATTGCCCTCCGTCCCACCCCCGCTGCTGCCCGGATTCGATCCGTGGCTTCAACCCAACCTCCGGTCGGTGAGAAGAGAAATCTTGACCCCCCCTGCACTCCCACCCTCCGCTCTGCCCCCGATGCTCGCCGTGACATTGCCATCCTCTGCCCTGGCCACGTCACCTGCTGCTGAGTCTCTGCAGCCTGCGTGTGACTTGGTGAAAGACAAAAACGGACTGGGGAAGAGGAACTTCTTGATGCTGCTCCAGTAGATCCAAAAGATGCGGCACAATTCGCTTTCTCAGTGCCCTCCATCAACCAGCAAAGCCCTGCTCAGTGGTATAATTGGACCGTGTTACCACAAGGAATGCTTAATGTGAACAATTGAGTGTAGCAAATGCATTGCAACCAGTATGAAAAGCTAGGTCCTTATCAATACATGGGCAATATATTCATAGCAGCAGAACAAGAAGAGGATCTAAAGGACACTTTACTGCTCATCCGGCAGGCAGTCCAATCTGTTGGTTTACAAATAGCAGAAGGAAAGGTTCTCCGTGGAAATACTTAGTATGGAAAATTACATCTCACACCATTCAGCCGCAAATCCTCACAATAGTACCTTACGTATAGACACTAAATGATCTACAAAAATTATTAGGAATCATCAGTTGGCTCTGACTGCTTTTGGGTATTACTACTAATGAGCTGCACCCTCTATTCCAGCTACACAAAGGAGACCCAGATCTAACCTCTAAAAGACAGTTAATACCAGAAGTGCTACAATGCGTGGGCTCTGTAATAACATCATTGCAACACTGATACTGCCATCATGTTTGTTTATCACTTCCAGTATCTGCTCTGATAATATCAGACTCGTATCAGTCACATAGCTTGTTATGTCAATGGGATACCTCAAGAAAAGATCCTCTCGTTATCCTTGAATGGATATTCTTACCACATACATTTTCAAAAACCATTGCATCACGAGATCGGAGATGTTTGCAATGCTAATACATCTAGATCGACATCGTCTACAAATTTTAAGAGCTCTTGACCCTGATTGCATCTACATACCTGCTACTAAAAAAGATTTAGATTTGGTGCTTGCACAGTCACTCGCTCTACAAACTGCTATGGCAGATTATACCAGACAAATCTCCATCCAGTCCCCCAAACAATTACTACATAATTTGAGTGATCTGTCCCTTACTACTAATATTTTTACTTTCACATGTTCCAATACCTAATGCCGTTATTGTATTTACAAATGGCTCTGGCAGGACACACCGAGCAGTGGTTCTCTGGCATGCAACTGCTACATGATGGCAGTCAGACGTACATGTTGTAGAACTTGCTGCGGTAGCTCGAGCTTTTCAAATTTCTTCAGAACAAAAGCTTAATTTAATAACTGACTATTTGCATGTTCCAGGTGTCATTCAGCGGATAGAAGGGCCTTTTCTTAAGGAAGTTAACAACTCTGCTTTGTTTGCACGGCTCGGGTGAGTTTTACATTATGTCTCTCACCATACTCTTCCTTATTTCATTATGCATGTTCGATCTCACACTTTGTTGCCTGGTCCTTTAACTGAGGGCAACCGTGAGGCTGATCAAGCCACAGTCACCTTTGCTACCCCTCAATTATTTCAGCAAGCACAACTCTCCCATCAGTTTTTCCATCAGAATAGGAGAGCCTCACAAAACAATTCCAGGTGACAGTGGATCAAGCCTGTAACATGATTCTAGCATGCCCAGCTTGCCAGGTCATTGCCCCTTTGCCTCAAACGGGGACAAATCCCGGGTGCACAGCACCTCTTCAATGTAGCAGACAGATGTCACTCACGTTCCTGAATTTGGCCATCTAAAACATGTACATGTAACAATAGATACTCATTCTTCTTAACTATTTGCCAGAGCCTGTAAACACTGCTTATCTGCTACGGGGATCCCACATACTATAAAAACAGATAACAGACCTGTGTATACTTCTAAGGCCACTCAAACTTTCCTCCAAGAATGGGGGGTCAGACATACTACAGGCATTCCTCATTCTCCCACCGGACAAGCCATCCTTGAGCGTACTCATCAAACATTGAAATCCATTCTTAATAAACAAAAAAGGAGGAATACGGGAAACACGCCACAAGAAAGATTATGTAAGGCTTTGCTTGTGCTGAATTTTTTGAATCATCATCATACAGATTCAACTCGAGTGGATCGTCATTTTGGGGTCTCCCAATGCTCAAGGAACAGCCAATGGTGAACGTTCAGAGTATGACCACAGGGCATTGGAAAGGTCCCTTACCCCTTATAACTTGGGGTCGTGGATATGCTTGTGTTTCCACAGGGACTGGCCTTGCATGGATTCCAGCACAACATGTTCAGCCTCATCTCAAGGCAGAAAATAGCATCCAGCTATCCTTTTTCCTAACCAGCTACACATTAACACAGAACTCAGGGATTTATTTCCAGGTTGCAGAAACTTGGGCTGCAGGCCAAACATGTCTTTGTTCTTTTTAGTAGGTTAACAGCATTTCTTGTCATTATGCTATGTTTGCTTTGTCTCCTTTCTCATGTTTAGAGTATTGTCAATCGAGGCCTTGATTGAGTTATAATGATTATTTTATTAATATAATCAGTGTTATTATTTTATAGTATGGTAGTAGTTTGCGAATAAACAAAAAAGAGGAAATTGTGGGAATACAAGAAAAACTGTTCAGAGCAGCAGCTGTGGAGCAAGATAAACAGCATGAGAACCAAGGACACCTCTAGAAGAAGAAAGGATGTCTTACAGGTCTGATTGGATAAGTGCCTGCATGAACAGTTGAGGAGTGTTTTGTAGAATGTGCTGTTGGCACGTAAAGGTGGATGGGAAAGTTGTAGGGGTGGATGGGAAAGCTAGAAGAAGAAAACTTGTGAAGGTATATAAGAGATGGGCGAACTTGTAATAAACAATCTGAATCGTTCACATCCGAGTCCATGCATCAGATGCTGTAGGCTAATTGTTTGCTTAAGACCCAAGGCAACTCATGTCTCCATGGCAACTGTTCTGTACTGTTTTATTTAGAAAACTGCTTATGCTTCATACTTCACATATTTTGGGGTGTAGTGAAACCCTAATATTGAGTAAGTTTAATAGTAACCTTTCCTTTAACTTAGTTGTTGCAGTGGCAATTCAACTGATTCTGAATGCTTTTTATCTGTGGGGGAAGATGTAACTGAGCGAGTCACCAAAGATTTTATCAGACTCCTTGATAGACCTATCACTGTGAAACCTTGGGAGTCTGGAGAGTAAGACAGAGAGCAAATGGTACCTGTTTGTGTCTAAGGGTAAACAGGAGGTTCTGTTTGTATGCATTGTTAATTTTATCACGCTTAAGAAACCTTTCATCCTTTATCACTGTTGTTTGGGAGAAGCTAGACCAATTAACTGATCAGAGGGACAGGAATTTCTGGCTTGTAAGTGAATGGTATATGAGATATATGTTGAACACGGTGAAAGAGAACTATTTTAATGCTACAAGAAACTATGAGAGCTCTCTAACCGAGCACCGACATTTATCAGTGTAGTTTTCATGTAATTTAGCAGAGGTTTCACAGCTGTGATAGTGATTGACAACACCACCAAAAGCAAACACATTTTATGATCCATTTTATATCACTGGTACCTGCTGTTTCATTCACTATAAAGTGTCAGAGAATTGGGACTAATAAACTGATACTGAAAAGGGACTCAAGTTAATGAATGAAAAAATGAACCCAAAAAAGTTCTCTCCAGTGTTCAGGCTGGCATGTCCAGGAAATGAACACCAAAAGTATATTTGTCTTCCAGGCTGAATGACTGAAGACAATTAATTTCACCTCTGACTCAGTTCGTAGCAGAAAGAGTGGTTTTTTGTTGTTGTTTTTGGTTTGGTGTTGTTTTTTTTCCAAAGTACTTCAACATCTGCGCTTTTGAAAACAGATGCTTGATATTTTTTTCACTCACTGTGAATACTAACTTGCTTTTTCAAAATATTTTAGCTTTTATCAGTTCTTGCCCACTGGAGGTTATGCTAATGACTCCAAGACTCTGGCTGTTTCAGCCATCTAACAGCTTTTGTCAGAGCAGCCATTCTAGAGAACTACGCAACAGTTTTTGCTCCCTGCACACCTTAGTCAAGACATTTTTGCTAGGACTTTTTGTATGCCTTTCTATGAAGTTCGTTAAAATTATTAAAATTAAGTTACAACTTGAGCCAACACAGCTCGTATCACGTGAGTTTTAACTGGTCAGGAAGGGTTATATATTTTCCTTGTGCAGGCTTCTAGAAAGGACTGTTATAAACTGAATGTAGAGAAATAATGAAGAATAACTACCAGCCTGGTGATGGCTCTGGAGCTCAGGCCAGAATTTAATCAAATTGAATGATCTGTTCAGGAAGGCAATCATTGTGAGATACGAGCAGTTCCAGGCAAATATCTGTCAAGAATGTTTTAGATGTGGTTGATTATCTTGAACAAGTGATGGGCCAGAGATCTCCCCTACAGCTATAGTTTTATGGTATTTTTCAGTAAGGTATAATTTTTTTGTTAGTTACTCATTTTTATTTTTAAAACTGTTGCTTTAGCATTTATTAAAAACTTTCCTATTCTCTTCTTCCTTTCCTTTTTCTTTCAAAGTTTTCAGGTTAGCGTGTGTGAATGAACTGTACTTACTAATAGCTTAAATGGAAGCAGTTAGATGCTCTGTGGAATCAAAGGCCATCCTTTCAGTGCCATGTTCTGCTGCCTTTGCACTCTACTTGAGAAAGATGAGACTTGACGTGGTGGTGACTAACCTTGCTGCTATTGTTGTGGTAGCATTTAGATGCATCAGTGAGGAGTATTATGAAGAATGCTCCCTATTGTTTGGAGTAATCTTTCATAAAGAAGGGAATATTAAAAATACTATGTTACCTTGTTCAAGAATAATACAGTTCAGACACTTAATACAGAGAAAACATTTCCCAAGCAGCTTAGTGTATAAATCACTGGTCCAGACTAAACATCTAAAAATAATCACACACCTATAAAGAATTTATAACTTTTTTTTGAATGGAAAGTATGCAGACACCCTTCTCCCAGCTGCAATGCTACCAATTCAGATATCAGTAGCATCTGATAATAGCAAACTGTGGATCTATCTTCAAGCTCATATTAATAAGCTTCAGACTTCTATAACAGCTGTAAAGAAGTATAGAGGAAAGCACACTTCCTTTGTGTATTCCTGGCTGCCAGCTGATTGCAATACATTTATTAAAGGAGCTAAACTTGCTTGTGGTTTTTTTTGCACATATAGTACAGTTACAAATGTGCACATTTCCCTGAAACTGAGCACATATTAGTTCTTAAACAGTTTGAAGGACAGAGAAGTATTGGCTTAAGTTTTAATTAACATGTTCTTACTTATTACAGTTATTATAAGAACAAATCAAGAAGAGTTTATGGATTGAGTTCATTCCATTCATAATTACATTGCTTTTTTCAAAACCTAGCAGCAGTAGCCTTAGTGGTATTTACTCAATGTTTTCTTGCAGTAACATCAAAGAGATGAGCTCTAATTTTCTAGGAATTAAACAAATATAAATTAAACAACAGTCCTTGCTTCTCTGAATCTCTCCGATCTTTTGAATCTTGATGTGTTATGTGCCTTATTTCTTACAGAAGGTGTTTCTTATTTTTGAATTCTCCATCTCTAAAGTCTTCCTTTGGGTCAAGAATTAAGGCTTAAACTTTTGTTTTTAATCAAAAAAACAAACAAACCAAACCATGATCTGCTTTCAGAACTCTTAGGCCTCTTGGAGAAGCCCAGTGAAAAAGGGGAAACTACATGCAGTTTTTCTGAGGAATGACTAAAAATAAGAATACTAACTATACACCTCTTAAATGCTAGTCTCTGCAATAGAAAACCTGGAAGAAAATACTTGTCTGCTTTGCATTGCATCCTCAGTGTTCCTGAGGAAAAAGGTAACAATAGAGAAACTCCTTTCAGAATTGATAGTAATACCCATTTTAGATACTTCTGGCAATTATAATAAACTCTACAGCTACACAAGTGTTTTGTCCATTCATTATACAGGATATTTCCAAAAGGAAAGTAAACAATGAAACTGTATAAACGACAATGAAGAACATTCAAGAAGGCATAATCACATCCTAATAGCAATTTTAACTTCTTTGGCCAAAATGAAGTCTCAGAATCACAAACATTGAGTTAACATGCTCTTGCATTGTGTTGAGCCCTCTTGGCTGGGTGAAATAGAAGTAATAGCTAATGGTAGAATAGTTAATTAGCACTTATGTTAAAATATTCATGATCTTTGTGTAATGTGCCTATACTGAGGTACCTTTACCTGTTAAGTCTCCAGGTCAAAGAAAAGAACAAAAATGTGGTGTTATTGTCTAAATAGGTTGATAATCTTTCATCATTTATTTACAGAAGTCAGATAGTCACAAAAATTAGAAAGTTTTGCTAACAAATGTCAAAAGAGCAGATCTGTGCAGCATCTATTTCATTTTATTGCCTAGTGCTGTATTGACCCTTCTATCAGCACAGTAGTGAACTTTGAGGCAGTAACAGTAGGAAGATTGTGAAGGATGAAAATAGAAAGTGCAGAGAAGAGAACAAAGAGACACACTTTATTTTCCTAATAATTTTATTAATTTTCCATTCCTTTCTTGCATGTGCTATAAGGCTGAGTTTGTAGGACTGCAATTAATTGATTAATAACCTTAAAAATAAAGAGGCTTGTTTTTGTTAATTGTGTGAGGAAGTTTAGGAAAGAAAATATGCAGTAACATCACCACGTAGACCAGGGCAACCTAGTCTAGTGGTTGGTGACATTGCCCATGGCAGGGGCTTGAAACTAGATGATCATTGTGGTCCTTTTCAACCCAGGCCATTCTGTGATTCTACGATTCTATAATCTGGTTTCTGGCTTGGAAACAGCCCCTGTTTTACATTTGGTTTCATTGCTGCTATCCCATACCATTCACTGGTGTAGTAATACAATGTAGCTGAAGGGATTGCAACCAAAGATATGGAAGGAAACAGTAGGAAAAAAATCTGGTTTCCATAAATTGACCTTAATTAAAAGAAAAAAAGAAAGTGAGAGGTCTGAGGGAAGAAGAAAGGAAATACAGATGCAGAACACAAACAGATTGCTTTTTGTGACTGTATTTATAGCACTTATGAGTAGCAATTTCAGTGGAAAAAGTTTCTTAATACTGTTTTTTGCAAAACTGAGTCTCTTGTGGTGTCTTTAAATAACAGTAGATATGGGGATAATATTGAAAGATTTTATTCACGACATTGTTCCTTTAATATGTTAATTATTTCCCCATCTGAACCTTATCTAAGCTTCTCTTCTAAAGTTAAATTTATCTAGAAACATAGTAGGCTATAACTTGTATTGTTTCTTCATTAGTTAAAAGCATTTTCTGCTAATTTAAGTCTACATGCAGTTGGTTGTTTTATAAAACTGAGGTACCTAAAAACATATGTGGTTATGAGACTCATTGCTTGCCTCAGGTGATCAATCAGAGGCTCCCATACGTTGTACAGACTTATTGGCATGGTTGTATGTATCTAAGGAAGATGAGAAGTTCAGCATTATTGTAGTTTTTTAGCATCGGAGGTAATGGAAGCTAAGAATATTTTCTGGGAAAAAGAAAGACTAGAGAGATTGAGGTGCAGGTTTATCTTTGGAGACAAGAAGGACTGAAGATGTGCTAAAGTAAAGCAGCACTGAACACCATTTATATTTTTATTAAGAAGAGTAGTTTGGATTTGATATCCTTGAAATAACACGCGATATTTTGTCACAGTTTCATTTCTAAATATTTCCATGGTTCTGCTTTCTGGCTGATTTGTTTTAGAGCCTTTGAAGTTCTTCTTTGACAACTCATTAAATTGTCAGGATTTTTTCCACATCGTTGCTTTAATTCTAGTACCAGCTCTCTTTTTTTTTTCCCATCGTATTCTTCTCTCCAACTCTCATACTGTTGCCTTTTTTCCCCCTCCAAATCTCTTGCTGCATTGCTTTTTATTTCTTATTTGAAATAAACATCTCTATATGATAAAGAATGACAGGCATGTTTTGCATTTTTGTTTTTTTCAAACATAGTCATTTGTTCTCAGTAGTGTGCAGAAGTCCAAGTCTTCTTGTTTAAGGTTATCAAATGAATCCCTGGATAGTCACTAGAAAAATGATTATTTCTCTGTGTTCTTCAAAGTTAAAAAGACTGCCAGGAATGTAGCAAAGTAAACAGTAAGACCATTATGAAATTGATATGAGGAGATAGCACACAAACAAAGAACTGTTAACTAAAGCTGGTAAAATATATCGGTCACTCTGAAATTAACGCCTCCTACTTATTTCCATGGAACCTATAACATATAAGGAGTAAATATCTGACAGGGCAAATTCTCATCTACAGAACACTTTTTCAACATAGTTGCCACCATTAGCTATGTATTTTCAGCAGCAGTGAACAAGAGCCTGCATGTTATGCTTGTAAAAATCTGCATGCCCATCTGGAATATGGCTGTCACCTCTGCTGAAAGACTCTATCCGTTGCTCTCACATGCACTGTTTAGCCTTTATATTTATTTTTTTACTTATCTCTAGAATAAGTAGGAAATATTTCAAATAAATATTATATATTTTAATATAGATACGTTCTGAATGTTTTCAGCAACAAGAGGCGTTTAAAATCTGGCTCCTGGCTCTATTGCACTTAGCTGGGACAAGTTTTTAAGAAATGTTGAGTAATCCTGTGCTGCATTCTTGAGTTGAAGAGGGACTTACGTTTAGCCCTTTCTGCAAATCTTATTGGCTTCTTCCCCTAAGTATATATTCCCAGCTTGGCACAATAATAGTGGAAGCACACTAACTCAGTTAAGACAGTTAATTTGCTTTAAAAAGAATTCTGATAGATGAAATTCTCCTCAGGCTCCATGCCTGGGGGCTTCAGATGCAGAAAGATCCAAAAAATGAGGGGTTTTACAGCTGAGAGAACAAGGCTAGTATAAAGATTTGTTAGAAATGTTAATTGCTGCTCTTTCGGTAGTGTCCATGGACTGGCTTGGCAGTTAAAGGGAAATTATTTCCATTTAGTAATACAGGATAAGTGGGCAGGAAAGTTCTTTAGTCTATATGGGATTGCAATGTAACTCTAGCCTGAAAATGCAAGTGAATTAATTGTGGAATGAGTGCTTAATAATAATAGAGCTATTATCATTAGTCTGCATGGTAAGTCACATTTACTAACTCATGAATGATAAGTCCTAGGAAAACAACTTTGTTGTTCATCCTGTCATTCCTGTCTCTGATGGGAGGAAGCAATAGAGTATAGATGTTGAATAGTTGCAACTGTGAGGTGGAAGGAATTGCCTGTGATTCGTGGTGGATCTGACAGAGAATGTTAATATTTTCCTTTGCTATCATACAATTTTTCTACTTCTATACCAAAATCTGTAAGTATCATTTTTCTGTCCCAAAGGGATGACTTGCACACTACCAAGTTAATACCAAGTTAACAATCTCCTAAAAAAAGGATTTTATTTTCGACTGTTGAACAAAACAGAAGCACAGTGTTTCTTGTAAATTTCCTAGCTCACTTTGCCCTGTATTCAGGCTCTTGTATTTTATTTATAAAAAGAAATACATAGATCTTTACTATGTGATCCAACTTGCTAGTTTATAAACTGAAGCAAATATTAAACCAGGAGTTCTTTGCTCACTGTGGTCAATGGCAGTATTCCCAATAGCATTAGTGAGTGTGAGAATAGAGCAGAAAGATGTTTGCTTGAATCAGATGAAGGTACAGTAGATAATTCTTTCAAGAAGTTGTAGCTTATTTGAAACACTTGGTTTGTCTTATGAGAGAAGCTGTATGCAGTCACTGTTTGCATGAAAATGCACTAAAACTTGCCTAACTCATTTTAATGAGTCACTGAGGGACTGTATTAATGCCTTCATCTGTTAGGTTATATGTGAAGCAAGGGACTGTATCATTCAAGCTCAGTGCTCTGAAACAGAATGCAAATGTCCAATGGAGGCTGTTCATGGCAATTAGGAAACAGTCCCAGTTGTTTGAAAAACAGAGACTACATGTTAGTTTAGACTAGAAGTCTTACAAAAAAGATCATGGAATGCTTCCTCTGGAAACAGGATGAAATCTGTATCGTTTTGTGGTTTTACAGTTTCTCAACAGGTATGTGTATCTCCAAAACTATTAAAGTAGGGCTGTAATTCTGTCACTTCAAAGAACTATCTCTGATCATACAGATGCATCTTGTAGTTGTGGCCACCACAAGGCTCCAGCAGAGCCTGAAACCATCATGGAAACCCTATGGGAGTTCTGCATCCACTGCAGACTTGAAGCTGAACAGAAAAGACAGAGTTTATCAGACAGTCACAAGCTCAAAAATCATAGATAATATGAAGATCACGTGAAAATTACTTGAAGTCTAGAAGTAGCAAATGTGGATAAGTTAATACACTCTATGCTTTCTGAACACTCGGAGTTCTTTAAATATCATCTCAAACTATGTGAAATGTGGGATATTCCTTCGGTGACTTGGTTCTGTCTTTGATTTTAAGGAAAAATGCTGAACAACAAGCGTGAAAACACTCAACTCTAAATGTATGAAGTTTTGTGTTACTGGTGCTATCAGAATGGATTTAAACACATGGAAGGGCATTTGGGTGGAATTTAGGTGCCTAAATCCAAAGATGCACTTCAGAATATTTTTACTGTATTAGGATATTCACTTACGGTTTGCAAAAGTATTAGATCTATGAGATCCTAAGGTCTTAAGTTACTTGCCAAAAGTATATGTGGCTGAAGATGTGAATAACCTATTATATTTTAAATGAAGAAAGCAGCGAACAAAATACAGCAACAGTCTTGCTGGTCATTGCACCCAGAGCATGACTTTGACTCTTCCTGTTAACATCTCTGGACATTCTTCCCCCCACTTATTTAGCTGCTCTGTTTCACCCAATTTCATCTATTCAAACTTGAGAAAAATAGAAGGTATCACCACACTCTTCACAAACCTGTTATCACCTTATTGTTTAGTCTATTATCACATCAGTTAGTGGCTTTATATTTCTTTTGGGAGGTAGCATCTGGAAGATTTGAAACCTCTCAGGTGAAAAAAAACTTGTTGATACTACCTATGTGATTTTAGTTTCCTATTATATACTAAAGTTTTAAAAAAGAATATGACCATTTATTCACATCAGAAGTTCATATTTTCTTCATAACATTTGGTTATAGCTAGATTGTATCTACCACCACTACAAAATTTATTTTTTGCCTGGCTTGTTTGACTCACTTCCAATTAGCATCCCATTGTGAAGTAGGCATCAACCTAACGCATCACTACAAAATCTGTTTTCATGAGAACATTGAAAATCATTCACTACAACCTCCTTCATAATTGTCTAATGTTGTATTTGCTGCGATATTTCACAGGTGAAAATATTTAGCTCTGGTTTACAGAGAGGGAAATGGAGGTGTGGGTTTATGTCTAAGGCTTGAGGAAACCAACACTAAATGAAGGAACAGAAGCCTGTTCCAATATTGCCAACCTGTTCACTTCATCCTAGAAGTGAAAACATCTAATTATATTCTAGTTGAAGCTTTGGGTGGACAGTGGCTTATAAGACAACACTGAGTCTGACCTCATTATATAAATACCAGAGAGCTTCTATAAGATGGGCTGAGATCTGGAGAGCCAAACTTGGAGTCTGACATCAACCGTGCAGTTTCAGTGAGAGAAAGAGCTAAGAAAGACTCAGAGCTGTGCTCCTTGGAAATGATGTCTCTCTGAGTTATTTTTTCCACGGATAATGTTTAAGGCTTAGATCTTCAAATACATTCGCATTTGTATGTATAGTCATGTTTGACTAATTAGCCATGCAAAGTCATCCTGTACAGGTGTTATTCTGGGAGACTTTTCTACTGCAGTAAGCAGCGAGAAGGACAACATTACTTCTTGTTGAGAGGATAATGAAAAATAACAGATCCTTTGGAATGTATTTTGCTACAGAAAACATGATTAGTGAGAGAAATTTTTAACAAATTCTGTTTCTCGGAGAGGGATACTCTTCTAGTGGGAAATACAGATACTCAGGGAAAACTCTTTAAGTATGTATTGCCAAAGGATTTACAAGGAAGCAGAGGAACGAGGTAATCCTTGTGAAAGGATGAATGAAACAATATTATTTTGGAGACAGAAAACAGGCCTATACAAAACTTTTCTTGGTATTTCCCATACGTTCTGTACTTGTCATCTTACTGTAGCTTGAAGAAAATTAACTTTGCTTTTATTTCCAGAACAGAAATCATTGCACAGAGGAGGAATGCATAGAGTAGAAAGCACAAAAGAAAATATTAGGGATCAAAGGTAATTCTTAGATCATAACGATTCATTTATTTAAGTGATGCTGGAATTCATTCTTCCAGTTCAGTAAAGGTCAAGTATTTGAAGTCTTTTGAAGATATAAAAGATTTTATTATTATTATTATTATTATTATTATTATTATTATTATTATTACTGTTTTGTCTTAAAATATAACCCAGGACAGTTTACTTGTTTTGGGGGAGGATTTTAGAGTGACTCAGATTAAAAAGACTGGGCAGCTTGAATCTGTGGTTCTGAGTATTAATGGCCCCTGAGGATGGAGCCTGATGTGCAAAAAGTCTCTTCCCCTGAAACATGATTATGCATTAGGCTGTTCTTGGCAATACCAAAATAGTTAAAATTACAGTCTGAGTCCTTTCCCCATGCTTATGCAGATAGCTGGTGTCTCTTCCTATCTGCATTATCTAAATCTCACTTGCTTTCCAAATGTTTAGTGCATTGATTCTTCAACAAGTGCTCTGAAAAGAAATTAGGCATTTTTTTTCCTCGTGTCTAGTGGGTGGACCTCTCAGAGTTACCAGAGCATAAATAATATAGCATAACTAAGCATAACTAAGTAATAATAACTATCATGTGAAATTAGAAATATCTAATTAGAAATTACAAAATCTTGGATGTTTTGCTGTCTTAATAAATCAGGATACAGCTGTAAATGAAACTGGCAGTGCTACTTGTTGTGGACCAGGTTACACACAGCATGTAAGCCTTAGATAATCAAATAATAGAGTGGTTAAAATTGGAAAGGACTCTGATCCACCTGTCTGGTTCTGTTCCTATTTCTGTGCTTGAGGTTTGTGTTTAAGTATTTGTGTGGGCCTCTGGAGAATGTTTGAGACAAGTCATTTCTTATGAATTAGGTTTGCAACAACACAGCAGTTGTGCCTGCTGACAGACAACAGAAATGTAAAGACTGTCCTTCATAATTATTTTACTCATTTAGCTGTACAACATGGGTTAGATAGCTGAAAACCTGGACCAGCAGGCCGGCTGACTTCCCAGGCTCTCTTTATCATGCCGCTGAACAGTAAAGTCACTAGGTGTATTTTAAGTTAATTAGCAAAATGTTAGCGTAATTGAAATTTCTTGACAGATTGTTCTCTGCAATCTAATTGCAGCACAGTTGGAGTCAATAAAATAACGCTAAGGGAAATTGGATAATATTTCCATTTCTAAATACCTTCCTTTGGCCATCAGTAAAGAGATGAAGAATTCTTTACATTGGAGAATAAGAACTCTGGCAGAGACTGTCTGTGTTTAAGACATTACACCATAAGGGAGGAAGGAGGAAATGGAATAAAAGGTCTCACACAGCTTTCCTAGCAGCTTTAGGGCTCTGAGCGTGCCTCTAGTCTGCTGGTTCTTTCTGTAAGTTCCCAAAAGGGAACACTAGGTTCTCCACAGACTCCCTGTAGAGCATCCACAGCATTATGCTATTTCTGAGACATCACATTTGGCATAGCAATTTTGTCAATAAGTGGAAGAAGATCAGGAAGAGATCAAGCATGTTTTTGAGGTTCTTCAGAAATACACTAACCCCTTGAGTTTCTTTGCAAAACAAGTAATGGCCAGTACAAATATAATTTAATCTCATATTTCTGCTATCATGCTGCTGTCCTTTTTCTTCGGTATGCATGTCAGAAAGAACAGGGCTTGGAAGTTTTATGACTGTCAGATGTGAGTAACTAGTTACAGGAAAAAAATGTCATCAGTGACAGTAGAAAGCAGGAAGCCTGGGCAAAATTCTGAAGTGCAAAACCTGTACTACCAGACTGAAGTTGCAATGTCAAGTGGAACTGGTATTTTTGCAATACTCTACAAAATTCAGCATTACACAGAGGTTTGGGTTGAATTTGGCTTTATGCCACCTACCAGCAGGGATTAAACAGTACTTGATTTCAGCCCTCAATTAGCTATGTGGCAATTGTATATCCTTTCATTGAGAAAAGAGATGAAAGGCTTTGCTAGCAGCCCTGATCTCCATAGGAGAAGTATGCTTATCTTGATTCAGTCAATAATTGTGGTGATTTTTTTTTAACTTGAAAACAAGTATTTGTAGATTCAGGAATTCGGGAATCTGTGAAATTCTGTTTATGAACAGGATTAGATGGTAATGACTTAATTGATGTTTGAGCATGTAGACGAACTATCCATACAAAATCCTTTCAATAATTGTGTCTTTTCATAGAGTGATGGGTTTTTGTGATTTAGGTCTCAGATAGTAATTACAAACCACTAATTAGTAATTACTGCTATTTTAGGCTTTTATATTTTTTTATATCATATCTGAAGCACACCTGTACTGCTTATTGTGAAGTTGAAAACAAACAGCAAAACACTGTTGAAGCTCTTAAAGCAGAAAAATGAATGAAAGTCACTTAAGGTAATGTGACATCATGTATACATACAATGTATTACTTTAGTAGATATTTATATTATTGTAATAAATTGTCTGGGTTCAGAGTCATGACTGCATTCTATCTGGAATTATATTTGAAGTGTTGGATTGAGTCTTCTGGGTCAAACAGCTCAGGTGTCATTTGCAGACTCTCGCATAAAAATCATTGAGTGCTGGGGGCCTTGGAAGGGTTAAGGTGAATTGAGGTTTGCTAACTTTAAAGGCCATAGTGTGTAATAATATCTTACAAGCATCTGCATAAGACACAGTGCAGCTTAGGAAGAAGTTAACGTATCTACCTCTACTGCCCACTGTCCTGACATGTTCAAAGCAGACTGGATTTTCAGGGATGTAGTGTAGTGGAAGGTTGTCTATTAGATTGCTGTGTTCTTGTTGAGGCAGCAGGAAGGCTGGCATATACCAAGATGGGAATTCTCCAAAGAGAAAAGACAGTTTCCTGGCTGAAGGCAAGAACATGGATTGCTTGTTACCCAAAATGTTCTTATTCAGTACTGTTTATTCATCACACATTGTATGCTGCCTGTTGTCAAGCATGCTTTTATTAGAGAGAGGAAATAAAACTTCTAGCTTAGCATCTGAGATTGTTCAGAACATTATTTCAAGGAAATCACCGGCTCTAAAATGCTTGTCACTGGTCATTGTGCAAAATAACAACGATCAACTGCCTCCCACTTTGAAATTGACACCTGACACTAATGAATATACTAATTTTGTTTTCTCCGTTCTTCTGCATTCCATATTTAAGTGGAGCTGATACACTATATGTAGCCTGTTTTTGCATTAGTACTCTCATTTCTCCATTACAGCAGCTCTTTTTACACCTGTTGCTTTAAGTAAATAATAGGGAAAGTGAAAACTGCGTTCTAGAGAGCCATGTAAGAGAATTCTCTCAGAAGGTGATACAGAAATACATTATGAATTTTAAAAAGCAGGTTGTTCCACTAATCGTTCAGTCAACTCATGTGGAATTGTCTTTAAGTATTTCTTCCTGTAGCTTGCTGCTAGCTCGACTGCTGATCCAAGCACAAATACAAGCTGGGTGGAGAATGACTTGAGAGCAGCTCTGAGGAGAAGTATTTAGGGGTGTTGGTTGATGAAAAACTCAGTATGAGCCGGCAAAATGCACTTGCAGCCTGGAAGGCCAACTGTACCCTGGTTTGTATCAAGAGAAGCATGGGCAGGATGTTGAGGGAGATTTTGCCCCTATACTCTGATCTTGCGAAACCCCTCATGGAGTGCTGGGGCTCCCAACACAAAAAGGACACTGAGCTGTTGGAGTAGGACCAGAGAAGGGCCATGAAGATGATCAGAGAGCTGGAGCACCTCCCCTATGGGGACAGGCTGAGAGTTGGAATTCCTCAGCTTGGAGAGGAGAAGGCTTCAGGAGGACCTTATAGCAGCCTTTCAGTACCTGAAGGGGGCTTTCAGTAAAGCTGGGAAGTGACTATATAGAAGGGCATGTGGAGACAGGATGAGACTACAGACTGGAAGAGAGTAGGTTTAGACTAGATATTACGTAATTCTTTACTGTGAGGATAGTGAAACACTGAAACAAGTTGCCCAGAGAGGCTGTGGATGCCCCATCCCTGGAGGCATTCAAGGCCAGGCTGCACAGAGCTTTGAGCAACCTGCTCTATGGGTGGTGTCTCTGTGTGGAGCTTGGAACTAGGTGATCCTAAAGATCCCTTCCAACCCAAACCATTCTATGATTCTGTGATCTGATATACAAAGAAACTACAGAAATGCATTTTTTTCTTTATAGTAGTGTGGTTCTGTATGTAAAACAGAGGACCAAATGGCAGGAGATGTGAGCAGAGATTCGATACTATATTCCTATAGGAAACAGTTAGGAGAAAAGGGAAGTGGTGGCTTAAACTGATTATGTTTCTCATATTCTACAGGAGCTATTTTTTCTGTCCATAGGAAAACAGACTCATAACTCTTCTGAATTAGAACTGCCCTACTTTTCTTTCCACAGCTTGCTATGTATCAGATCTTTTATCTGAAGCACGTATTGTATGTATCCTGCTTCCATGAATATTTTCAATTAGTTAATCAGAAGGATACAGCGAAAAAGAGGTGCAGTGGGATCTCAACAGCAGAATAGAAAATCAGATAATTCCTTTATTTCTGTGAGTAGCTAGCAATCACTGCTAAATGTGTGGTGCTCTGCATTCCTCACGCAGTGAAGACTTGCTTGTTTTACCCACTGAAATGTGCCTTTGACTTCTTTTACTCAAGCATCACAAAAGTGGTTTTTGTTTTCTTTTTGTTAGAATGTTCTGTATTTCTTTGCTTTGTCTCAAGTTATTACCCTTACAGAAACAGTTCTTACAAAGCACAGGATCTGGCAGAGGGGAGAGGAAATACAGAGCAGTAAATCTAAATATCCTTTCTTTGGAAGTTTATCTGTAAAGAATGATAATATTAGAGATTTAAATAAAGCTTCCAGAAGATGTTTCTCAATTAACTGTTACTCTTTGGGCAGTTAGAGGGATAGTGTCTATTCCCCAGAATCCTATGGTAACACCTTTTCTAAACATAGCACTCACCTGTTCTTCACTCGCTCTATGAGCCAGTATTCTTGTATTCCTGAATACTTGCTTGAACAACTCTAAGGATGCTCCTGTGTTATGGCATGGAACACTTACTGAAGCACTCTTTCAAGCTGAACATGTTAACAAATGTTTGATGTCTTTAAGGAAAGACATCAATAATTACTGATAATGTATTTTACTGAGACCTTGGATTTTGCAACATTCATCAAAGGTGATTCAGGCCTGGCTACTACTGTTAACTGATTAAGTTCTTTCTGGTGATTAATTCTACTATGATCTGACATTTTGAAGCATCACTTGACATTACACTGTTGGTCTGATACCTGAAGACAAAATACACTCCTTCCTTAATGAAAATCTTCTTGCTGAGATGCAATAGCAGACCAAATTATGAATAGTGGCTGGAAGAGATCATTACCAACCTTATCTTCTGGAACTGAACTTGCTGATGAAATTGCAAGAGAAACCAATGTTTTTGAGGAGGTTTTCTTATGTATGAAGAATAAGTATAATTGAAGCAACCTCTCTATTGAAAATAGCTAAGGAAAAGATGAAGCAGAAAAGATTCTGGGGAAAGAATATAAAGAGAAGAATTGGTGGATAGCAGAAAATTTATGTGATGGGGGAAGAGTGAAAAAAGCACAAAATTTAAATGAATATCTATTAAGCATATAATTAGATGTGGCTTAGATAATATTCCTACTTGGAATGAAAGTTCCAAGGCAAAGAACCTTGGAGCTCACCCAAAGGGCGACAGAGATTTTGATTTTCCTGCCTTGAAATGTCCGTACTTTAGCAGGGAAAGGGAAGAGGGAGAGACTGGAATTCATACTTTCAGGCTGATCTGAGGAAACATAAAAGCAATTCAACAAAGCCACAAAACTAAACCTAAAGATACTTCTGATGAAAAGAAGAAAACTATTTTATGGGGAGTGTTCGAGTTGTAGTTGGCAGCACTTGAAACTAGTTTTATTTTAAAATAGATGTAAATTGAGGGAATAAGGAAACAGCTTCCAGACCTATCTCACTGAGAGGAGATTCAGCTCCAGCATCACACTGAGAATTCCTCCTTCCGTTTCAGTGCACTTTCACTTTTGGCTCAGGTATCACAGAAGAGTTCTGGGACACTTAAAAATAATGGAAAAAAGATGCAAGAAATGAATTTATTTGGGAAAATATGGATTAAAAACTATGTCAGAAAATCTTAGCTCCTGCAACCAATAGCAGGAAAACCACCTGTAGTAGTAAAATGTTTATTTCCGATTACCAACCATTATGGTACTGAACAGAATATGATGGTGACCCCAGGTATGCAATAGCTTTCTGCTACCTTTGTGTAGTAATGATTTCAGTAATGATTTCAGGAGCCTTCTGCCATTTATAATGACCTAAACATATTTTTGTTATTGACCCAAAAAGTAGCTATTGTTCTGATTGGTGCAGCCATAAGACTTAGGGGTGTTTGCAGTTCTTGTAGCTCCCGAAGTCCTTTCCTATTAATTTAAAATATTTTTTTAAGAATTTAGTTATGAAATTCAAAATGAAGCAGGATTTCCTTTAGGGGACACTTGAACTTTACTACTATGTTTGATGCTGCACGGCCTGGGTAGGCTACAATCTGCATGAGATTCCTCCTGGGTAATGGAGGAGAGTGGATCAGGCTTAGCAAAGACATATGGTATATGTTAAAAAAATTTGAACTGAAAGTAAAACACTGTCATATTTGGAGAGATAATGTTTTATACTGTAGAATACAAGTAGTATGAGCAAAAGATTTTAGATTAGGCGAGATTAGAATTGTTTATTTTAAACTGTGAGGTTATTCACCAAATTTTAGTGATTTATTTACTCATATAGTGGTATATTTGCTCAAGGAATCTTTTTCTTTTTTTTTTTAGGTTGAAAATCATTCAGAAAGTTCGATTGTTACAATTTCAGTTGATGGGTTTAAAATTATATAGTTGGTTTTTTTTTTGTTGTTGTTTTTTTTTTTTAGACTTTATCTGAACTTCTCCATCATTCTTTAATAGGCTCCTTGGAGCAGACTTGTCTGCTCAGGCATGTCTCATGTTATGGAACACTTACAGGTTGTTTTATTGGAACATAAATTCACTAATGGTTATTTGCAATTTTAAGTGGTTTAAGGCTATGACCTTTTGGACAGCATGGTGCACCAGATTACTGTCATTAATTAATTTGGAAAAGAGAAATGCATAAGCATAGCCAGCAAAGGATTTAATGCTGTTTAAATGGCAATATTAAAATACTGATCATAGTGATAAAGTGTTACTTGAAACAGGCTTTGTTCTTACAGCTGCTAAGGAACAATTTCAGTTTCCAGTTCTGAGCATTTCCTATTGTACAAGTCACGTAAGGGTAGGATTTGGCCCTGATAGATCTGCTGATTTCTGTTTCAAGGCAGAGTGTGGCTTTTGTTTAGAATTTATACAAGTGTAAAAAACCAAAAAAAAAAAAAAAAAAAGGAAAAAAGGTGTTGCTTATATAAGAAACAGCTTTCAGGGCCAGCTATGACAAATTGGATATTTTCCTTTCCTGGAAAAGGGCTACCTGTGGAGTCCCAAAGTTTGCTAACTTTGTCATGCCACTTTCTGTTGCTTTCTGAGCTACTTATTTCTTGCTGTAATGGTCTTTGTCCAAGGCTGTTCTGGGATATTGTCTTGCTCTGACACTCATGCCTGGCCCTTCAGGCTCCGTTTCCAATTTGCTGCAAGATCTCATCAGGTCTTTCCCCTGTGGAGAGTCTCAGCTGCTACTAAAACTTGTTACTAATATGGTATCTCCCATAATTTCCATCTTGATAGGTATTAAACGTGCAGGAGCACTTGAATTTGTAGGTTTAATTCTGCTATAGATCAGGCTTTTTCAATGGGGATTGTAGGGGAACTGCTGAATCACAGCCTGAACCTCTGATTGATCACCTGAGGCGAGCAATGAGTCAGCCACAGGAGCAGAGGTGAAGGCAATTCACCTGTGCTGCCAGAAGGGGTGGAGCCTGGCTGCACCTCTCCTAAGCTGCATTAAGAGTTGACTACCAGTAGGGAAGGATCTCTTCTGGAGGTCCCTCCTTTGCAGTTTTCTAACAAACCCAGGACAAGGATAAGCACTCTATCTATTCTTTTTTGGTGTATTAACTTGCTTAGCCAAACTCTCTTGTATATTTCATAATTATAACATCTGTATGTTCATTATATTGATTATACAGGGATTATCGACCTTTTGCTTGTCACTTTCTGTTTATTAATAGTCTTGCCCACAATGACTGCTGCAATCAGTATGTCAGCTGTCCGTCTTTTGTTTAAAATATGTTGGTTGTATATAGAGCTGAAGGATGGCTCTGCTAGAAAAGGGTCTTGAAAAGAGATGTGTAGGCCTGTTTTGACAGAGGAAAAGGCTTTTATTTCCTTTTAACAAAGAAATAGAAACATGAAAACAATATTTTTGACAAATATAAAAAATAAAAGACATTAAAAACACTTTTTAAGTTCTTAAACATTTTTTGCTGTAGTCTAGTTTAGTTTATAGTGGCTTCTGGGACAGAGGGGGATAGTTAACATTGACAGTCATTGACACCTACTCATAGGTCTTTCCATCTCTCGTGATCTTGTCAAGGAAGCTGTCTAGAGCGCATATTTCCTTTCCCTGCATCTGTTTGGAATGCAGAAAAACAGGAGGCTGTTTGGGGCTTGAAGGTGCTGAGACAACCAGCACAGTTTCACTAAGGGCAGCTCATGCCTGACCAATCTGGTGGCCTTCTATGATGGAGTGACAGCATCAGTGAACAAAGTGAAGGCAAGTTATGTAGTCCACCTGGACTGCAAGGCCTTTGACATCCTTATCTCTAAATTGTAGAGATATGGATAAGGTGGTGGATAAGGAATTTGTTGGAGGGTCGCAGCTGGAGTTGTGGCAAATGACTCTATATCCAGGTGGAGGCCAGTGATGAGTGACCCCAGGAGTCTGTCTTAAGACTGGCACTTTTTAACATCACTGTCATTGACATAGATGATGGGATCAAGTTCACCCTCAGCAAGTTTGCAGATGACACCAAGCTGAGTGGTTCAGATGATAGAACAGAAGGAAGGGATGCCATCCAAAGGGACCTTGATAAGTGTGAAATGTGGGCCTGTATAAAAGGTTCAACAAACTCAAGTGCAATGTGTTGCATATGGGTCAGGGCAATCCCATGTACGTATATCCCATATATGAACACTTTTAGAGTAGCCCTGCCAAGAAGGACTTTTGGGTCCTGGTAGATAAAAACTTACCATGAGCCAGCAGTGTTCTTATACAGCCCAGAAGGACAATGGTATCCCAGGCTGCATCAAAAGAGAGGTGTGGCTAGCAGGGAGAAAGAGGTGATTGTCTCTCTCTGCTCTTGTAAGGATCCATCTGGAGTACTGAATCCTTGCCTGGGGCCCACAACACAGGAAAGATATGGAGCTTTTGGAGATGGTCCAAAGGAAGACCACGAGGATAATCAAAGTGCTAGAGCAGCTCTCCTACAAAGACATGATAAAGGAATTTGTCACATTCAGTCTGGAGGAGGCTTCAGGGAGACCTCACTGAGGTCTTTGAGTATTTAAAGTGAGATTATGAACAGGAGGGAAATCAACTTTGTGCATGGGTAGACAGTGATAGAACTGTCTAGGGTGGAATGGCTTTAAACTAAAGGAGGAGATTTAGATTAGATGTCAGGGGAAGTTTTTCACTGAGACGGTGGTGAGGTGCAGCCCCAGGCTGCCCAGAATAGCTGTAGAGTATGTAGAGGTGTTTAAGGCCAGCAGGATAAGGCCATGGACAGCCTGATCTAGTGCTTGATCTACTGGTTAGCAACCCTGCCATGGCAGAGAGGTTGACCTTTGAGCTCCCTTCCAACCCACGCTATTCTACATTTCTACTTTTATTGAAGATAACAGTAAATTCAACATTACTAGCTTGCTCTGATTTCTTTTCCCACATATCTGTGATGTCAAATAGTCCAAGTATGACATTATATTCTTTTTCAGTTGCACGGAATTATTTTGTGGCACTTTCTGTATGTCACTGACCCTTCATTAATGCGGTATTTACAAGTAGGCTAGATCTTCCAAATGAGAAAAAACCAAGCTTACCCCCTAAAAAGATAGAGAAACTCAAAGTTAATTAGATGTTATGCACATGTAGAAGCCTTGCTGATGGATATGGAATTTCAGTTCATATGAAATAAAATAAGAATATAGCCCTTTTAGGTACAGTTTATGTGGTTACACCACAGTGACATCTGTGCAATCTTTTCCACTTGTTTCTGGGCTCTGCCAGGTGGAACCCTGGGAATTTCCCCGAGCTACATGTCAGGTTTTGACAAGAAGAATGCTAATCTTGCCAACCTGCCATGCTAAATACTAATTTTTGGTAATTGACCATACTATGAGTTGGTAGAAGTACTTCTGTAGCTTCTTTATTTTTATTCTTTATTATTACATATGAGATTCATGTTGATAAAAATGTTTCTCTAATAAAAATTACATCCACAGAAGTAAACAAGAGGAGGATTCTGCACTCAAAACCCCAAATCATGTTGGAGTGTGGTAAAGTAACTATCATGTTAACAGTCTTTTTTTCTCTGATCTCATTTATTTTATAGAAAAAAAAATATGGAAAAAAAATGGAGTTAAAACACTTTCCAAAGTGTTTTCTGTGTTTCTGAATAATGAATTGAATTTTCATTTATTAAATACAAAATAGCAATAAATTACAATTGCACAATTTCTTACGGAGTTTTTATTAAGATCAAAATTACTTGTTCAGACTAGATTTATATAAATAGATCACAGTACATTTTTACTTGTGTTTAGAAGATTGTAGTACATATTACAAAATTAAGAAATTTTTTGTCCCTCAAACCATCACTGCGAAAAGGAATCATGCATTATTTTTACTAAACAAAAAAAAAAATGCCCACCTAGTTGAGAGAGCCTCAGTACAGGAATGGCTCTGCTCTCCAAAATTAGACATGAAACAGAGATACCAAGCCTATTTATTGAACAAGAAATAATAAAGTACAGTACAATGTTTGTGTTATTAAAAATGAAAGTATACGAAAACAACACAGCTCTCTTCACACACCTTTGCAAGGGGCATTAAAAATGACAGCTGGCCAGCATGCAACTGAGTAAAACATTCCAGTTTTACAATGTCTAAGTGAGCAATGGAAAGACTAACTAAAAATCCAGACAAAACAAACAACCCAGATGCTTACAAGTTCTCATGTCACCTTCCCTTCAGTACCATGTGTGCTGTGCTCAGTCAGCAGTTGAGTATGTCCTGGTGGTATCTTTCCTGAATAGTGTCTCTTTCTGCCATCTGGACTAGTGCATTTCATGGACCTTCAAGGAGGCAGAGGTCCTTTTGGGACTCCGGAGGACTTCCAGCCAGAGTTTCTTGCCCAACTCATTGTGTTAGATGGTGACACTAAAAGCAGCTCAGCTCTGAGTGTGCTGTGCTCTTGCAGAGTAATTCACACCTTGCATAGCTTGGTTCATGAATCATAAGGCTGTCACTTCGGAACAGAATTGTGGTTGCAATCAGGGCTTTCCAGTACTTACAGCAAGTATCAAAGTGAAGTTGTTACAGAGTCTGTCCTGCTTCTATTTTCCTCATCATGGAAGCTTCTGTTAAATTCTACTGTGTGGTGGATTACCTTCTCTACATGCATTTTTCCTTTTGGAACAAGAAAGCCATTGTTTTCTCAATCAATACTGAGATGTAAATATTTTTAAATGCATTGTTCTAAAGGGAAGAAAACACTTTATTGATAACACTTCATGCTGAGTCACCTACTGTGTGATTCTTTTTTTTTTTTTTAATTCTTTCTGTTCAAATATGCACTAACATTCTGTTCAAAATGCACTAACAGTAATTTAATATGATAGATTTCTAAGTGGGTCAAAAAGACTCTTCAAGTAAATTTCCAGTCCTCTTTCTCCCTTTCCCTTTATCATTTCTTCCTTTTAGACTACAAGAGAATAAAGAGAGCTTTTAGGAATTTTATTATTACTTCTTAATGGCAAATAAGTTCCCTCAATGCTCTAACACTGCCAGATGATAAAATTGTAAATTTACCTTTAGGTGCTAAGTGTTGATACAGCTTTGTATACCGGTTGGAGTTTTTAAAAAGTGAAAAAACATATTAACTACTCCTCAAACCAAAAATAGGTTAGACAAAAATAATCTTTCCTTTTATTCTTTTTTGTTGCCGTTTGCTGTTGTACCAGTTCTGCTACTGGTAGCTACATTGCCCGCCTATATAATACGTCTGCTGTCTTATGTATCAGCTGGTACAGAATGCTGAGGTGTCTGCAGGTTCCTGACTGGCAGGAATAGTATGGGATGTGGATCTTTTTTTCTATGCTTGCTTTTTTTTTTTCTTCTAGTCCCTGCTTCTGCAGGTTGTGATCCATGTATGGTTGGTGTATTGCCAGGATTATTTACAGGGGAAAAGGACACAAAAAAACCCACAATTTTTTTTTTATACCTTTTAATACCTTGTGACTTCAGTGAAAATAAAGGAATTTCAACATTCAGCTGCAAAAGGGTTGTGCTTGTGAGTGTTTTAGCCCTGGAATTTCACACGACAACCCATTATAGTCTGCCTCAGTGTCAGAACCTTGGACAGCTCGCACTTTTTTTTCATAAAAATCTATCTGAAATTGTGGCTTCTTCTGGAAAACTAAGAGTTTAATAGAATATTGTTAATGAGTAAAGTGGGATTAAAATCTTGCTGAGATGCATTTCTAAGGGATTTCCCTTTTTGTTTTAGTAATACTTTACTTGTGATATAGCATAATTGTGTCTTCACAGGAAATAAAACAAATGGAGGTTGGAGGTTTGGAGTTATGAGCTGTTCTACTAATTCACCACTGAGAATTATAGTTAAGAAAAGAGTGATCAGTACTGGGATCACAGTACTGTGTTTCCAACTGGTATTCTAGCAGTAGATGCTCTTTTACGTCCAATATTGCTATTGCCTGGCTCACCAGAACCATAACATGGGAATATTGAAGGTCTAGGAGTAGCATAGATTAAGTGGAATCAAAAGGTGAAGAGAGAGAAGCACAGAAAACAGCTACTGTTCCACTTATGCACTGCTGTGAAAAGGCAGATATTTTTATAAAGCACAAAATAATGCCATAGCCTGTGTAACAGCTTGTAAGTCATGAGTCAGAGAGCAAGAATTAGGAGAATTAAAAAAAAAAAAAGATTTTTCTTTTCTTTGTAATAGAAATATTTCAAACTGTTTTCAAAATCATTCTCCTGATGCCAGCCCCTTCAGCACTAAATGAACTGAGTATGATAATAAAATAAAAAAACATTAGCAATTATAATGACACTACTTTTCTGCTGATGCCCTTCTGAGTCACTCGAGGCAAATCTGAGAAAAATTTCTGCTCTGTTCCATGGAGACAAAATGAATTAGCTGCATAGGTCTCTTCATTCTTACAGAAGCTACTGTTCATAACACTGCCCTGGTAATAGCGATTGCAGTGGGAAAGCATGCAGCTGCCTGCTTTGTATCCCAAGTGGGACTGCATCTCTGCTGATTTATCCAGGAAATCAAAGATCTCCACTTACAAGAAAAAGGTCCTCCTCCTTTGTTCATGCGTATCTCCCCACGTTGGCTCCTGGGAGATGTGCCTGAGTAAAGAGTGCAGAATTTTGCCTGAAGTGAGGATCATACATGAACAGTTATGAGCACTGTATTATATCACTGGGCTGCTGACATAAGGCTTCACTTGAGCGTGTACTGAAATACCTTTGCTAGGGGTACTTTGTATTTTTTTGTTCTGGACCTGACCTGCTACCAATCTGAAATTTTGCTTGGGCAGGCTTTGAAGAGTTGCTGAGTTTGCCAGGAGTGTCCTTGCATGTGATAGCTATATTCTTCATAGCATAGCGTGAGATTTTATTATTATTTTTTTATAACAACTATACTTTTAAGACTTCTGCTTTATAGCCACACTACACGTTTAGAACAGATCCAAGATCTTCTGCAAACGTTAAACTGCGTTTTTACCCATTAACAATTCTGGTTTTCTGGAAGATCCTCAAATAACAAGTTATAAAACTTTTTTTTAATAAAAATTGCAAATATTTTCTTGAATTTAGACAATCATATGTGTCAGCTCAATTAGAAACTGAAAATGACTGGTGAGCATTTAACACATACAAGAAGCAAAACAATGTTCATGTGCATAAACTTACCTGAATATATACAAAGACAAGGGCTACCTCCCTGTGTTTAGCAGGCAACTAGATTGTATAATATACACGTAATTTGCATTTGCCCTTTTATGGTAAAGATACTGATGTAAAAACTTGACTCAAAGTCTCTCTATGAAAAAATTAAGGAAAAATTAACCCTATGCATGGATAAATAATGAGCAAAATTTATCCGAGGGACGATTGTTCCAGGACTTAGAGTTCATTATGTGAAAGAATTTAATACTTTGATTCGATTTTTTTTTTAATGGTCAGAATTCATTAGCATTTACAATATACAATCATTTAAGATAGCCCTATCAATGTTAGTTCTACTACAAATAATAGTCTTCACAGGCATTACATAGGTTTGGAGTGGCATTTTAAAATGATGTGCGTGTGTGTGCTTGTGTGTATGATGAAAGAAAGCCACCTGTGAGATTCTTCCAACCCTTCGCAGTGTTATGGACACAACAAAGAAGCAGTGACTGGAAAATCATCTAATAACACTGAGGGCTCCCAGTCTCCATGCTACACAGATCCTTATCTTCTTTCTAAAAGAACACACTGTCATTGCAAACGCTGTATGTATCTTGTTCTCAGCCAACAGAACTTTTTACAGCTTTGAAGGATTTGAAGCATTTCAGCAAAGGAGTGAATTAGTCTTGTTTTCACGTAAGGTGAAAGGAGACACGGAGATGAAAGATACAACTCACCATCAAAAAAGTCTGATGACAATCATTCTTGGGAAAAAAATGACTTACATAGCTTTACATTTACAATACTGCACTTCTTTTTTCCTTTGCAAATACAATAATCATATTTGAAGCTGGTTTCAATATCTGTTGTTTTCACTGCTGTCATGTTGCTTGTAAAACCTGGGTTATTCTAATGAGCAAAACATTTGATTTGAATTTGGGTAATGCTTATGACCATACAAAAAAATCTATCAGTAGCAATAGTGTCAGCTGGAGAACTAATGCTACAAGTGGATAATATTGCACTACTTGAAACCAATAGCTCTTCACACAGTTGAAGACTGAGGGTTCTATTCAGCAATATTCAGGGTCCTATGGTTGTGGCCACAGAGGTTCCAGAACTCTCGCTGAGCCTAATCCTGATTCAGGAACCAAAATGATATGCTGTGTATATATTTCTCTGCACAGCCTGGATGCGCTGGACACCCTCCCCCACTTGATTCCTGGGAAGGGAAAAAAAAAGTCTCTGTTTAGCTCAGTGGCATGAAAAGCAATTCACAGCAATGAAATCTAAAGAAGTTAGCAAGGCATGTATGAAAAGAACAGGTTGCCTGTAAAAAAGGGAAGAGCTGTCAAAACCTGATTGTGGGCTCTGGCTGCAATAAAACTTATCAAAGAGGGAAGACAACTTTGATTTAAGGATGTAGCCAACTTCTGCTAAGAGACACTACTCATTTTTTAGGACATACTAACTGTTATAGTGCTCCTCATGTGCTCTCTTGGTCTGTTCCTACCAGGGTTTGGTTACAGCTGAGAGCTCAGTGATGTGTTTTCTAAACTCAACTCCCAAATGCCCAGGTGGGTATTTCAATTGTGGCACTTCCACCAGGAGCTAACTTTTCAATGAGGGCACAAAAACCTGGGCTTCAGATTTCACTTGATCTTCCTTCACAGCCATGTTGTCTGTTGCTATCCCCATTCTCTAACAAGGCACAGTTCTTCCTGCTGCAATGGGCTGGGAGTGATCGAAGGTCTCCCTGCTGAAAATGTGCTGCTGTTGTCCCCAGGAACCAGAAAATGTAATTGATTACGGAGATGGACAAGGCTGGGGTATTTTTGCCATTTTGTAACATCTTCCTATTGTGTGACATTTCACTTATGGAACAATGGAACTTATGGAACCTAATGCTGGTGCTTGCAACCAAGTCAAGTCTTTAGGTGCATTATGATAACAAGTCTACACTCTGCAGAAAGTACACTCAGAGTGTCTGTCTGCTGCCTGCCTCTACACATCAGGTGCTTATGGCATTGTACACGGCTTAATATGAGTATGATATTTTTTCTTTTCTTTCAGCAGACAATTGTGACTGTCCATAAATATAGTAGCTTCTCGTGATGGGGATTATTGCCCAACTTTAACCAGTGATAGTAACAACAAAAATAAATCATGGGAACTCTTAGGAAGCAATTTAGTTAGAACATTGAAGTTTTGTGTCTCATGAATCAAGATTAGCATTTCCTGTATTGGGAAGGGAGAGGATTAAACAGAGGGATTAAAAGGACATCTTTACCCCACTGGACTCTGTGGAATAGCCCCTGAGGATATGGCTAAGAAAGAGCTCAACAGGAATGCCAAATTTCTGCTGAATAGGTTAAAAGGGTGAGGAAGCCTCTTCGGCAGCCATCCAAGCGCAGAAGACCTGCATAACATTTCTGCTGAATAGGGCCCTGAAGACAAAAAACAAAACAAAACAAAACAAAACAAAAACCATAGGAACCTTGAAATTTTTTTCTAATTGCGTGGCTTCTTACTAATGCCTCAAATCTCCAGAGACACTTAAACCCCTTTTTTTTTTTTTTTTCCCTTTTCAGGATAGTTAGACATTCCTTGAGATGCGCTAGATGATATAGTCTTACAACAGAAGTAATCAGATTAGGTTTCTATATAGTAAAACAATACGTAAACCTTAGGAAGCCCACTTCTTTATATCAATGATCAGTGAAAGTTACCCTATCCTATGTCTGAAAAACAAAACAAAAACAACCAACAAAAAAGAAACCAAACAAATAAAATAAAATCTGAAATCTTTATCCATTGTACGATGTATGTGGCTTTTGTGTATTTATCAAATACATTAATTACTTTCTGTTGAAAGGAGCAGACTTAATTTGCATGTTATCAGTATTGGTGTTTCTGAGCACTTTTCTAGGATTTAGTGTATACTTGTGGATCTTGGTTTTGTTTGTAAAATTTCATCCTATTTCTAATGCCATATACTAAGATTTTAACAGTTACAGTAATGGGAAAGCAAGAAAAAAGTCTTACCTCTGCAAGAGGATGCCAGTGGGCAATGGGTTTCCGAGGATATGAGAGCATTTCATTCCAATGGTCACGACCTAGACTTTCTGCATCGTTGCCTACTTGACATACTCCAATGACCTCATTGTGACCTACACTGTGAAAATGTTCCATAATATGCTTTTCATAAAATATTACCTTTAGAATTGTACCATTTGCATATTTCATAGAGACAATAATCATGATTTTTTAGATGTATCTAAATATAATAAAGTATAAATTACAAGGGTTTGCTCTTTGAATTTTCCACAAATCAAAATAATTTGGTATATTATCCATGGTAGCAAACACTGTGTTTCTATATGCATTTATTTTATTTTTGTATGAGAAATGTCAAAAGTTATTTGTTTGTGTTCTGTAACTAGTTACAAGTAAACTGAGCCAAATTTTATAAACTGAGTCATGTGTCTAAGGGGTTAGTGCAGTTGCTCAGAAACAGAAAACCAGCGTGTGAACTGACTGTATGTTCAGTTATTTCTGTTCTGGTAAACACATGCAGCTTAGTTATGTTTGTTATGGATGCAAATCTGCATTTTAAAATTTAGAAAGGAAATTCTGCCTGACAATGAGACATTTTAGTCTTCTACTTAACTCAGTATGAGAAAATATTTAATTTCCCTTACACTGGGAGAAAAAGGATAACTTCATTCCTGGATGCAAAACTACTATACTAGATTTTGAGATAATTATTATTTTACATCTACAGGTATCTCACCGGTCATAATCCATAACAGCTATCGACAAGTTAATTTGGTCAATGTTTTCTGGAGGGACGTCAAAGACTATGGCTTCATTGTAAACGGGATTAAGGGTATTCCTCTTGGTGGAAGTTTTTCTTTTCTTTAGTCGCCTTCCTTCACACATTAAAGAAACCTTCACGTAGGGATCTGTGTGAATCATAAGAATAACGTTGGTTTTCTTTTGTCGTTTTTACAAAAACATAAATGGTCAGTAAAGGGAGTATTCTTGTATGCCCATAGCAGTTTGCAGAATTAGTCACTTGCATCTGGAATTTGAGCTTTTTTATTACCATGGAATGATTGGGAGGCAATGGACATTGGAAAGCTTTACCTGTTCGAAATCCTATAATGAACAATTCAGCTTCAATAAGTTTTTCTTTGTGTACTGATTTCTGAAAGAGTATTAAATTATCCACTGAACTATGACTGTTTTATACATCAGCCCGTGTATTAGTGTATTTATAACAACATAATTACTTTTACAAATTTGTAGGTCAGACAGAAGATGACAGCATTGTACACAGTACTGATGTATGGTTAAATATAATTCCAAGTGTAAGAAACTGCAGTTTATGTTTCTCAAGAGAATTGTAATTATGGATGCAGTGAAAAAGAAAATGAAAGAAAAAAGAAAAAAAAAGTTACCACGTTCTGGATCCTTTTGGGGAGTTCTACTACAAAAAATGAATCTATGAGCTCTTATTTAATTTAGTTTTTCTTGTTTTCATTAGCCAATTTTGAAACTGTTGTTGAAAGGAGTCTGGGATGACTGTTTTGTCCATATGCCAACGGCAGCAGAATTGGCTTGGTGTCTCTTGGAGACTGTCGAGGGTCAACCTGCCTCTGTGCACAACAAATAATCTGTTGTATGATCCAGCCTCTAATATGAAATCAACTTCGCCAACTCATCCTGTTTTGAATCATGATTGCTTTAGAAGTAATAATGTTGCTCTCTTATTGAGAGGAGATTATTTTAAACTGTTGGTTAAAGCAGAATGAACATTATTTATTTCTCAGGAATTCCTCAGGTGACTTAAGAGCTTGCAGTGTAAAAATGCTTCTTTTCAAATAACATTCTGGTAATTGACAGGACTGAAGTTCTGTGACTTGGGAGGGAAATGGGACACTAATCCACACTGAGCATTAAATGAATTCTTACCTGATGCTCCGGTGATATCCATTGCCTTTAAATTTCTTGCTTTTATTATTGTAATAGTTAGTCTACCAGCTGTTGGAAGGTAGCAGAGTGAAAACATCAGGTCACCAAGATCCACATTATCCTGTTCCAAAGAAACAGAAAAAATATGAAGCAATAATAACAGTTTTCCCTAGACATAATCCGTGGGAGATAAAGGTAAATTATACCTTTGAGAATCTACATTTCTGTAAGCAGAAGCTGAATTCTCATTCTCAAATGCAGCTGGAAAAACAGAAACCCATATGCACACAAGATTCAAGTCACTACAATTGTTGCTAGACCTTCAAAGCTGTGAAGTGTAAATGTAGCTACAGTTTTCATTACTTGTACTTGGAGCAGAGACACACTGATGTGATGAGGTGTACCATGAGGTACTGGAACATCTTCGTTCTATGTTTTGTAGTGATTTGCATGTCATGTTGATAAGTTGCAGCAGATGTCTGTGCCTTCTCTTCTGTAGAATCACAGAATTACAGAATGGCCAGGGTTGGAAGGGACCTCAAGGATCACGAATCTCCAACCCCCCTGCCACATGCAGGGCCACCAACCTCCACACTTAATACTAGACCAGGCTGCCCAGGGCCCCATCCAGTCTGACCTTGAACATCTCCAGGGACAGGGCATCCACAACCTCTCTGGGCAGCCTGTTCCAGCACCTCACCACTCTCTCTGTAAAGAACTTCCCCCTGACATCCAACCTAAATCTTCCCTGCCTCAACTTAAAACCATTTCCCCTCGTCCTGCTGTTATCTACCCTTTCAAAGAGTTGATTCCCCTCCTGTTTGTAGGCTCCCCTTAGGTACTGAAATGCTGCAATGAGGTCACCCCACAGCCTTCTTCTCTCCAAGCTGAACAAGCCCAGCTCCCTCAGCCTGTCTTCATAGGGGAGGTGCTCCAGTCCCCTGATCATCTTTGTGGCTCTCCTCTGGACCCTCTTCAACAGTTCCCTGTCTTTCTTGTACTGGGAGGGGGGGGCTCCAGACCTGGACACAGTACTCCAAATGGGGCCTCACAAGAGCAGAGTAGAGGAGGACAATCACCTCCCTGTCCCTGCTGGCCACCCCTCTTTTGATGGAGCCCAGGATACCATTTGCCTTCCAAGCCACAAGGGCACACTGCTGGCTCATGTTAAATTTTTCATCCATCAAGACCCCCAGGTCCTTCTGTGCAGGGCTGCTCTCAAGGACCGCTCCTTCCAGTCTGTAGGGATGCCTGGGATTCCTCCGGCCCAAGTGCAAAACTCTGCACTTTGCCATGCTGAATCTCATCAGTTTCACCCAGGCCCACCTTTCTAGCCTCTCGAGGTCCCTCTGCATGGCATCCCTTCCTTCTACCATGTCAACTGCACCACTCAGCTTGGTGTCATCAGCGAACTTGCTGAGGGTGCACACGAAGGACGCCTGCAGTGAGGTTCACAGGAAATTGCTTGGGCAGGGCAAAGTTTTCTGCAAATCTCAATTTTTTGTCAACTCAGTTGTGGTAGAAGTGTAGTCACTATTGTACTGGGCAGATCCTATTAGGCCAAACTTTTATGAAAAAATATAGTGGATAAAGGATTGTATCAAAGGGTTTCTGAGATTTGATTTGCAATTTTTTCACTGAGAAGTGAACTGGTACCTTCATAGACCTACTGCCTGTAACCCAATATTTCACTTTTCAGTAAAAAGTTTTCCTTTCTGGCAAACTCAAAGCTACATTCTAGATTTTATAGGGAAGAGCAATGAAGCTCTTGTGGAACATGTCTATCTTGCCTACATAGCTCTGCAGAACAGCTTTTCTCCTTTCTCAGGGCAGCTGCTCCTGTGTCAGTGTGAGCATGTCATCTGAGCTGCCCTCAGTAGGGGAAAGCAGCACCTATGGCACAGCTTCTGATTTACATGCCTGCCTCCCTAGAGCTTCTTGGAGAAGGAAAGGTAATGGCCCATGTGTGATGTATACAGCTTGCCTCGGGTTTTTTACATCCACTAGGGAGTCTGTCATTTGATATGTGGAAAACAGTTCCAGAATATCAAGTGTCAGGGAGAGATGACAACATAACATCAGCAGTCATTCCTTGGCATAAAATGACAGTAAACTGCTTATTATGATTAAATGGCATGAGAGTGAATGAATTGCTGTAACCATCCAGTGTAATTTCATCAATATTTTGAAACACCGCATTTTGTTTCAAAATCACTAGTGACATGCTTTGGGCCAAATGCCCAAAGGATGGTTAGAAATAGTTTCCTGAATGGCATTTTACCTAGGAATAAAATAGCAAAGGTTTATTCACCTCTCTTTTTGAAATAGTTCTACTCCAGAATACCTGGTATTTGTTGGACTTAATCAGATACTGAGTCTAGAGCCAAGCACTTGGGAATAGGGAGACCTGGGCTATAGTCCTTGCTATAATAAATAAATCTCAACAGGAAATAAAAAAGCTTCAGAAAAAGTTAATGAGAAAGGACATCTTGTCTTGCAGCGAGAAGCTTCTTGTCTAAACTAGAAGGCACGGGGTATGAATGGAGTTCTCCCACATATATACCCCATTGAGTAATTCGTTAGTGGGAAGAGGATGACAGATTGCTTCCGACAAGTATTTTCTGAGAACAAGTGGAAGAAGCATCCCACTGAGCACAGCAGGTTGTGAAAAGACAGTTGCTATAATTCTTAATATTTTTTTTATCAATTTCACCTCAGATGAACTTTCTGATCCACTGAAAATATTCGCTTGCTAAATTGATTTTCCTGTGAAACTCAGTTCTGTAATAAAGTCCGACAGAATGTAGTTAGATGGAAAAAAATGATGTTTTTAAATGTATCTGCATGGATTTTGCACCCTTATCCTGGCACTCTTAAACACACTCCTCCCATTTTGAATTTGAGTGGAGCTTGACACAAGAAATGACTATCAGAAGTGGGATTATTCTTCTACCTTGACTGCCTTGCTTATGTCATGAGGCTAGTGCTATGCTCTCCCCTACTTAACAGATATTCGGTGCTTTCTGAATAAGGATTGAGCAGTGCATTTTGTTTTGAGAAAAGATCAATGCATCTGTAGATAAGAGTCTTTACGAGCTGTGTTTGTACCAACTTCTATGTCGCACAAACATGTGCACTTTACCCCCCTACCCAACACGCCCCAAATGAAGGATGGTACAGGACATAAAAGGTAAGTGAAAATGCTTGGAAAGAACTCCTAGCAAATGTTTGTCTCTGAGCTAGCTGCTGCACAGACCCGTGCCCAGAGCCTGTGTGCACACAACATTGAGTTAGTAGGGAGATATGCAAGACAAAGAATGGTGGTCACTATCAGAGAAAAAGCTACATCAGAAGGGATTTCAGAAAATATGTGCATTCAGTCAGAAATAGCTCCTTTCCTTCTGCTGTTATTGGAGAGAGCTGCTGTCAAAGAAGGAAAATGCTGATAATGAGGACCTTCTGTCAGTAATAACTAGTTTTTAACCTTGGCTGAACTTTGTCAACTGTCATCCCTTTCATTCTAAAGACCAGTGTTTTGTGGTGGCTGTAAAGCTGATAAAGGCTGTGACAGTATCAGGATAACTGATATGACTCATCCTGTTTAGTGCCTTGCTGGATCATGCTTGGAAGTAGACCTGCTGCAGCACTGTTTTGCTGACTTGCTTTGTGGCAGTATTGAAGTGCTCTTTGAAAAGATGACGTTCAGTCCTACAGGCTAAAGTGGTGGAAGTAGGAGAAGTTTCCCTTGACTGACATCTGTGCTTAACAGCAGGACAACTTTAGAGGGGGTAGTTTTTCTTCCCATTGTGAGAAAGAAAAAAATCCATAATTTAAGTGTAGTTCCTGAGCTCCAAGGTGCTCAGATTCATAGCTGTGGAATACTGTCTTCAACTGCTAAGTACGCAACTCGAGGGAACAGAATTTCAGAAGCCACAGAAATTAAAAGAAGCATCTTTGGGCAATGAGGGGAATTTGTCACTCTGGCAGATTCTGAGAGTGGCTATTTTCCATTATTTGGTCACAGGTCTTAGAAGAAGATAGCATTGTGAAACCATTCCATTTTCCTTCAGCATAAAACCAGTCCTGTAAGGCACCTTTTGTTTTAACTGTGTATTGGAATATTTAGATACTGTCAAACATGGCAGGGTCATTCTTTACGCAGCTCCAGTGCTCCACTTGGTAAATAGCTACAGAAATTGTATTATTAAAATCAGTTTCAGTGGCTTTTCCTGAAAGATTTATTGTCCCTGCCTTTCGAAGATAACTCTTCTAGTATTTCCCCCTGTAAATCTAACAGTGTGACATTATGTCTTTTAAAATGCTGAATTCTAGCGCTCACATTAATAGCTTGTGTGACTATTATCAGAAGCTATTTACAGTTTTAAAAATAGTTTTTAGCAAATAGCCTGAAGGATAAGTCACTGCCTAGTCATGTGTCAGCAGCTCCATGATGGTGCTTAGGTTGTGCATAAGTCATCCTGAGATACAGGAGGACGTGTAATCTTAAAGGGAACCGTGGTAATGGACCCCTGTAGGGCTTCACTTCTGATTCCTTTGAGGCAGCATTAGGAAATTCAGGCTGGATCATACCTTCTCAGTTGTAAGTTATCTGATAGTTAGGGAGTTTCTGACAAATGGGAATTACATTTGGCATCAGACAGCTCTTGTGGACTGCTTATTCCTTTTCTTAAATACATTGGGTGCAGAGAACAGAGATGTAAAATTGTTCTAAACAAGCAGCAAGAGATGGAAGGTAAAAAACAAATCATAGGTCATAAGTTCTCCCTCTGTCTTTAGTCTAGGTGAAAACATGCTATTGCTGAGTTATACAATCATAAGTTTTGTGCCCATGTCTCCAGCAAATTATTTGATTTCTGTAGCAAACAAGCTGTAGCAGGCTTGCTATCACATAGTGCCTATGTCCCTCTAAAGTATATGCCTCAGTTATGACAGGTTCCTCAGTTCCTCATGTATAAGAAGACAGCCACTATGTATGTATGTATGTATGTATGTATGTATGTATGTATGTGTTATTTTTCTGGTACATAACAAAAATAAAATCATGCTAATTATGGGTAGTGAGGTGCTCAGATACAGTTTTATTCATCTGATCAACTTAACCATGAAGAGGAGCACTTAGAGGGAGCGGTACCCTTGCTGACATCTTTTAAAGGTGCTACCTGTTGACACAGGTTTTCAGGACACTCAGAATTTTAGAGACTTTACAGATTTTTTTTGCTCTGTCAGAAAATTGTGATGTCGCAAACTACCTCCATTCGCAGTTTTGCATGGCACTGGAAATGAGGAATAAAATGGGCATTTTGTGAAATGAGATTGTGGACTGATTGCCAGTATTATGTTTCTTTTTCTTGCTTCTTTTTCCCTACTCCTAGTGAAGGAATATCAGTCCAAATTTAATAAAATAACATAAAAAAAAATCTAGTTATTTTACAGTCTTCACTGGAATTACTGAAATTATTCTTCTGTACTGCAAGATTATTTTTATTGTATATTATTCTTCATTATTATCTTTAATGATATGGGGGTTTCAATTCTGCAGGATTTTGGAATAGGTTCACCCTGCTAAGAGAAAGGTAATTTAAGTATAGTAGGCATATATTTTATGTCTAAATGAAAAAGAAAAAATACTTTAAGAAGTGCTTTATCCTTTACTGGATATAAATCTATTAAATTGCTCATCTATGTTGAGAAGTCTGATTCAGATTTGAGTGATCTAGGATGTTCATCTGGTTCAGGCACAAGTCCATGACACAAATTCTGTGGAAATAGCACACTAGGAAACATTTGTGAATCTAATCTATTTTGGAAAGATTACAAATCATGTAACGTATCTAAAAAATGATAAACTTATGAAGGTAACTCTAAATTTTCAGTTATTTCTTCATAAGATTACTTTGAGTTAAATGTATACTGAGGAAAAACACTTTAGAAATGTATGTTTTTAATCGGATTTGCACATGAATAGAAAAGTGCCAGGTGCCTTCTCATTACAGAAGTATTCATGTTTTAAGATGGCTAAAAAAGATATCACTGGAAAATTCTATTTTTATGACATCTTAAATTAAAGAAATGAACTCTAGTCAAGTAGGCATTAATCAGCCAGTCAGACTATATACAGTGAGTGAGTAAAGTTTGTGGAAAGTGGGAATGGTTTACCTTGTTTGTATGTGTACACAACTGTATAAAGTATATACAGATCCTAATCTAGGATGAACAAAAAGGCAAAATAATGATTTATTTTGAAATTATTGGAATCCTAGTATTTTCTCCACTGGATTATCTGTATCTCAGCATTTATTACTTAGCATACATTGATAAAAATATCAAATCTGAGTGATTCTTGCATGAATCTTTAAGAATGAATTATCTGCTGCAAAAGTAGCACAGTGAGCTGTAGGCAATTCAGGAGGCTCCTGGAATGCATTGAGGATAACTACTTGAGTCAAGATCCCACCAGGGGAGATGCAATACTGAACCTGTTGCTCACCAATGCAAATGAGCAGATTGGTGACATCAGGACTGGGAGCTAGCTAGGCTGTACTGACCATGCTGTGGTGACAGTCAAAGAGTTTTGCTTAGCATCTTGCCAACTTCTGATCTTTGGATTAGTGTCATTGGGTCTTTTCCATTTCACAAAGAAAACAAGATAAAGTTAGGCTATCCTATGCCATCACATCACAGCCAGACAAAGATTTTTCTTTTTCCTCTCTTGAATCCATCATCCTTGTGTCATGATTGTTTTTCTTTAAGACAGACCACTGTATAAGGAGAATCTTCAGATATGACTTTGTGTTGTGTTAGTCAGTCAGAATATCTTAGAATGTGGAGTCAAAGGGTATGAATGAAAAAGACATCTGAAGCATAATACCAAATGTGGCAACCTAAAAACACTGACAGTGTGACATCTACTGAAGTGGAATATACTGGAAGAAATGGAGAAGTCAATCTGTCCACAGCACCTCACTTGTAAACTCACATCTTACAGGCTATGACAAATCCAATTAATGCATCTGAGGAGACCATATACATAACTTGCTCTTGCCACAGTATCCTTAGTAAGTCACGGACAGAGGCCTTTTTCTGCAGGTGTTGTACTTTTCTTTGTGAAGACTCTACATCTCCATTGTCATAATTTATATCCTGTAAATAGAATGGCAATGATTAACTGAAACTGCCTTTCCAATCGGTTAGCAGCATGTTGTCTTCAGTTATCTGAATGCATTTACAGAATGTTCTTGCTGAGTCATTTAAGACTATTGCTAAATTATTCTCTATTAAGATCCTTACTTTAAGAAGCCTCCATTTGATAAACTTCATACTCACAATTATTTTTAAACTCATACTTATATCCTATAGCTTTTACTGGCTTTGAATTCTTTATGTAAATTTTCTATTCAGTAACCCAAAAAACTAAATTACTTTGCTGAATCTAGGCTTAGGAGGGACTTTAATGAATTATCTTATAGCAATTGAGATAATGTCTTAATTTGTTCCAAACTAAATTGATAAATGGGAGTGACGGCCTGAGCTGAGCTGATGAAAATTAGTAGACATGGCTGGAAGAGCTGGAATACTTGTCCTCTTCATGTGTGTGTTGCTGTGTCAGAAACTGATGTCAGAAGTTAACAAAAGTAATTTTTAGCTTCCTTGTTAGTTATGAGGAAAGAGTGTACATGGAGTTGTTTTATAGGGCTTGCTAGGTGGCATTGTTAGTCAAAGAAAGGAGTAGATAATTTAAGTTTTTCCTTTCAAGTTCTGCTATTCCTTTGTAAAGAATTTTGTTTTCTTGAGTTGCTACTGCTTTATGCAATTCTTCTGTGACTTGTTGCTTTCTACAAAATACGAAGTACTCTATGAATACGGCAATACAAAAAAATCTGCCTTCCCTTTCTCTGCCTTTTCTCTTCCAGAAATTATGTGCATCTTTAATCATTTTGACAGGGGAAAGGAATGTGTCTGTTTGGTAGGGAAGGATATGGGAACACTTCAGAGCTACAGAAGATCACTTTATCTTTCTGATCTAATATTTAAAAATAGCCTGTAAGATGTGAGTTTACAAGTGAGGTGCTGTGGACAGATTCACTTCTGCATTTCTGCCAGTGTATTCCATTTCAGTATACGCCATATTGTCAGTCTTTATAGATTGCCACATTTGGTATTGTGCTTCAAAAATCTTTTGAAATTGAAGCTCCTTGAAAGTGAGTTTGATTATTTCATGCTGCTGAAGTATTTTAGCATAGAGTCGACTCAAACTTTTCTCTCTGCAGAAGGCAGTGATGCCTTAGAAATGTTGATAAGCTTTGGAACAGCCATGAAATACAAATTGTTCTATATTGGAATAGTTGTTTGGAGAGCAACTACTTTCTTGAAAGGAAAGCTAGCGGGAACTTCAGCTGGGAGATGGGAGAGTTTTGATGTTAGGCTGCTATGGTTTAAACCCAGAAGGCAACTCAGCACATTGCATCTGCTCTCTCACTCCCCAGGTGGGATGGAGAGAGAACTGGGAAGATAAAAGTGTGAGAACTCATGGGCTGAGATAGACAGTTTGACAGGTAAAGCAAAAGTCACACGTCCAAACAAAGTGAAAGAAGGAATTCATCGCTGCTTCTCGTAGACATGCAGGTGTTCAGCCACATCCAGGAAAACAGGGCTTACTATGCATTTGACAAATGTCATTGTTCCAAAAGACCTCCCCTTTCTCCTTCATTCCCTCAGCTTTTATTGTTGGTAATGACATCATATGGTACAGGACATCCCTTTTGCCATTTTGGGTCAGCTGTCCTGGTTCTGTCCCAGCTCCTTTGTTTGTGTGCCAGCACACTGCTGGCAAGGCAGTGTGAGAAGCTGACAAGTCCTTGACTTAGTGTAAGCACTGCTCAGCAACAACACTGGTGTGTTATCACCATTATTCTTATAAAAAAATCTATAAAAGATCATTATATGAGCTTCTATAAAACAAAAATAAAAACAAACAGACAAACAAAAAAGCACAACTTGACTCTATCCCAGCCAAAACCATGATACAGGTAAAGACTGTAAAAAAAAAAAATGGACAGGTAGGTTGGGCAGACAGAGAGGAGATGCCTTGCAGGGGGTAGTTTCACAAAACAGTCTAACAGCACAATCTGAAAGAATGGATGGTAGTTTATCAATGTGAGAACCAAAGCTTTTAATAAATATCTGTCGTTATATGCCATGCCAAAACCCATCATTTTTCAACAGACTTTGGATTTGACCTCAATTGTAGGTGGAATACTGTGACTGAAAAAAAAAAAACATAGTAATCAGAGGTTACTGTCATTGTAGTGTAATATAGTTATCACACTATATAAGCTCATCAGGGAGGGCCAGCCTTCCTGTTGTATAAACTCTAGTGAAAATCACGCAAGTGGAAAGAGATGAGAAAATAAACTCCCATGGTTTCAGGGCTAAATCCTGGCCATTTATAAGGAAGAGGAGAAGGCTAAATTACACGTTAAAAGTTCACTGTCTCTAGACAGGCATGAACTTGAAGAAAATGAAGCAGAAAATCCATCCTAACACATAAAATTATTTCTGCCATGAATTACTTGACAGTTACCTCTTGCTTCCATTCTGACATAAGTTGAAAGCAATGTTTAATTTTCTCAATCTCCTACTAATAATGAAGATCTCAAATACATTCAAGAAAAGTTGGAAGGGAGGAAATGGGTTTTAAAAATAAATTAACTAAGCAAAACATTTTAATCCAAAATGTCTCGCCTGTTAATATTGTTTTTTAGTGTGTTAAAATTAAAATGACAATTTAAACTAAATTTCTATGCAAGTTAATGTAATAGCCTTTCATTCTACCTTTAGTTACAGTGGTTGTGTGTGGACTTCCTTGTGAACTTGGAAGAAAACATCAAAAAATGCTCTAAGTTTATTCAATTATCTGTTCACTTACAAGCAGTATATGTCAGGGATGTGAGGGCACTTGCTCAATAGACCATTTTCACCCCAGCAACAGCATAGGAAGGCCTCCTGTCCCTGTTGTACTGCAATCCCCCACTGCTCCTGGTGCCTCAGCCCCCAGGGAGCCACCAACCTGGCTGTGCCTTGCTGTAGTCTTAATTAAGTCTTGCAGAGCAGCCGTTCTGTAGGAAAAAGCTAATATAGACATGCTGTTAAAATGAGATGAAATTAAAGCTATGGGCCCTAACTAACAGTTCCTCACTTTTCCTTAGCGCTGAATGTCATTCTCAGTACTGGCATCTTTGTGCTGCGTAAAGCAGACGTCTTATGTCATGAATTCTGATCTCACCACCCTGAGGAGGAGACAAAATAAGTACGTGGGTAGTGTTGAAAAAAGAAGGAGAGTAACAGTATCAGGGGAAAAAAAAAACATGTCCTTTTTAGTCTGTATAAGCACCTATAGTGCTGGGAGGATGTATCCATTATGCTTACATTGGGTGCTCTCCACTGACTTTCTTTCTGCTCAGTCTTAGCACAGATTGTATTCAAAGTTGGTAATAAAGACCTGAATCTATTTTTACAAGTCATTTCGTTTTTGAACAAATTGAAATGAAAAAGAGAATGGTCCAAAAATGTGATGTACTTGAACACTAGAAAGAGAATATCAACTTTTATGTTGCAGTAGCACGTCATTCCTGCCATTCCATAGTTGGAGGTGCTTACACTTTTTAATCAGCTGTCTCTTGTTGGGTGTAGGCATCTGCTGAGTGAATCCATCTAATTTCAGTAGGGAAGATATGTGGGCCTGCTATATATTCTGTGTATGTGCCCTGGAAAGCCAGGAGAGGATCATTTTGCTCAGGGCTCTTGTGTAATGAATCCAAGAGCCAGAGCAGTATGTGTTCATTGTTAATTGTAGACAGACAGCAAAGAAGCTCTTTGCCCCCAGATTCTGCCTACAATACTACAATAGCTATTACTTAACAGTGTACTGCCATTGATCTAAATTCCATTCTAATCATTTTAAAATTCTTGTGATATCTGGAAATAAAATCTGAATTCAATAAAACCTCTGGTATGCATTTTCTATCTCTCTCTCTGATCTTTTCTGTTTTCTCATCCCCTTAAAAAGCAGTAAGAAGTAATAACTTGGCTAATAAGGTATACCTAAGGCAGAATTTTCAGAACTTTTATAGATGAAAGGTATTTATTCTTTCCAGTAAGTAATTCTCATGGGTTTCCTTATTATTTTAAAATCAAGCATTGAAGTTCCTCCATAGGTTTTGTTGCTTTAAGGCAATTCTTTTCTATTGTGATGTGTCAAGTGTTACAATCCATACCTGCATCAGGAACTGCTCTGGTTTAAAACAAAGTTTATTTAGAACTTCCTGATATTTAAATCCTGTTACTTCTGAAATTTGCTTGATCACTATTAAGTGTTGGCTTGTGATCTGTCATCTGTAATGCACCAGTCCCAGAAAATGCTGCAGAAAAATTGTGATAAAGGATCCTTAAGGCTTAAAAACGTGTCTGAGAACATGTCACATAACCTGCCGTTAGACTGAAAGCACAACTAAATGTAACATGCATTTAACTAGTAACACTTCTCTGTGAAATTACCCACTTTTAACAATAGTAAAGCAGTTTTCACAGAAGCTTCATTTACTTCCAAGTGATTTCTTTAAATGGGTAATATAGAAAAGAAAATCACTACAAATTTCAAAGTGAAGAAGCCAAGGTAGAGAAATTATTTCACTAATAGCAATTTTCTGTTAATGGATTGGGTGGAAAGTTGTGTGGTCACACTGCTTTTGTTGTCCTTGCATGGCTATTCATCGTAATTGCACACGAGATAGGAGATGACTGCAGTCATGGACACAAAGGTTAATCCTACAAAACACATTTATTAAACCTGTCAAAATAACAAAATATCTAAATCTTCACTACTGCAAGTTGTCTCATTTTATGCTTATGAACCCTTCTGATTATGAAATGCAAAAAGGAATTAAAATAATGGAATAAGGAAGAAAAAGAGTGACAATAAAATTAATGATAATAAGAAACTATTATTTCAGAAGTACAGAAAACAGGACAGCTTTCATCCTTTATTTATCAAACTGTGCCACAGGAAAAAAAGTCCCATTTGAATCAGAAGAGTATTTGAGGTTTTTTTTCAGGGTGAGGGAGAACCATGGGAGAGAAGGCAGGCTGTTCTTCCTCCCAGAGATGCTGTTGACAGTTTTACAACAGACTGCTATGTAAAATTTGCCAACCACAAGACGTGCCAATATGCTGTTGGTATAAAACCCCCTCAGAGCAAACCTCCCTGACTGACCCAAACTGATGCCGTGATAATGCCTGAACTGATGTGATGACAAACAACGAGGGGTTGCTTTAATCACTCCTCCTAGGAGAAATGTTACTGTTCCTCAGTCTTTGTTGCTGCCCAAAAGGTCGTACAAATTCAGTGACCTTCTTTTCTTCTGAGATGGCTCTGTTGCCATTCTGACACTAAGCTTCCCAGATGTGAAGAAGGAGAATTTAGGCTGTTGCTGTACCATTCACCTGCCTTGCAAATAAGTAGAATATTTTAGCCTTGGAGCTCTTAAGCAGCTTACCAATCTAGCACTGTAGCTACTTAGGAGCTGTACAGAAAAAGAGCTTTACAATAGAACTTAGGACTGTCAAGGAAGCTAAAGGAAGGGGAAGGGGAAAACACAAACCTATTTTAGAAAATGCAGACTCTGAGTTCAAATGTATTCATTTAGGCATTCAGAGGCCTAAAGCACGAACAGGTGAAAATGTGATTGTGTAGTGTGACAGCAGTTCTTTTTATGAAGCACTTATTCTCTAGATGTGCTCATGCATCATTATATTTAGACAAGTACTGCTAGCAATTCTAGGACCACTTTAAGTGAGCGTGTTTTCTCTCTTAAAGAATGCGTGGAAGGTAGTGTAAGATACAAGATAAAAAGAGTACTAAAGATATATAAGAGCACTAAATATATACAGAAGTGCTTTAATGCTATAAGCTCATGAAAGTGAGTCAACAGAACTTCCTTTTACTTGCATGCTCCACATTTAAAATGTACATGGAGAAAAAACAAAAGGGATATTTTCTCTGACTTGTTCTACTCTATTCCTGTGTCCATTTGTCTGACGTGGGTTAGGTTGACTTCTACACAGCTCTGTTTATAACAAGAAGACCCAGTGTTATTATTTACATACTACTATATAGGTAGGAAAAAATGGTTGCATTTTTAGTGTCTGAGTGACTTGGTGTCTTGCTCAAATTTTCTCTTTAGTTGCTTATGGTTTAAATAATCACAGAATCACAAAACGGTTGAGGTCAGAAGGGACCTCTGGAGGTCATCTAATCCAACCCCCTGCTCAAGAGGAAACACCTACAACAGGTTGCTTAGGACTATGAATCATCTCCATATTTAACATATAGCATGAGGGGTGTTGCTGACCTGTTAAGTTGGGAAATTAAATAATCTGATAGTTTAGAAATGATGAAGTTGTAAATTGCCTTGTCCTAAATGATAAATAAATAAATAGTTCACTTCAGAACTCTTTGTTACTTTGATCAGTGATTTTTCACCATATATTTTGACACCTTAATAGCACCTGCCTTCAATGTTCTGAAAGTATGATTTTGAAATTTAGTGCATTTAACTCTGTGCATCATTGCTTGTAACTTCTGGAGTAAGACTGTAAGGAAGGATTGTGTCCATTGTGTGCGTGCATATGTCTGCATGGGCTTCTTTAGCACTGTAAAGTTTCCTGAAATAAAAAATTCATGAGGAGAACAAGAGTGACAGGATGGAGATGAGGAGAGTGAGAATCTATGGCTTTATCTACTTATCTGTTTTTAAACTAACGTATTTTTTGTGGGGAAAAAAAGGAAGTATTTTAGTTAGAGATTGCATGAGAATCTTTTTATGTGTTGTTTTATGGTAAAAACGTTGCGTTGGGTAAATTGTTGCTTATGACTTTCCCAAGAATGCTGATATTAAGTAAACTGAAGAATTTGGAAAAGGAGCTAGCAAATGGGAAACATATCTCAGCTGCTGAAGACAAACCCCGAAGGAAAATAATCTGTTCTGTTTTTGTTCTATTAGAGCTGCTGCCAATCACTCAGAAGTTAATGATGTGGACGTATCAGGTTATTCCTGATATAGGCATGTAAGGGAACTGCTGAATCACGGCCTGAACCTCTGATTGACCACCTGAGGTGAGCAATGAGTCAGCCCTGGGAGCACAGGTGAAGACAATTCCCCTGTGCTACTGGAAGGGGTGGAGCCTGGCTTCACCTCTCCTAGACCCCATTTAAGAACTGACTACCAGTGGGGAAGGATTTCTTTTGGAGATTATTCCTCTTGGAGTCTTCTCAGTGTGCCCAGAACAAGGGTAAGCCTTCCATCCATTCTTCTTTAGTGTGATAACCTGTTTAGCCTAACTTTCCTGTATATTTCCTAATTATAACATCTGTATATTCACTGATCACACACGGGATTGCTATCTGTTTTCTCCAGGTTTGATTGCTGACTAATACGTGTTTTAGCCATCTAATTGAGGAGGAGGGCGTAGAGACTTCTTTGTTGACGCTGTCATGTATTTATTTTAAAGAGGAAAAAATGCCTTGTTCTGCTGTTCTAAGTGAAATCTCTTTGAGGTACACCTTAAGAGGTTTATTTACATTATTCAATGTAGCCTTGTATGCTGTTTAAAAGGTACCATTTTCTAACTAAGAGGGCACCCATGAAATCTGAGATACAGTGGGAATGTTTTCCCTGAATTCAGAAGATAAAGGTGAGATCTCATCCTGAGTACCACTCTTTTTTTTTTTAACCCACATAAAATGGTGCATTCTCAATTGACTGAAGCTTATTGTTAAGTTAGCATTTGCTGTAAGATTCTGTACTCAATGAGGTAATGATATGAAGTTTTCAAAATATTCCTTTCTTCCTGATGCTCATAAATAACACCTTAAAGGGCTTGAAGCCAAAGTCTGCTGTTGTCTTCCTCTCCTTCTTGTATAGATTTTTTTCCCCTATCCCACATATGTTTTTATTGTTGAGGTTGTTCAGGAGAGTTATTGTAATGTGGATCAAATGATTGACTAAACCACAGCTGATTTTTTTAAAATATTTTCAAAAACTAGGCATGCTTTTATAATAAAACAGGTAAAGAGCTCTATGAACCTTGAAAACAAATGTACAAATTAGTGGAAAAAAATGATTACTTTGCTCTTCCATATTAGCTTTCGTAGTGTTTGGGTAGCATTTCTTAGTTTAACAGAAAATAATAGATATTACATGTATTGCTAATCACCTGGTCACTGCTCCTTTTAAAATATTTTGACTGCAAGAAAAGGAACAGAAGATGTTTGCTAGGAGTGGTGGGCTCTAGGTTCTTGTGCTGTGGCTGTTAGCAATTGGTTGTCTGACAAGCAAGCTTACATTTTGTGATGTTGTGATAAACTGTTATTTTTAAGATGCCAGATTCGGCCCAAGAATATGAGTGGGGAATTTATCCCGATAGTTCACATAATCAACTGTGAAAACCTCCAACTGTCAGGCTTTTTTCCTACTTTCCTGCTCATCACAACCAAGATGCCATCACTAGTCAGAAATCTTCAAGATGGTGTATGTAGCTTTAATTTGGGGTCTGCTTGATGAGAGTAGTAAATGATTAAGCACTCATGAAAGTAAGCATCAGCTTGTGACTACTGTTTTCTTGAATAACAGAGCAAGGTGTATAATCAGGACAACAAAGTGCCAGAAAAAAATGTAGATATACGAATCTCAAACACTATTTTACCACAAATATCATTTGAGCCTGCCACTTTACCACACTACACCATGTGAAATACTCCTAATGCTCTGCAAAGGGCCATGGGAAGACTCAGGCACCACGAATAACTGCACACACTATTAACTCACCTAAGGCATTCCAGGGATCTTGGTGGGACTAATAGCAGAAGTTCATGTATCCCTAAGCTCTGCATGGAGGATGCACTGTAAATTACCTTCGTGTTTGTGAGGACCAGGGAAGGATTCTTAGGCTTGTGAGTGTCATCTGATTTTATCCAGGCAAGTACAAAATGGTGTAGCCAGTGAAATATTGGGTTTCTTCTGGAAATGCAAGCTTTATAAGTTGTTCCCTTGTGAATATTTAGAGAATATGTAATTCTTCATCATGCACATACATCTAACTTTTCTAAAATCTCTGCTGTAAATAGGCAGTGTCTCTGGAGCTGATATATCCAGACTATAAAGCATCTGGTTGGGACATAGGTATATCAGTTTTGCCTTTTTTTCTTTAGCTCTGCCTCCAGAGATGTAACTCACTGGGGAGGAGATTGGGGGGGGGGGGGGGGAGGGGGAAATCCCTTTGTATCCATTTTACCTGCTCTAACAAAGTGAAAGAATTGAAGAGCATAGCTGTCCACCTTTGCAGTGACCTGAGAGAGGTTCTCTCCAGAGCCACAGGAGCAGCCCTAGAGCTCTGAAGGGCTGATGACCAAAGAGGTAAAAGCTGCCATGTGCATACATGAGGCCTTTTAGGGCCTTTTAGGAGCAGTCGGACTGAAATAACAATGGTATTATCCTTGCAGACAGCATAACCAAATCTTAGCAAAATATATTGTGTCTTTTAAAATTCTGGCTCTTCTTTACGTCAGCCAGTTGTTAAATATTTTATTTCTTTCAAACTGTTGGATCAGCTGCTGAGGGCCTCCTAGGTGAGTGGTACCTGACCAAAAGTGTTTAACACATGGTTGGGAACATGCACGCATAATCCGTAGCTTGTTCCTCTCCTGATGCCAATCCATCTCTTACATTTGTTATTAATAACATTGCCTATTTAAGTAATAGTACAGAGCTACTTTTTGCAGAATTCCTGACAAAGGCTTCATCTGAATATTTCACAGAAACACCAAGGTTGGAAGAGACCTTCAAGATCATCCAGTCCAACCATCCACCTGTCACCAATAGTTCTCACTAAACCATATCCCTCAACACAAAATCCAAATGTTCCTTGAACACCTCCAGGGTCAGTGATTCCACTACTTCCTTGGGCAGCCCATTCCAGTGCCTGACCACTCTTTCAGAGAAGTAGTATTTCCTAACCTCCAGCCTAAATCTCCCCTGGCGCAGCTTGAAGCCATTCCCTCTAGTTCTATCACCAGTTACACGAGAGGAGAGGCTAACCCCCAGCTCACTACAACCTCCCTTCAGGTAGTTAAGGAGAGCAATAAGTTCTCCCAAGCCTCCTCTTCTCCAGACTGAACAATCCCAGCTCCTTCAGCTGCTCCTCATAAGGCCTGTGCTCCAGATCCCTCACCAGCTTTGTTGCCCTTCTTCTAAGAAGACCTGCCCCAGGGCCTCAATGTCCTTCTTGCAGTGAGGGGCCCAGAACTGAACACAGTACTCAAGGTGCAGCCTCACCAGCCCTGACTACAGGGGGACAATCACTTCTCTGTTCCTGCTGGAAACACTGTTCCTGATACAAGCCAGGATGTCATTGGCCTTCTTGGCCACCTGGGCACACTGCTGGTTCATGTTCAGCCAAGCACCAATTGATATCCCCAGATCCATTTCCTCTATACAGTCTTTCAGCCACTCCAGCCCAAGCCTGTGGTGTTGCCTGGGGTTGTTGTGACCAAAGTGAAGGACCCGGCACTTGTTCTTGTTGAACTTCATCCCATTGTCTTCAGCCTAGTGATCCAGCCTGTCCAGATCCCTCTGTATGGCATCACTACCCCCAGGCAGATCGACACTTCCTGCCCACTTGGTGTCCTCTGCGATCTTATTTGAGGGTGCACTCAATGCCCTCATCCAGGTCATCAATAAAGATATTGAAGAGGACAGGCCCCAGCACTGACCCCTGGGGAACACACTCGTGTCTGGCCACCAGCTGGATTTAACTCCTTTGACCACCACTCTCTGGGCCCAGCCATCCAGTCAGCTCCTTATCCAGCCAAGAGCGTACCAGTCCAAGCTGTGGGCTGCTGGCTTCTGCAGAATACTGTGGGAGACACTGTCAAAGGCTTTGCTGAAGTCTAGGTAGACTACATCAACTGCCTTTCCCTTGTCATTAGATCATAGAAGGACATCAGGTTGGTCAAGCAGGACATGCCCTTCGTGAACCCATGCTGGCTAGGCCTGATCCCCTGGTTGTCCTGCACATGCCACGTGATCTCCCTCAAGACAATCTGCTCCATTTCTGAAGTCCTTCATAGAAACATATATTAGTATATAAAGTATATAGATATATTCCCATATTAATATAATATATACATTGACTGTACAGACAAAATGTAAAACTGAAGCATGATACCTGGTGGAGAAAGATATCTGATAGGTCTTGTGGAGTTTAAAGGCTAAAAATGGCTCGAGGCTTTCTACATAAGCACAGTATGTGCAGTTCAGAAGGAAGAATTATTTTCAAGTTTGGCTCCAAATATTGAAACTAAATTTAGAGTGGGATTTTTCAGAAATTCTGATGGATTTATAAGCTATTTAAACGCTATTTTCTTCTAGAAGGAAAGACAAAGCATTCCCTGAGCTGATCAATAATTAAATGTATGTTTGAAGGGATTTGTTTCTCTGCCTGGCTAAATACATATTTAAGTTGAAAGTTACATTAGCTTGTATAACAAAAGGCTGTGGTTCAATCTAATCTCAAATTATGTACAGTATGGTTGCAGTATAGGTCACCTTAATACAGCTGGTTTATAGTCAGTGATGTGTGAGTGCTCTTTGCTCATCTTGAAGAAATGCTGCCTATGAATTGTAAAATACTAGAGCACTCTTTCTGTTTGCTGATTCCACTAACGAAACTGCATGGTATAATTGAAGGACAGGATTGGCTGATTGGGATCACATTTTCCCTTTGCTTTATACACAAGATATATGCCATCATGAGCTGCTTCACTGAGGCCTAACTTGGAGTATTGTTTAGAGAGCGATATCTGGATACAAGAATTGGCAGAGGAGGCTGAGAAGAAAAAGGGATGTATGCTACAGGGAAGGATATGCACTCTTGCTGTTATCTAGAGGAACAGAAACTTAGAAACGTGTCTAGCCTTTCTTAGAATATGGCTAATATATGGAGGAGAGCGTTCTTCACATTGCTGCTGTGGTCAGGATGTCCAGTGTTATGGGATGGGAGAAAAATCAGTGTGGAAACCAGGATTTTCTTTTCTTAAGACATTTTGATTTATTTCAATTTTGAAGCAGAATATCCATAACTTGACTTGAAAAGTTTTGCTTTGGAAAAAAAAAACTATGATCCCTTTTTCCTATTGCACCTTTCAAAATACTTGAAAATACTGCAGTAGGAGGCCATTCCAAATGAGAAATTAAAACACCTTATTTTGAAATCTTAGTCTTCTCAGAGTACTGAGTTTAAAATTATTTTTTCACTAAAATCATTTCTATGAAAAGGCCCTATTTGTACTTATTTACTCATTTGATAGATAAACCTTAATGTCAGCACTTTTCTCTGAATTAATTTTGTTTTAAGCTATTCTCAAAGCCCCAGTAAATATTATCTGAGGTTTCAGTGATATTGCAAGACTCGTCCTGTTTCTGACCACGTTTGTGGAGCGGAAAGGCTTCACTTGCACCAAATTATCACCATTACTGACTATGGAGCCAAGCTTGCAATGCTTGTACCACTGACATGGGCCACACCGGGCTGTATCTATGACCATTTGAAGCACTTGACTTTTTTTTTTTAAGACTTTAAATCATTCTTAAATTTTCTTGAGTATAATTCTCAGTTACCCAGTTGCTCCAAAAAGGATTAGGCTTTACGTTTTCTGAAAACATGTCAACACTTTAACCCATACAATTTTAAGTAAATGTACCTATCATTTCTTTTGCTTTGTTTAGTGCTTTCTAATCACTTACATTTGTCATATCTGACAAATCTCCTGCAAAATGATCACCACTAAATGATGAAAGTAAAGAAAAAAAACAGTTTTGAAAAGGAACCCAATTAAATATAGTTACTATAAAATATAAAAAAAAACAAAGGAAAAGCATTGGCTAAAGCAGTGTTCTGATGTACTTCTGTAATTGCTGATGCTGAAAGCCTGCTGATTTCTTTTTTATTCTTATTGTGGTGATCTTTAGAAGAATTAAACATCTGTGGCTTTTTAGCATCATTTCATTAAAAAAGTATTCATGAAAAAGAGGACTTTATTTTTTTAATGTAGATTTGATTAGGTAGAGGTAAATACTTTTTAAAAAAAGGTGAGAAAAAAAATCATAAATTAAAGACTGAACTTTGTGCCTTATGAGAATATGAATATTCACTTATCTGCCTCTTCTTCTGATTTTGATTTCGTGGGGTTTTGATTGTTTTAATACATATAAAATGTAAGTGTGGTGAGTCTTACTTTTCTTGTCTGCTGCCTTCATTTGCATAGCCAAGAAATAGCTGTTGTTGCTCCTTAGGCTTTTGGCATGCTCTAGTGTAGGCAAGATATATGGATCTGTGAATCTCTCTTCCAGTGAGACTTGCATTTGTATACCAGGTAGATACATACACTTCCACAACAGCAACTGACTATTTCCCTGGTGCCAAAGCCTACCTGATTTTAAGTAAATGGAATGCAAGATTAATGCTTGGATATGTCTTCTTATGTATTCTTAAAAAAAAAGAAAACAACAACCCGCAATGTTTCTTGTTTACTGTTACAGTTCTAAGAAGTAGTTATAGCACTTAGAATAACAGACTCATAGAATCACCAAGGTTGGAAAAGATCTCTGAGATCATGCAGTCCAACCATCCATCCACCACCAGTATCTCCCCACTAAACCACATCTCTCAATACAACATCTAGATGTTCCTTGAACACCTCCAGTGTCAGTGACTCCACCACCTCCCTGTGCAGCCCATTCTAGCACCTGATCACTCTTTCAGAGAAGAAATTTTTTCTAACATCCTGAATCTCCCTTCTGTGTAACTTGAGGCCATTCCCTCTAGCCCTGTTGCCAGTTACGCAGGAGATCAGCACTAATAGTTTGGATTTGAGTTCATATCTAGAGCCAGAGATCTGGGTTGCTTCTCTGCCTTCTTCAACTGTTGACTCTAAAATTTGTTAACCATTGTAAGCATATTAAATGCTTTCTTGACATCTTGCTCAATGCCATCGCTTCTTAAAATCCAACGACTTGCTAGAATGGGAATTTCAGAAATACTGGCTAAAACACCTCAACAAGTTAAATATTTTTTTAAAATCAGAGTAGGTGGACTTAGTTGACTTACTGCCAGCTGCAGTGACTGTTAACTGCTGAAGATTAGCAGTCGAGTATGTGCCAGGAATCTGTGGATTCTGAACACAGTTTTATTTCAGCTATTAAGTAGTGCCATGCCCTCTGTGTCTCTATGTGCACACTGGGGACAGTATTTACTTCTTTCAAAGAAGAAAGTCTATTTTCCTCGAGTTTTGGGATTGTAAACATGAAGGATGATGAGCTGCACCTATGCACGTGCACATTAAATTGCTCACAGCCTCTTAACAGGAGTTGTTTTGAGCGATGCAACCTTTGGGAAAGTATTTTTCAGTTTGTGAACAGATAGAATTTTGAACCACTGAAAATTCAGTAGGCTTGGTCAGATTTCAAAACTGTACTTTTATTATGCTTTTTATGAACAACTGTCTCTCCCTCTGCTCTCTTCTGCACAGACTGTGGTTGGCATTGACATCTCTGAAATGAGGAACTTGAAACTTCCTTCTGGTAATGTTATGATTCCAATTACATCTCAGTTACACAACACAAATGCCTAAAAATACCAATTCTCAAATCTTCTTTTCTTAGGCAAACTTGAGAACATCAGCAGTGAACAATGAGTGCCTCTAGAATGCAAAGTTTAAATACTTATACCATCCTACTTCTTAATCATCTCCTTTTCAAAACCCTAGTGCATGTACTAAGATACCATCTGAATTCTTTTTTTTCTTTAAACTCTATGGTTTTGTGTACTGCTTTTCTTCAAAAGGGATAGCATTACCTAAGGCACTGTTGTTTTCTTGACCACTATATTCAATAAAAAACTCAATGACTCTTAAAAATTAACTTTCTTCCTTTGCATCTTTTAGCACACGCTGGCTCTTTTTGGATGATAGAGCAAACAACTTTATGCACATTTTTATAGCTTTGAGCTCTCCGTAACTCTCCTTCAGATTCTCATTTAGCCATGCATGTTCTCTATAGCCAGTGATGTTACTAATTAGATTCCACAGGTATTGCCAAGCTTTTCTTTCTGTAATTTTTCTTTCTTTCTTGAATATTTTTCTTCTATATTTTTACCATCCTTTAATACTTAAAAATTGTTTGCTTTCAAATGAAAGTTCAGTTTTGTTTTTTTTTTTTCTTTAACTTTTTCTCCTAGCACTACTGTTCTTAGCGGAAAAAGAACAAACTGCTGTTTGAATCTGACCAACTGCCCTCAGCTTTATCAGTTTCAATTCACTTTACACCTTCACAAGAGGTGGGTAGAGCTAAAATTCTCAAGAGAACTGCAAGCTGAAGAAGAGTGGTACTAGTAAACGATGACTTACAAAATACTAGGTGCATAATCACAGTTAAGTCTTGCTGTAAGTACCCTTTGAGAATAGAATGCTATAGAAAAACTAATGAGAACAGGTTAGTCAGGATGTTCAACCAGCGGATGAGATGAGACTACAGTGCCAATGGGGTGTTACGAATAGAAGGTTTTGTGAAGGTGTTTGTTCTTATCACAGTAAATGTTCAGTAAAATAACATTTTCATTCTACTACTCCTGATGTCAATATATGTTTGAAAGCAGAAAAGACTGTACTGGTGTCAAAAACTATATGGATTGCAATATCAGTTAGAAATTTGCCTCCTAAAATGAGTAGTCGTTTCAGAAAATATTGTCCTAGTTAAGAATTAAAGTTTTCATTATTCATTCTTACTTTCATTGCTTCCTCGCTCTAAGTGGAGGCTAATTTTAAATATTCCTTCTTTTTCTAAAAAGATCACCTGCTTAGAAAGTGATACAGGCCAGGCACTTTGAGAGTCCAAACAAACTCTGAATGAGAGCTAGATTTTTAATTCACAGAAATTCTTCTCTGAGCCCTGTAGCTGCCTGGTGATGTTCAAAGAGCAATTCTTTTTCTTTCTGCATACTGTGGCACCTTCTGAAAGAAAGGGTTCTCATTTTTTTTGATACAGACTACCTGACACCTTCCTGTTCTTTGCAGATGTTAATTTTATCTTGCAAAAAAGCCATATATTCTTAGCTGATCACATGAGCTGGAAGATGGCAACATTAAAAACTCATTTCTCTTCAAAATTTGCTACTATCTATGAAGATTAAAAAAACAAACAAGAGGAGCCACACCCCAAACTATGAATACTGAATTCCCGCCTCAGTGAATCATTGAATCACAGAATATAATATATATACATTTGTAAATAAATCAGGAGTAAAAAGGAGCAAAGGCTATGATAGACTGAAGGAGTCACAGAGCTTGGATTAGATTAATAAATTATCATTCTCATGCTATAATTGCATTGCTTTCTATCTTCAGTAATGCATAATACATATCTAGGGTCAGAAGCATTTGTAACGATAAGATTCAAAAGCTTGAAGCAAAGATGTATCTTGGCTTTTGTGTCAGTCCCAAAATATAGTAAAAATACTGTTTTTATAAAATAAAATGGGTAAATGAAATTAATTCCATAAAATATATTTGCATTTATATAGCCTTTTCTCGTTGACAAAGGATCTCAAAGTGATTTCCTGATAGTCATATAAATTTCATATTATGAACTCTATTTCTGATTATTTCTGCTTAAACGTGTCGTCTTAATCACCAGAACTCCAGGCTACTTTGTATTAACTATGCCCTATTCTAATTTCCAGCCTTACAAATTATGAACTAGATTTGTTGCCTCTCTTCTGTGCTGGCTGAATCCTACTCAAAAGAGTAATCTCCCCAAATTCAATGGAGCTACTCGCATAACTCTTCAGCAGCACATTAAAATATTGTAGAGCTTGCACCTATACATCTGAGATGATCCACGTCAGTGATTCTGCCTTTATGGCTTCTTCCTGTAAATTTAGGAGATCATAATGCCATCCTGCCAGAAGAATATTTACTCATTCTGCATCTGCATCTAGCAGAAAAATTCCACAACTCACTAAGAGGGATGCCTTCCTAAAGGAGGGAGATCTGTCTCAGGAGCATGTGTCAGTCCTCATGCTTTGTAAACAGCATCATGTTTTCTTTCCTTGATGAGCCAGAAAACAGCCTGGTAATCTGCCTGGTAGCTATATGAAAAGCTTATCTACTTCATTTTGTATTCATCTGAAGTTGATCCACTTAATTATTTCTTCCATTAAACGGCCCGCTGCTGCATTTTCCTGTTGGAATAAGCATCTGTGTTTCAGGAGACAGATTTTATGCTCAGAGGAGCTGGGATTAGAAGAACAATCACTCTGCTATCAGAGATTTGTGTTTGGAGACGGATTGCTTTTGAGCACATAGGAAAATTTTTATGTTGATGCGCATCTGTGTTATGACATAATTTCAAGCTCTGGCATGGCAGTAGATATTATAGTCCACAGAATCAGAACTGTTGGTTTGGGATAAAGAAGACATCTAGTGTTATTAAAAATCACAAGGAAGCACATGGCAAAGTAGGCCAATGCAACTGCTTATAGCTGACTTCATGGGCTGTGGTGTGCAGTGCTCGCTTGAAATAGAGCATTTTGGGGCAGAGGAGGGTTTGATGCAGTAATAGAAAAGAATGCAGCAAATTCAATTAGACCATCATAAGACAGAGCATAAGGGAAAGGAAAGGCTTTGAGATCTCTGGCTCTACAATGTACCGAGATATAAGCACTCTTCAGAAGGATGACAAACTTGTCACAGGTAGTCGTGCAGAGCTTCCCTCTCTCCAGCACGTTACCTTGGTTTCTCTCTCCTGTGCTCTACTCTCCATTGATCTGCACCTAGTGAAATCGCCTAGCATTTGTCTGCTTTGTAGTTATGATCATCTAAAACAGGATATCACAGATTAAATGACTGAAAACTCACTAGAGTTGATGCAGTTTCTGTTTGCAACCACAAACTGCCCAGCGATGCTCAGAACTCTGTTGCTAAATGCTCTTTCAAAAATGCACGAGTACTGCCCAGTGCTGCTTTGGAGCACAGCCACATCAGTATTTACTTTAACAGCTTCACTGAGAAGCCAGTTGGATTCAGCTTCTGCTGTCAGCCTGGAGATATCCTAGCTGCACAGACAAGGAAATGTGCTGAAAGTTGGTTTCTTATGTGACGCCCAGAAGGTTTCTCATCATTTTTACTTGGTTATAACCTTTGACATCTTGGCAATATCAATTAGTAAGCTGAGTTCTCCATACTTTCTTTTATCTGAGACTGTTATCTCAAAATTCAGATTAGCCAAAATTGGATTGTGTCTCCTTCTGTGACCCGGTTGCTTCAGAGAGTTCTCTGTTAACTGAAAACCCAGTGACAAGTCAGCTTATGTGTTTTGTTTGGATAAATACATTTATGCAATTTCAGCTTGTGTGTTTTGTTTGGATAAATACTTTTATGCTTCCTGTGAGAATTAATATTAGTAGGCACTAATAAATGCTTCCTGGTTCAGGTCTGAAGCCTTTAATTTCAGACATTACAGAAACCTGAGCCCAAAGTACATGCTGTACCCGTTTTGGGGGGGAAATTGAGTAAAAAACCAAATGACACAGAACTCATCTTTTGTACAGTTAAAGCACTGACATAGGAGCACCATATATCACAGCAACTCCACTGTGAAGGTGCATTGAAGGTCCAGGTGATTATAAACTGGAAACATTGAACTTGGTTGTGACACTTAATGCTGCTGAAAGCCAGGTTTCACTTGGGGTGTCTGTGATTTGCTTTTTCAGATTCTTACTTTTCCTTTGTGATTGGAGAGAAGTAAGCTTTCATAGCAAAGTTAGGCTCAGCCTTCTCTGCCAGCAATGTCCATGCCCCTGCCTGTTATCCTCAGGATAGCGAGCTGCTAATGCTGCTAGTGTTCCCTGCTAGTGTAAAGAGGTTTGTGTGGTGGGTGCACAGCACAGCCCATATGAAGATATGCAGTGCTGAGTAAGAAAACTGCAAATACACTTAAAACAAGAGCAATATCTAATTGCAAAGAAGAACAACAAAGTAATTTTATCCACTCAATCTGTAATATGGCATGCCAGCAGTCCACAGAAATGTGATGTGAGAGTCTAAGTTCAGGAGTATATTTGTGTCAGGACATACTGAACTTTTAAACAGTTTCTTACCCTCGCTACGCGTAGGCTTAAATGCTTTCCTGAAGTGAAGTCTGAGAAACTTACACCTTGATCTTACTAGTAATAATGTTGGGTTTGTTTGGCTCTAAATCATGCTCTCCATTTGAGTATGGTTTGATGTTTCAAATGAAATATTTACTTTCCCTTGGCATCAGAGCTTTCCCTTTGTGGATTTCTGTAGTGCATCATTCTTGCTGAAGGTCTGTTCTCCATAGGGTGTGCATTATTAATTTCTATTTGCATTACTAATAGGCTGGCTCATGCATTGAGAAGATATGTTTTTTTTTTCCAGGAGTAAAATTTGTGGTCTTGTACCTAATCCCAAGTGGGATTCCTTCATTGAACTTCAAGACATAATATAGACATATTTCACAAGTTTCCCATTTCCCTATATAACAAATCTGTGCCAATCAAGGACTTAATCCAATCAATTACATTTTTTCTTTTATGGAATGTGTACTGAGGTATGGTTATAATTTATATTTTTTCTATCTCTCGGGTTTTGTAAGTCACTTCTGTTTTGGACATTATTGTCTGAACACAGCTTGCCTGGATTATAGATGAGCTGTCATCTCACTTTACATGAAGGCACCCTTTTAAAGCACTAAAGAATGCTACATGAGAAATCCTAAATATGTAGTTCTGATATGTATACTGTAATTTGTGGGAAATAATGGAAAACGAAGAGAAACAAGCAAAGTAAGAAAAGCAGTGTTTCCTCAGTAAATTTTAGATTAAGTGAGACTTAGAGAAAGGCATTCTATTATTCTATGACCATTCTACTCTATTAGAAGAAAAATATAAGACATTCTTTAATATAGCCAAAGAATGAGAAATGAAGACTGAAATGGTACTGTCAGCTTATGTGGATTAAGGTAAAATATCAAGAAAAATAGAGTATCTTCATTCATAAATTTATAAGTGAATTGTAGTTATAATCAGGTCAAGGAAGTAAAATAAGAAACCAAGAATTAAAAAAAAAAAAAGATTGTACTTACATTGGTGACATATTCAATATCCTTCCAAATATTACATTCCCTGGGAAAATCTGCCAATTCTAAAAAATTATCCACTACCACTTGGCCAATCAAGTCATGCCTGGAGAATCTGTCAAAGTCATAGACAGAGAAATGGAGCTTCCGTGCATTCAGATCATTGTATGGAACAGTAAATAAAAAAACTTCATCAAAAACTGGATTTAGGGTCTTTCTGTGCACTTTAGTCTGGTGTTTTGTTTTCCTATCAGGAAGTAGGTATATCTTCACATACGGATCTGAAGTTCCAGAGAAGTCTTTTGCTGGCAGGTTGATGGCCTTGTGTATCTTCACTATCAGCTGCTCTAAATCACAGTCGTATTTCAGAATAAAGTTCAGTTTTCCACATGCCTTGCTATTACTCCTCCTGCCATCATCTGTGTCCACAGATCTTTGTTTATAAAGTTCTGGCTTAATGCGGCCAATTCCAGTCAGTTGCTCCTGTTTCTGAACCTGCTGAATGTTGAAGTCGGGATTGGAGAGGTTGAGCTGTCTTCGGATTGAATTATGCCTTAAGTGAAAACAAAAGAAATAGGTTGGGTTGACAATCTGTGCACACAGCAAAGATCCTCTTTTCATTTAACATGTTTTCTTAATGTACAACATCTGTAGTGTCAGATTTTTACTTGCATAATGTTATAAAACATGATAATTAGTTTTCTCAATCTAGTGGCATAAGCTCTCCAAATTTGGCTGAAGAATGTAACAAACTCAAATTCATTGCCATTGCAAATCTACTGTATTAGAGTCTATTGCCAGTAACTGCTAATCAGTTACCATTTTCTGCAGAATCCTCTGGATTATTGTCTATGAAAATGGGTCATTACAGGCCAGATCCTATTACAACTGACATACCCACCGAGCTTGGTGATTTCTAGTGTTAAGATAAAGGTCAAAGAAGATACTTCTTCTCAGCTCTCCATTTCAGTGACTTGATCTCTGCTCCTACCACATTGTTAACTGAACTGTTCTGGCCTGAAATTATTTGTTGATCCTCCCACCAGTTGTTTCGTTTTGTTTTTCACTCATGACTGATGTAATGAGCTCTGAAGTACTTAGGCTGCAAAGCTCCTTTAATTTCATTACTCCAATGAGAGAAAGTTGTTTTATCTTCAGTCCAGTGAGATTTATTACCTGGATTCGCTCTTTTATTGTGATTGAAATTTCCACTTCATGAGATAACAGAAATCAAATCTGCAATCACTGCAGGGGTAAATCACTTTCAGGGACGTGAAAGCTGGATTAGGTAAAATCCTAATCTTATGAGTTGGATTCTACTTTATTGTCCTATTCATATGCAGCAATTCAGTGTGTTGGAGTATCATGAAATTAAATATAAAAGGATAATGTGGAAAATGCTGACATAGGGTTAAGTCAAAACGATTTATATTGAATGTAATCAATAGTTACTTTGCTACCGCTGTTCTTTTATTCCTTCTAAATGTGTATTTATGGATGTGCAAATCCCCTTATAAACTACCCTCATAATTTTTCTGTTGTTGTATAATAAATACATAATTTTATAGGTATACACATGTAATTGCCATGAAAAAATATTATCAGGTCACAGAAGAAGATGTATACTGTTCAACTGTAAGTTCCTCAGAGCAATGGGAGGTGCAGAATATCCTTGGAGAAGTAAAAAGGAGGGAATGCTTCCTTGCTGAAGTCTTAACAAGGATTGTAGCAGAGGCAGGTGCCTGGTCTCTGTGGCCACTCAGGAGAGTTATGCAAGGAAGGAGAGGGAGGAGCAGAGACAAAGGTGAACAAACCAAGGGTGTGGTACAGTGAAGATGGGCTCCTCCTGTTTTCTGGAAGAGTGTTTTGAAGAAGACCTGGGCAAACATATGAGGTAATGAATGAGGTTGTAACGAGCAATGCCTACTATCAGCAAATAGAATAGAGTAGTGAAGAGACCTGGGCAAGTCATTTCCTTGTGGGCATAGAGACAGACTAGGAACAGCTGGCAGAAGGACAAACTGCAGAAATTCACAGAAGTGAGGATGTGGCTGGTGCACTGAAGATGCTGAGGAGCATTCTGTTAGAAATTGGGATTGCAGCTGTTTCTTGTGAGATGACTATACTGTGGTGATACTGTACATCTGTCATTTGACCACATGTCAGAATTGCTAGCCTGTTGTAGAAGAGTTCCTATATTTGACTCAATGATTTCACGATACCAAAGACACATATGAGAGTTCTTGGTGTTAGATGTTGGATACAAATCTTCCGTTGTTAATGAATCTCATATCATGCTTATTTCCTAGCACTTTGTAAGCAGAGCAGCACCAGCCCTGTAGTTCTGGGGTATCAGTTTTGAGTCAGAATTCAGCCTTGCATGCGGTAGACTGCAAACTTGAGCATCTGTAATTACGGCTTTGACCTCCTCAGAGATTCCTATATCAAAATGAGCCCATTCTTACACTAATCTAAAGAGAAGTACTTGGAGATTTTGCTTCACAGCATTAATGCTGTTTTGCCATCTTCTCATATTCTGCAACGTATGTTTTGCACTACTGGCAATTCCTGAACTGGCTGAGAGCTGCTGTCCTTTTACTTAGGTGACCAGAAAAGAGGCTACCAGGAAACTCTTGGACAACTGCTGTACCTTCTCTAGCTAGACTCAGAAATTTACTGACTGGCTCTCCACACATTGATCCTTTCTCTTACTGTGTGAAGCTTAATCCTTTTATCATCTGTCCCCAATGGTCACACCCTGCTTGCTTCCTGTTCCCTCCTGGGTTAGTTCTCCTGTTCCCCTGGAGTCTTCATTGACTTTTGTTCAGTCACTTTTATCCCCCCCAGTTATGACTGTGGCTAAAATCTATGACTTTAAATCCCATCTCTAACTCTTGCAAGTGTTTCATTAGCTTGCCCTACTTTTCTTCCTTAGCTGTTTTTAAAATGTTTGAGGAGACATTACTGAGTGCTCAGCACCATGCTAAGTGCAAATGGATATGCTTTACAAGCTAAATGTAGGCTGCTATGGTGCTTTAAGGCACCCACTTCTCTGGCTGCTGACAGAGAGGCACAAATGAGGCAGCAGTTGACACAGTGGTGGAATATCATTGTGATCCTGTGCTTTTAATCTACTTGTGCACCTTGATAATTTTACATTTTAAAAAAAAAAAGAAAAAAAAAAAGAACATGACAGGTAATTATGAATTCATAGTAGACCAGCATACCAGATAATCAAGCTGTAATTCTTTGGCTATATCCATATTCATTAATACTGGAGATAAATTGAAGTTACTGACCTAGCAGAAGAGGTTGGTTCAGTGGTCTGACGATGCATTCGTGCATTGTGTACACAGTTCTCCTTTGTCCCCGCCTGAGCATCTACTGGAATATCAGGAGAGGTGTGGCTGATCTTCATGGAGGACTCTGGGTAGGTTGTTGGCTGACCAAGATAATCCTCGCTGTAGTCATGGTCATTGGTCTCTGTATCTGTGTAGTTCAGGGACTCTTGTTTGTCTTTGTTCCCAAATGGCAGGCCACGCTCTCGCCAAGGAATCCAGCAAAGCTTCCAGGACACGAACAGGGACACACCAAACAGAGCAAGACCACAGGCTGTGACAACTAAGGAAAGCAAGCTTATTGAGATATCTGCAAACAAGAACACATGTATGTCACGTTTAGTGCTTTTTGTTAGGAAGTCTGGATCACTAAGGCATAGAATATGGGAAGTAAATGTCTTTAGATTGCAGATCTCCAAAAATTAAATTCTGATTGGTGCAGCAGTCACAAAATAGAAACATATTAAATTTTCTATTCTTTTTAAAATTATTTCTTTTCCAATAAGAAAAGAACAAACTTGTTTTGAACTCATTGTAAGTGTAAGTAATGAGTAAGTAAGTAAGTAAATGAGTGTAAGACTCATTTTGATAGAACTGAGTTTATATTTTCCTTTCAAAAGCTAAGTGTATTGAAGGGCCTTTCTAAATATAAATAAAGGCTGTCTACTTCATCACTCAGTTTCCTACTGGTGAAAAAGTAATACCTGCAATACATTTTTTCCCCTGTATTCCTCTTGAGTAGTGCAGTTTCCTTCATATTGTTTACCAGTTCTTACTACCTTCTCTTCTAGAGACTGTTAGATATGTTCACAATCAAAAACATGTGCACATGCATACGTGGATTTTTTTAGGTATTCAACTGAAGTATCTTGTGTTATTATTAGTTATTTTCCTCCTAATCCTGGACTCATTCTTACATTTGCAAACGATTATTGACTATGAATACATGTCCTGCTGTTCATCATTTAGTTTAGATACTAACATCTCTTCAAAACTGAGATTTTTAACTTTGAAGGCTCTTTACTCCGTTTCCAAAATTCTGGTATAAAAGAAGTGCAGAAATGATTCTCGTGTTGTTTTTCTCCATGTTCCTAGCATTATCCTACTCCATAATCACATGAGCAGACTTAATTTACAACTAGGAGAGATTTTTTTGTTTTGCTTTTAGTTGCACGTTAGGAAAATGACTCAGTGGAGCAGCTGCTTTTATGGTTACAGTGTTTTTGAAATTAGTTTCTCTGTGGATTACAGAATAGATCACGCCTTAAACACAGTATGAAGTCTATTTTACAGCCTCAAATTATAAACAACCTTATCAAAGCCATTTTTCATACTGCTTTATATATTTAGAATATCAGCCTGCATCTCTAGAGGTAAGAGCTAGCCTAGGTTTTAAATGGGTGGTACGAGGTTGAAAGGTTGCTCTTAGCAGGACAATGGCTATTCAGATGAAACAGCCTCTGTTAATTTGAACAAAGAATATTTTTTTAAGTGAAAAAGTCAGTAGGCTCAGCCCGATGCGAGTCATTCTCACTAGCCAGACAGATTAAATTTCTGCAGAGTGGAGAGTGACACTCCAATCAGCTTCATGCAGGAGCCGTTCGGTTTATTTTGCATGCTAAAACCAATTTTAAACATTTTTAGCCAGAATCGTCTCTTCTGTCCTTTTCCCAGTATGAAGACAAAGTTCATTAGCAGTGGGGACAGCAAAGCATCTACCTACAGTTACAGCAAAGTGTTTCAGAGCTAAAATTAATTAAAGAAATTCCTCCCATGCATAAAAGGCAATGTGGGAGAAAGTAGAACAGTGGTTCTTGATATTTTTGGAATATTTACTGGTAAACAAGCCTGCCAGTGGAGGCAGAGACAACTTCTCTGTATGATTAAAAGGCAGAGGAACTGGGATGCAGTAGTGAAGGAGGACCTTCAGAATAAAGCAATTTGTCTTAGATTCCCTGGAGGAAATACATTAGATGTCTGCAAAAAGGTTGCTTTTTCAAAGAACTAATTGGTGTAAATGATCCAGCACTGAAGGAAATGAAAAACTGGGAACTGTCAGAACAAGGATAAAGATTACAAGGTGAGAACTGAACAAGAGACTGCCGAATGCTAAGTATGTGTGAAGGTGAGGAACAATTTGAAAGGCAGACCAACAGTTCCCTACCTTGAGAATGATGATAGCAGCAAACACAGCCATCTAGAGAACTGACATCATGAGTAAAAAAAATAAAAAACGATAGCAGTATAAACTACATTTCATTCAGAGAGTTTGAAAAGCTTTAATAATATGGTTCCTCATTTAACAGAGTAACAGTGTGAACCCTCACCTCGTGACTTTCAGAGAAGATGGTTAAGAAACAGTTTAGGTGACTTGCCAAGATACAGAATAAGAAGTGATAAATCTTCATCATCTTGGTTTTACTTCTGACTCTTTAGGTAGAAACCATGTTTTTTTGGTGTGGATGTTTTATTTCTGTGGGTGGAAAAGGGATGATCATGTACCCATCTTACTGCTATGAAAGAGAGTGGGACTGAAGGGCTCTAAACTGTTACATTTCACTGGCCAGTAATTTTCAGCTATTACTACCCCTGGCTATCAATTTGCAGTAGCAGGCCAAGTCCAGTTCAGATAGCTGAGGTCAGTGCAGTGCCAAGCAAAGAGGTTTTTTACTGTATTCTGGAGCTGGTTTTACACGTAAATTCTTCACAGACACTCTTTTAAGTAGGGAAAAAGGGATTCAAAATGTAAAAATATATGTATATTTTTTGTTTTGTAGCAACAGCACTTATGGGACAATGAGGGGATCGGGCTTAGCCAGAATGGGTTCATGAAAGGCAGGTCCTGCTTGACCAACCTGATCTCCTTCTACAATCAAGTGACTCATCTGGCAGATGAGGAAAGGCAACTGATGTAGTATACCTAGACTTCAGAAAGACTTTGACACTGTCTCCCACAGTATTCTCCTGCAGAAGCCAGCAGCCCATGGCTTGGACAGGTACACTCTTTGCTATGTAAAGAACTGACTGGATGGCTGGGCCCAGAGAGTGGTGATGAATTCAGTTAAATCCAGCTGGTTACCAGTCACAAGTGGTGTTCCCCAGGGGTCGGTGCTGGTGCTTGTCCTCTTCAATATCTTTATTGATGACCTGGATGAGGGCATTGAGTGCACCCTCAGTAAGTTGGCTGGAAGTGTCAATCTGCCTGGGGGTAGCGAGGTCCTACAGAGCAAGCTGGATAGCTGGGCTGAGGCCAATGGGGTGAAGATCAACAGGAACAAGTGCCAAGATCTGCATTTTGGCCACAACAGCCCCAGGCAACACTACAGGCTTGGGGCAGAATGGCTGGAAGACCGTGTAGAGGAAATGGACGTGGGGCTATTGATCAGTGCTCAGCTGAATGTGAGCCAACAGTATGCCCAGGTGGCCAAGAAGGGCAATGGCATCCTGGCTTGCATCAGAAACAGTGTTGGCAGCAGGAGCAGGGAAGTGATCATCCCCCTGTACTCAGCACTGGTGAGGCCATACCTTGAGTACTGTCTCCAGTTTTGGGTTCCTCACTACAAGAAAGACATTGAGGCCCTGGAGCATGTTCACAGATGGAAAACTAAGCTGGTGAGAGGACTGGAGCACAAGTCTTATGAGGAGCAGCTAAGGGAACTGGGATTATTTATTCTTGAGCAGAGGAGGCTCTGGGGAGACCTTATAGCTCTCTACAAGTTCCTGAAAGGAGGTTGTGGTGAGGTGGGAGTCAGCCTCTTTGCATGTGACTAGCAATAGGACTAGAGGGAATGGCCTCAGGTTGTGCCAGGGGAGACTCAGTTTGGATGTTAGAGAGTACTTCTCTGAAAGAGTAGTCATGCACTGGAATGGGCTGTGCAAGGATGTGGTGATGTCACCATCCCTGGTGGTGTTCAAGAAATATTTAGATGTTCTACTGAGGGACGCAGTTTAGTGGGAAATATTGGTGATAGGTGAACAGTTGGACTGATGATCTTGGAGGTCTTTCCCAACCTTGGTGATTCTATGATTCTGTGACAGAAACATTTTAGCTTTGATTATTAAGAAATGCTCTTATGTAAGCAGAATATTTTGTTTGTAATTCAGGTAAAGTGACTTCATATTGAGATGATTTATTAAGTGCAATCAAAATAACACAACACTCAAAAGTATACTTGATGAATAAAACTGATCAGTTTCTATGACAATACTTAACTTTCTTCCTCTTAAGTTAAATTTGTTCTGTAAAATTTCTTCTTGCTTGCCTGCACATCTATTTCCTCAAAAAAGATTTGGTCTGCATTAATGCAAAATTCCTTGGCAATTTAGCTGACATATCACAATCATAGAATCATAAAATCACAGAATCATAGAATGGCCTGGGTTGAAAAGAACCACAATGACCATCCAGTTCCAACCCCCCTGCTATATGCTGCGTCGCCAACCAGCAGACCAGGCTGCCCAGAGCCACATCCAGCCTGGCCTTGAATGGCTCCAGGGATGGGGCATCCACAGCCTCCTTGGGCAACCTGTTCCAGTGCCTCACCACCCTCTGTGCGAAAAATTTCCTCCTCATACCTAACCTAAATTTCCCCTGCCTCAGTTTAAAACCATTCCCCCTTGCCCTATCACTATCCATCCTCGTAAACAGCCGTTCCCCCTCCAGTTTCTATGCTCCCTTCAGGTACTGGAAGGCCACAATGAGGTCTTCTCGGAGCCTTCTCTTATCCAAGCAAAACAATCCCAGTTCCCTCAACCTTTCCTCATAGGAGAGGAGCTCCAGCCCTCTGATCATCCTAGTGCCCCTCCTCTGGACCCACTCCAAGAGCTCCACGTTCTTCCTGTACTGGAGGCCCCAGGCTCTCAAGGGCTTCTTATCCCAGTCTGTACGAACACCTGGAATTTACACCCGGCCCAAGTGCAACGCTTTGCACTTGGCTTTATTGAACCTCATTAGGTTTTCATGGGCCTCTGCATGGCTTCCCTTCCTTCCAATGTATCGTCTGCAACGCTCAGTTTGGTGTTGTCTGCAAAAATGTCTTTACTGATCTAAGAGCTGGCCTAGTGAGCTGCAAGTTAGCATTCCAGAGATTCTTAGATAGAGTTGAGAGGAGTCATATCTTCAAGGACTTGCATTTTTCTTTCTGACATTTTATGGCTCTATCTATCCAGGAATTATATACATTATGTTCTTCTTGTGACAATGAACACTTCCGTTTTTTAAGAAATAAGAATACAAATAAAATAATAAAAGTTGTCATGACTGCATATACACAACTGTAGTTGCACGCATAAAGGAGTGTACCCAAACTACACACTGGGTTATAGAAATAAGCATTGAAGGTCTGATGTCAGTACATACTGAAGTTTTTATACTGGTTGTACTATAGATGACCACAGAGAAAAATTCAAAGCTTTACAACCACTGATCTAAACACTTCTTCAGTGTTACAATAGCTAAAAATAAAAAAAAATCAGGAAAATCAAAACAGTGCATTTCAACATTCATTTACTACCCTACCAGTGAAGTAACCATGCTGCTCTTTGAATCTGAGGCATCGGTCTGAGTTCACAGAGGTGATGTAAATTGCTGCTAGTGACTGCTGAAAATGAACGTATTACATGCTCTTAAATTTCTGGAGTAAAATTGCACAGAATTATACCTGGAGAAATGTGGCCAGATCAAAGGGCTTAAGGGGAACACTGAGTAAATCAATGAATGTGAAAGGTGAGATGTTACTGAGAACTTGTTAGATTCGGAGAGAAAACAAATCTTTAGTGGGCAACAGATGGGGGACAAAAGACAAAGATAACAGCTATATATCATCTTATGTACTGTTATCTTCCAGCTTGGCAAATCCCTTGTACCTCTCTGTCAGCAATACCCATAGCTGTTTATTCTGGAAAAAAAAAAAAACAACAAATAGATTATGATGATATATAAATGACAAAGAGCCACATCAGTAACTAACTCATTAAGGCTAGAAATTCTGGCAGCTGCCAAGGTTAAGATGTTCCAGCTTTTATGGAAAAAAAAAAGGCTTATTTTCTTCCTCACACCTGTACGTAATAAGAGAGACATTTCTTAACTAACACATTTCTTCATTAAGGACTGTTTGGTCAGAATTCAATTTGTTTTTCATTCATTTTGACATGAAGGGTCAAGATACAAACATTGTAGCATTTCAGGGTTTTAATGCTGATAGTAACTGAACACTTTAGCTTTGCATGTGTTTAGAGGTTTTAAAAGCTGCAAGAGATATCACAGTGCATTTAACACCTAAGAAAAGCAGGAAGTGATTTTATTTTAGATGTTTAAGATATCTTTTGCACAGAGAGTTTTTGCACAAGAAAGGAAGCATCCACTTTTGAGCTCCGGAGAATCTGTGGTTAGCAAAAATACTGGAAACTCTTATATATCATACAAAAAGTCACTTATTGCAATGACTTCTTGTCATTGCCATGATCAACCACAGTGAAAAAATGTATTATTTTAATGTACCTAAAAAAAAATGTTCAGCAGTTAAGAAATTAGCACTTAATATTTTAAAAGGAAATTCATCACATTGACCTCAGGCATACAGAAAGAAATCCTCCGTGCACCTTGAATAGCCTGAGTTTGACTAGCAGCTAGATGCAAGCTTAGTGTACTCCCAGGATTGGGATTATTCGGGAATAAGTGTTTAAGATAAAGTGTCTTCTAACACCTTGTTTGTCAAAATCTTCAGAGTGCTTCTTTGATGCAAAATACATTCACCATTACTGTTGATCAGCTGGCAACATCAACTAATTTCAAACATCATACAAATATGGAAGAGAAAAATGTAATTTAAAAGAATCTTGAGAGAAAGATTTTCTGTCTTAACAGCTTAGTGATTTGAGACATCCATTCCTTCTGTGCTGTGTGTGGGCATGTAAGTCTTAATCTCTGAAAGCTACATTTACACACACAAGAGTTTTTGGCCCATGATATGCAACACTGCAGATGTTTCTGTTGATGATAATGTTCTAGTATGCTGTTTTTTTTTCCCTGAAGAGACATTTTTAAAGCCAACACTTGGATAACACCAAGACCCGTTTGTTTTAGTAAGGGAAAAAATATTTTTGGTATGTTTACAGACATCTTCCTGTAGTTGGAAGTTTATCATACACAACCAGAATAAATTCTTTCTAATAGGCAACTGCAAAATAAAATGGAAACAGGTTAAATTCCATTCTGGATATCAGCTGAAGCTGCATTCTTGCTTCTTTCCACACCTGAATGGGTAAACTCCCTGCAACTAGGGAGTTCCAGCTCATCCAATTTTCTTCAAGAAGAAACTGTTGCTTTAGTTGACTGTTTTCTGACTCCTTAAACATTATAAATCCTGTAGGGATTTTATTGATAGAGACCACTTCAGACATTTTACTGATAATACAAAAAATAAAGTGCAGACTGTGATTATGCTTGTATTCTGTATTTGCTCCAGGTCTCAGCTCAAGGAAGCTCCTTACTCACCACTGCAGTGTCTGGATTAGTCTGTTAGTCTGTGTGGGACATGCCTTAGCTGTGAGATGTGGACCAACTGCTGAGATACAGTAAGGAACTGCTTTTTAGATGCTTACCAGTTTGGGTTGTTATTGTCTGACTCATACTACAGTTCGATTGTATGGAAGATGGGTAGACCCTTTACCATTTAACACAGAATGTTGTTTTAAGGTAACGTTATTACATAACAGATCAGATGAAAAGAGGACTACTTCAGCTCAGATAAAGTTCTGGTAGTTGTTAGTTCCCAGATGCAACCTGTGTTTCACTCCTACTGCTCCTTCTCATTTCATTGGAATCAGGATTGCATAAATGCTAACCACCAACTTGACTCCACAATGACAGGGAAGGAAAGCACTAATGCTTTCCCAGATTTTTTTTTACTGTCCCTACTTCTTAACTGTTATCCTTTAGCTTCCTGTTACAGTGTCCCATTGTTCTCTCCACACTGCCTGAGAGAAAGAGCTCAGATGTGTCTAAGCTGGTTGCTGTTCCATGAGCATGCATGTTCACTGCCTCTCCTGAACTCAGCATCCTCTCCCCCTGAAAAAAACTGTTTGCAGTTACTGTGATTACTAGTTAATTAGCAGTTAGCATGAATTGAAGAAGAGATGTTTTGCTTTTTGCTTTGTTAGTTTGATCCTTCTAAAGGCACAACTGGCCCCACATTCTGGTGACTTCAGTTCTCTCAAATTCCTGAAGCTTGATTAAACTCTGTAAGAACAGAACACGCTGCTCTTTGAAAGCAGTGTGTGCAGAGAGCAAGAAAAATCTCACTGAAATCCCCCTGCTCCAGATCTTTGCCCTGAATTCCCAGACACTTTAGAGCTTTGCCATAGGAAGCTTTCTGGAGGACAATTATAACTACCTTTATTTTGGCACTCAGTACCAAATATACTGGATATAATCTTTAGTAACCAGCCTGCCAGGAAAAGAGCTCTTGATTTTTTAAAGCTAATTCTTGTTTTCAACAACAGATTCTTAGCCTAAAAAAGAAAACAGTTCACTCATTAAACATTGAGGTGATCTTCTCATACACCTGTTTTTATCAAATAATACCAAAACATGTTCTTTAGGCATTCTTCTTCAAAGAAAAATCTACAACAATGCAATGGTCCTAAGTTTCTTTATTAGGTAATTGTAGGAGATGCAAATGTCAAGAAAAGATAAAATGAATTTGATATCAAATTCAGTCTCCCAGTCAAAGAGAAAACATACCCTAATAATCATATATTTCCACCTCGAAAAGAAATCTTTAATCCTCCTAGGAGCAAAAATAGAAAAGAAAAAAAAGAGATTTTGACATTAACTAGAGAAACTGGAATTGTGTATGTCATTTACTCAAGAAGTAATTTCTATAGTCTAGTTTTCTTAAAAAAAAAAAAAAAAGGGAAATGATATAAATGAGACTAAGAACTGGAATAAGTTTGCAATTTATTAACTTTTCTGCTGTCCTCTGAATGTACTCTGAATGCTCCCCTGAAGTCATACGTGTACATTTTTTGAAATGTCCCTTATTAGAAAAGACAGAATAAATTGAAATAAGTAATTTAATTTCTTTCTGCTTGTGAAATACACGCAGTTGTATGAAATGTCCTTCTGAATTAAAATTATTAAATTGGCAATTTTTATGGAAAATTTCTTCAGACCTTAGATTATCTTGGATGAAAAAGAAAATGTCAGCTGTCTGCCTTTAAATAGTGTTGCCATTGTTTGTTTAAGAAAATCAAAGAACGCTCTTGAAATTTGCTAGAAAACATTAAAATTTTGCATGCACTCTCTACAAGCATCCAAACATACACAGTTGAAGCCACTGGGAGTAAATCTGAATCTGGCAAATGTAAACAGACCAAAAATGTGTTTGAAAGCCCTAATGGTTCTTTGAAGAATTGCTCGTAATGTTTTTCTATCCACATTACCAAGTAGCTGGTAGCACAAAGCTGTTAAATTATCAGTGGTTAAACTGTTTATCACTAGGCAGCTTTTTTCATCCTTCCATAAATATCAAAGTTATTGAAATGTCTTTTTACAGATGGACAAGAGAAACCAATATGCAGCACAGTTGTTCAAGGTGAAGGTGGGTGAATCAGTTAAAAAGTTAAAGATGGAATTGGGATCTTCTGATTTTTAGTCTGTCGACCTTTCCAGCTGCTTCTAGTAAAACAGCCTGCAGCTAGGTAGAAAGAGATGCACAGTTTAGTGAATGTTGCTTAGTGCAAAAGAGGGATTATGACCAGTAGGCAGGTGATACATCTTTTCCAAATAATCTAGTTATAAATTAGTTAAATAATTGAGTACTGGGGAAGCTGTTATCTCTGCAAATGCACCTGCCTTCTGTTAGACAGTAGGCGTATTGCCACTGCATGTGGAGTGTGACTGACAAAATGAACAGGTTTTGAAGAACAAAAGTGGTACTGACAGCTGAGAAGTTGTGTCATGATACTCTGGAACAATGCAGACTGGAGGATTGCTTATTGTAAATTCTTAAGTTGAAAACCAAAAGATACCTAGTAGATCCTAAGAAGCTTGAAATACAGCACAAAGCAGTTAGTATCAATGTCTATAGTGATGTTAAAACAAACAAACAAATCAATAAAAAAAACAAAAAATCAGAAGTTTTAATAAGTGTAGTAATGTTAGAAGATGCAGGCAGAAAATCTAAACGCTATTCATCTTCAATCTTATATTATTCTGATAGTAAATATTTATAGTGGATTCATACTCTGTGTAATAAACCCCACCTTCAAGGGGCACATAATACGTACGTGGAACTGCTATTGAATTTAATTGCCTCTTTTAACTTAGAATTTTGTAGATGTCAATGTTGCTATGCTTTCTTCTAAAGCAAAATCTGAATCTTTTCTTTTCTTATCAAAAGTCCGTTTTATGTAACAACTTTAATCTGATAACTGAATGGAAAATATCAAAATAATTAACTAAAATAAACGCAAGCTCCAAGATAAGCCAGAAATCCACCCATGGTATTTAGGCTTGTCTTTTCACTTGCACTAAGTCATACAAATAAATTAGTTTCTGTTTACATCCTGCATTATGATAGAAGATATTTCTAATACTTTATGTACTTCTAGTGGCAATATTCGTCATATCCAAACTCTTGCAGATATTTTTGACTGGTGCTCACAGCAAAGAGAATCTAATGGATTTGCATTTTCATTAATTAAGTGAATTTAGCTAGATTTGTATCTTTTCCCTTAAATTATTTCCTCCAGAAAAATTAGAACAGCTAGTTCTTTAAATACGAGGAACTAAATAGTACCCTCTGCTTAACTAAATACAGCAGAAAAGCTTATATGATGAACTGTTCTTTGAACTACCTTACTAGGAAAGGAAGGGAGCAGGTACTGTCAGTCTAAACCTCAAAATCAGACCAACATGCAAACCTCTGGTAGTATCAGGAGGCAGTGTAGCTCCTCATTCCTGGGAAGGAAAATTTTGCATTCTCCTGTCTTTTTTTGTCTGTATGAAGGGCTTCACATTTGCTGTCCTAGATTGCTTCTTGGCAAAAGTCTTCCTTTTATTGAGGTTTCTAGACAGACCATGTTAATTCTGGATCTTGAGCTATCAAAATAAAAAATATTGCCAGGCTAAGCTTGTAGATGAATTCACGTGTGCAATTCAGTGCGCATCACAGAATTCTATCTTTTGACCTTGGATGTACAGAGGTAATACATTCCTTTCAAGGACTGCTATCAATTTCATATGCAGAAAACAATCGTCCCTTCATTGGATGGCTACAAGCTCTTCAGAAGGGACAGACGAGGAAAAGAGGGGTGGTGGTGTGGTCCTTTATACTGAAGACTGATTTGATGTTGAAAAGCTTGGGGTTCGTAACAACAGAGTTGAGTGTCTATGGGTAAGGATCAGGGGAAAGGCCTGTAGGGGTGACATCTTGATGGGTGTCTGTTATAGAAAGCCTAATCAGGATGATGAGTTGGACGAGGCATTCTATGAGCAGCTTGCGGAAGTCACACGATCGCCAGCACTTGTTCTCATGGGAGACTTCAACTTCCCTGATATATACTGGAAATATAATACAGCACAGAGAAAGCAGTCCAAGAGGTTTCTAGAGCATGTGGAAGATAGTTTTCTTATGCAGCTGGTAGGAGAGCCTACCAGGGGTGGGGCCCTGCTAGACCTGATCTTCACTAACAGAGAAGGACTGGTGGGAGATGTGAAGGTTGGGGACCATCTTGGGCAGAGCGACCATAGAATTGTAGAATTCTCTATTCTTGGAGATGTCAAAAGAGTGACCAGCAAAACTACTATCTTGAACTTCAAGAGGGCGGACTTTTCTCTGTTCAGGATGCTTGTAGCATGGGTCCTTTGGGAGTCGCTTCTTAAGGGTAAAGGGGTCCAGGAAGCCTGGATGCTCCTGAAGATGGAAATCTTAAAGGCACAAGAACAGCCATTCCTGAGTGCCATACAGCAAGCTGTAGGGGAAGACAACCGGTGTGGATGAGCCGGGAACTACTGTTGAGACTCCAGAAGAAAAAGAGTGACTATGTCCTCTGGAAGAAGGGACGGGCTAGTTGGGGAGATTACAAGGAAGTTGCTAAGGTATGCAGGGAAGAAGCTAGGAAGGCAAAAGCCCAACTTGAACTCAGATTGGCCACTGCTTTAAAAGAGAATAAAAAATCCTTTTATAAATATATCAATGGTAAAAGAAGAACCAAGGAGAATTTTCATCCTATACTTGATACAGCAGGGAATGTGGCCACTGAGGATAAAGAGAAGGCTGAGGTCCTCAACGCCTTCTTTACATCAGCCTTTAATAGCCAGACCAGTTATTCTCTGGGCATTTTACACTCTGATCTGGAAGTCTGGGATGCTGCTCTGAATATACCTCCAGCGATTCAGGTGGAGACAGTCAGAGAGCTCCTCCTCCATCTGGACTGTCACAAGTCCATGGGACTGGATGGCCTACACCCTCGGGTGCTGAGGAGCTGGTGGGGAGTGATTGCCAAGCTGCTCTTGGCCATCTATCAGCGCCCCTGGTTAACTAGAGAGGTCCCAGAGGATTGGAGGCTTGCTGATGTGACTCCCATCTTCAAGAAGGGCCGTTGGGAGGATCCGGGGAACTACAGGCCTGTCAGCCTGACCTCAGTACTGGGGAAAGTAATGGAGCAAATCATCTTGGGTGAGATCACACAGCACATGCGTGGCATCCAGGGATCAGGCCCAACCAGCACGGGTTCATGAAAGGCAGGTCGTGCTTGACCAACCTCATCTCCTTTTACGACTGGGTGACCAGACTGGTAGATGAGGGAAAGGCCGTTGATGTAGTCTACCTAGACTTCAGCAAAGCCATCCTCTCATGGGATTCTTCTGGGGAAACTGGCTGCCCATAGCCTGGACAGGTATACCCTTCTTTGGGTAAGAAACTGGCTAGAAGACTGTGCCCAATGGGTAGTGGTTAATGGAGTTAAGTCCAGCTGGTGACCCATTTCAAGTAGTGTCCCTCAGGGGTCGGTACTGGGGCCTATCTTGTTTAATATCTTTACTGATGACCTAGATGAGGGGATTGAGTGTACCCTCAGTAAGTTTGCAGATGACACCAAGTTGGGAGGTTGATCTGCCTGAGAGTAGTGAGGTCCTTCAGAGGGATCTAGATAAGCTGGATCACTGGGCTGAGGTGAATTGGATGAGGTTCAACAAGGCCAAGTGCCAGGTCCTGCACTTTGGCCACAACAACCCCATGCAGCACTATGGGCTTGGGGACGAGTGGCTGGATGACTGTGAAGAGGAAAGGAACCTGGGGGTGTTGGTTGATGCTCAGCTGAACATGAGCTGACAGTGTGCCCAGGTGGCCAAGAGGGCCAGTGGCATCCTGGCCTGCATTAGAAATAGTGTGGCCAGCAGGAGCAGGGAGGTGATCATCCCCCTGCACTCAGCACTGGTGAGGCCGCACCTCGAGTGCTGTGTTCAGTTTTGGGCCCCTCACCATAGGAAAGACATTGAGGCCCTGGAGCGGGTCTTCTTAGAAGAAGGGCAACGAAACTGGTGAGGGGTCTGGAGCACAAGTCTTATGAGGAGCGGCTGAGGGAGCTGGGATTGTTCAGTCTGGAGAAGAGGAGGCTCAGGGGAGACCTCACTGCACTCTACAACTTCCTGAAGGTAGGTTGTGGTGATGAGGGGTTTGGCCTTTTCTCCCAGGCAACAAACAGGACCCGGGGAAATGGCTGCAAGTTGTACCAGAGGAGGTTTAGGTTAGACATGAGGAAAAACTTTTTCTCTCAGAGAGTGGTCAGGCACTGGAATGGCTGCCCAGGGAGGTGGTGGAGTCACCAACCCTGGCAGTGTTCAAGAGGCGCCTGGATGAGGAGCTGCAAGAGGTTTAGTTTGTGGTAGCAATGGTAATGAGAAGACGGTTGGACTACATGATCTTACAGGTCATTTCCAACTTTGTGATTCTATGACTCTATGATTCTATACAGATAGAATGAATAATTTGTTTCTGCATCCTTAGCCCTGGTCTTCCTAAATAATATAGGATTGCCCACATAAGCAATTTAGTATTCAAGTGAGAAGGGAGAAGGATTCTTTTTGGTGCAGATCTGCCTTGTGTATACCTGGAGTCTAGCAGCACTCGCTTGAATGAGACACAGAGCTGAAGAGCTGAGGGGTGTCTTTGAAGTAGCTGGTCCTCCTGGTGGGGCCAAGGCTGCAGCCAGGCTCCTGCTACAGCCCTGGGGTGCAGGTTCCTCCTGAAGCCCACATTGATGTGTGCCATGGTCTGGCAGCCAGCCCAAACTTTACAGCTAGTAATGGCACCATGGGGATGCTCAGTCCTATAACCACAGTGGTGCACAGTGTGTCAAACTCCTCACTTGGGGCCACGCAAGTGGTAACAGAGATTTATCTGTCGTATCTTCTAAGTTACTCTCCCGAAAGTCATTGAGGTTTTCCATACAGAAGGACTATGAGTTTCAACATGAGTTATGTTAAAATCCTCCTATTTTTCCACTCTGAAAAGAACCAAACCACCTCACCACAAGATTGCCTTATTTTGAATTGTATTTTTCTAAGCAATTAACTCCCCACTTTTGAGATCCAAATAACAAAATAATAATGCATTATACACTTTAAAATAAATACACTATAGCAATTACAGTTAATTGCATGAGTTTCTCAGTGAGGCCTAGGATAAAACAGAGGTGACAAGCAATTTAGCAGACTGTACTTTCAGTGCCAAAATCAATTAAGACATTCCAAATCCTGTAAACATTAATAGTAATTAGTAAGCTGCTTGCTATTGTACATCTTTGACTGATGTCCAGCATGTACTGCCTTGTGTTTAACTACAGTGAATACTTACTAGGAAGTATTTTACCGACTGTATAGCATGTGTTTGAAAAGAACACAAAATATCTGTATGTATATATGCTGCTGCCAGGGGCTCAAGACTATTTAGACCAGCCCCTGGATGTCATCTACAGCATAAATACTTAATAATAATTACTAGGCAATGCAAACTAAAACCAAATGAGGCTGAATGTGAAGCAGTGTTCATAGCATTATCATTCATTTTGGCTCGCTGTTACATGATGTTAGTAGCAGGGGATTACAAATCCCTTCAGGGGTTATTCTGCAGTGGAATACCACCAGTTGCATAGTATCTTTCTTCTTCTGAAACATAATTTCAAATGTATTAGGTTCATTCAAGCAATAAATAAGAAAAAGAGTATAAATAATATAACCACAGAGAGCAATAATAATCATGGCATACAGAATAGCTTTCTTAGAGACTAGTTCAATTACAATCTTTCTCCAGTTGCCAGATGCCTTAATATACCCTCTGTTTTAACTGCCAGTATCTTCAGGTGGGTGTACAGAAAGAAATGGGAAGTAGAGAAGGAACCATCAGTTTTGCAGCATTGTCCTCTCAAAACCACAGCCAAGGGGAATCTGTACGTGTGGCAGAATGACTTATCTTGGCACTCTCAGAATTACACACTGTGAAGAAGAAAATGCTGTTAGCAGCCCAACGTCCCCCAAAATCATCATCCATAGCAGTGGGATATTTAAGAAAACAGTGTGGAAACACTAAGCTGCTGTTTCCATGTCTTCTCTCTTTTCTCAAGCATTGATCTGCTGGATTGCCCTTAGACCTGGGGATTTCCTTGGTTTTTGAAGAACTCCAAGAATTCTGTTTCTTCTGAATGGGAAAATTAAATGGATATAAGAGAGGAAACTGATGATAAATTTCTAGGCACTGTTTTTTTCCATCTTGTGATCTCTACATTTTTTATCCTTGCCCAGAAAAAAAACCAAGAACACAACTAGCAAATAGCAATAGAAGTTTCTTCTCAGCTCCCCAGAGACAGTTACAGCCCACTTTCCTTGCTATCTGCAATGCTGATGATAGGATTTGCTAATTTTTCACAACTTCAGCTGAATGACATTAGGATAAGTTAACACTTATTAACTTGGTCCTTATTTATCGTTCAACAATCCTAAGTAGATTAGGCATCCATCAATTTCAAATACTTATACTGGTCCCATACGACCAAAAAAATAATGAAACCAAAATTTAAGGAACATCACACTTCCTGAGCTTTAATTATATGATGAAAAAAACGTACATAGAACTGTGCTATATTAACATTATTTTAAGTTTCTTTACAATCAAGTTCTTGTATATATCCTTCTCTCTGGAAGTATCTGTGATCCTATTTCCTTTAAATTAACAGTATTCTCACCCTCGGGTAGACATTTAGCAACCTATTTTTGCTTTACTATGTTCACAAAGATTACCTTTCTCACTGTAGATTTCTAATTTCTGCTAACAGTGCACAGCATTGAAGGAAAAGTTGATAACATTCCTGTAGGAAGGATTTGTGAATTTCTTGTTGCAGCATACTTTTTTTATCCAAGTAAAACAAAAGGGAATAAATGAACTAAAGAAGATTAGATGATTCAGAATAGATCAGTGTAACACTAAGATCAGAGATTCACAGAATGATTTGGGTTGGAAGCAACCTTCAAGATCAACTAGTTCCAACTCCAGAAAAGCAATTTGGATAGAAGCAGTCATTTTTTCTTGTATGGAAAAGCAAGTCATATGGCTTAGACTTTCAAAAATATGTGAAGGACTTACATAACAAATTCTCACTAAGTTATCAGTTTCATTCACATGCATGTCTTTGAAAATGTTGCTCTGAAAGATTATTTTGAGTTAAAATAGTACAGGAGTAAAGAGGTCGGATTTAGTGCCTCTGGCTTGCGAGTTTTTGAAATCTGATATAAGTAGAATTAAGTCGTACTCTAAAATGCATAAAGTCAGATGAATGTAAGGGAAGGGAATAATTTCTGAATGACCCAAATATGAAATTAAAAAAAAAAAATCACTTGTGAAAGTGAGATTATTTTCACTTAAATAAAAGAAAGGAAGGGAAAAGAAAAAGGCAGCAGAAAAGAAAAGAATTGTACACTTCAAAGAGCTGTTTGTTCCAAATTTCCAGACTGGTGGAGATCTGGCTGTCAGCAGGTTGCTCAATAGAGTTACAGAACTGTTCAGACAGTTTCTTTAGAGAACGTTCACATAGGGATGAATAGTTAATTTTATGAAATGCTTACACGTCAGATACACTACAGAAATTGATAAACAAATATTTATCTTTGATAACAAGTAAGTGGAGACAGTAAAAAATACACTGTTTAATATCCAACATGTGCATGGTGGGTGGTAAATTGGAGAATAGGGACAAGTAAAAAATGCCCCTCCCTCCAAGAAACATGCTTTGTATCATGTATTTCTGCTACAAAAAATGTGAAAAGGATTACTATTCTACTAATCCTCTCAGTTTTCCTTTCAAATGTATCTCGGTATCATGCCGAGATGTGCATTTGCAAACCTAACCAGGCCAGGAAAGTAGATGTTTGAAAATGTATTGCTGAGAGGCAGAAAACTAGAATATGCTGGGATATGCAGAAGATAACTACAAGTTCCCCTGTCAGTTGCACAGTGAGATACAGGCTAGAGTCTGGGGTGGGATTTAGATCTGAAAACAGCAAATCAAGCTCACAAACAGCTATCATGAATAAATTCCATATCTAAACATTCAGATTAAGCCTGGCACAGAAGCAGAGGTTTTGAAATCCTGTTTATGCTTTTATTTATTCCCATTTGAATGTGTATTCCATCAAATCTCCACATCTCAATTTCTGCTTCCTTGCTGGTAAGAGAGGCACGTTTCTATTTGCTAACCTACACAGGAGGAGAATATATTCTGTTTATTATTTATAAGAGTAAAGTGCTGAGGGGCCTCAACAAAACACAGGCTCTTCTCCATTCACTGAAAATACACAGAGACATATTCAAGCACTTTTACCTAAGTCAGAGGAACCTAACGTTTTCTCTTGGCTGCTTTTTGACCAGTTTTTTGCCTGGTGCTTTACTGAAATCACATTTGAGACATGCCCTGCTCTCTCTCCACTGATTACAAGCAAGGGATTAACTGGAGTTTTAGCTGCGTATCTGTACTGAAAAGGCAACTGGAAGGGCAGAGAAAAAGCAGCACCAAGAGATTTCTCCAAATGAAACACCAAGTGACTGGCACAGTTCAGCAAAGAGCTGTAGCCTTCAGTTCCCAAGTAGCAATTTATCCAGCCAGCTGAAACGTGTCTCTAACAACAGCACTGTTTAAAAAAGGTCTGTATTAATGTATAGTGGAATAATATTTGATTCACACAGATTAACACTCAGACATGTCCTATACCCTTTTGTATGTTTGTAGTCCTTGTTAGTGTAGCTACATTACTTTGAACTGAACCACATCAGTATAATTCCTGTAATGAATTTGGCAAAAAACAAAGGCTTTCCCCAAAAGAAAAACCCCTCCAAAGATTAACCAATAGATAAAATAATAAGCAGCATTTGAGTTATTCAATTCATTATTAATACACATCTTAGAAACACTTAAAGGCTTGGCATGTATTTACTGTAACTTATGGGAACAGATCTGCTTGAAACATTCCAAAACCGGGGGCTCTCCTTGTGATTTGAAAGCTATTGATCAGCTAACTACAGCTCTGTACCTAACATCTTTTCTATTCCCATCTTGAGCAAATAAATCTTTATTTAGGGTTAGCATTTCCAGATTAACAACCCTGGCACGTGCCATATTACTCACAACAAATTCAAGATCTTCTGCAGATACAGGCACCACGGTGATGTTTCTTTTTTGGCAGGTCTTTCAATGTACTTAATGCAACCATGTTTCAGAATATTGCTGGGGCTGCAATAGAAAAGTAAAAATTGCTCCCCTTTTACAGCTTTGGATGCTTTATACTGTTGGAGTCTTGGACCTGTGTGTTTCGTGGATGCAGCTGACTGTTCTTACTGCTATGTGTTTCCCTGCACCCCTCTGCTGATTGGTTTCTCACATCTAATTTGGTCATACATCCTTGAGACAGCATTTTAAGGCACTAATTTTACAGCTTTCTGCACAGTTTTGCTTACTGAGAAAATGAAAAGGGAATGCTAAACATACTAGGCCTGGATGCAGCACTGATAAAAGAAAAAAAGAAAATAGCAGAGGCCAGAGGGACTGCACAGCTTCTTTATAGCTCTGTCTCCTGTACAGCATACATCATGCCGTTCACAGGGCTGGGGAAAGAGTAAGGAGAGTGGAGAGGGAAAAGCAAAGGGAAGAGAGAGGGCTGAAATCCTTTCTGTACACTGATAATTTTAACCTTTGCAAAAATACCTGATGAAGTCAGCAAGACTGTCCTGAGAGTAAAGCCAGTGTGGGAGATAGTTAGGGATACTGCTTAAGACAAAAGAGCCTAGTGAAATAAAATGCAGTCAGATTTGTGCATTTGAATTCCCCAACTCCTCTCCTCCTTGGCTCTCAGGATTTTGAATGAAACATTAATACTGCTTCAGATACTTCTTCCCTCCAAGGCCAATCAGCTGCTCGGCAGGGCGTGAAGCGGTTGTTCATCTGAGCAGCTAACGAGAAAGTGGAAGGACAGAGCTAATTCTCAGGCTTTTCCAGCACTGCTGAAGCTTGCATTTGCCTTGACACATGGGGAATGACCCGAAGAGCCACTCCCCACTTTGGAATAAGAGAAATGGTACTGTATTAATTCTGAGTAAACAAGCCTGACTTGTCAGAAGAGATAATTATTCACTATACAACCACAAACATAGTTTTGAGATTGGAGTAGACACCTCGTCCTTCTTAGTACCATGGCAACAACTGCCGCTGGAATTCTGCCTTTTAAGGGGGGGTACAGAAAAAGGAGGTGTAGCAGCCAAGCCAAATTAACATTTAACCAATGTCAGTGTTAAAACAGAAGTTTAACAATATTTCTGTTCCTTCTCGCTGTGTACAGAGCCTTCAGAACAAGAAGTAAATCCTAAGATTGTATTTTAGATGTTGATGAAGGTAACAAATTACTTTTCTCCCCTGTTTGGGAAGGAAAAAAAAGGTTAAGGAGGCCAAAGCTGTTTCTGGTTTTGTTGCTTTTAAGTCTGTACTGGTTTCTAGCTCCCAAGAAAAACAGGAAAGAAAGAAAAATGCATCAAAAGAAGAAAGTGCAGTTTTTGTTCACAGTGCTGGGTCTCACATGTAACACAGAAGGACAGATGCAGCAATTACTGTCAAGTTGCTCTGGCAAACCTATACCTTTGCACTGCTATTTTGGGCACTGCTTTAACTATTTTGTCATCACTAGCTCATAGGAGTAGCAAGAAAAAAATCAGCCTGGCTAGTCAAACCACTCATTATAACATAACAACAACAGAACAAGAGACAGGTAGAGGATGAGTAAGGTAGGCATGAACAAGACATTAACTTGAGAATGAGAGCATAGATGAAAATGTTACACCTTCTATATCTAACAGAAGCTGGCAGGAACAATGATGCTGCTGTACAGGAAGGAGCTGAAGTGACAGTTTTTCCTTATTAAGTGAAGTCATGGTGGTGATGTTTCCTCTTTCTTGATTAACCACATCCCTAGTATCCGGGTCAAATAATGGTGCTCAGGCAGGCTTGCCAGCCTATGAACTCTTTTAAAATGGCAAATTTTACTGTAATAAAAAATAGAAATATAGCTTCTTACAACAGAAGAATAATGAAGTGTATCCACAACTTTTCCTGTCTACTATGACTCTGTAGGCAGGACTTCATAGTCCCAGGCTTCAATTCAATTAACTCTATTGCCAAGTGACAGCAAATCTGCTCAGAGTTCTTTGGCCCCTTAGGAACATTAGTGATGCCCATCTCTTCTGAGACCTGGTCGCCACCTCTGGTCCTTGAATCCATCTCTGGAGCTTAACAAGAGACGATCTTTTTGCTCAGGTTTGTTGCACTGTGGGGTTTCTACATTTCCAGCACAGTGGAGCTGGTGGCTGTGTAAGGAACTTCGTCCCAGCAAGGGGTCCCTTTTACTTCCTTTAGTTTCTAGGACAGCTAGAAATTTGGAACAAACAAATCAAAGGAAAATAAAGCTCAACAACGCACCTTTCAGTTTACCAGCTAAACTTCATCTCTCTTCTCCGTGTTCTAGTCCCCTACTTTTCTTCATTAAGCCTGATCATCTATCTCTCTGTCCTTGGCACAAATGGGAATAACGTTTAGTTTGTGTCATTCAACCCATCACTATCATTTATCACTTTAAAAAACAAATAACAACAACAACAACAAAAAGTTAGATAAAGTAAGTTGGACTTTCGCTACCATGGATGCCTTAGGGGCACATGCAGAAAGAGGAGTCATTCCTGACAGCACAATCTGTTCCACAATTGCAGACCATCATAGAATTAAACAAATGTGGAGTGAATAGTTCATATTTGTCTTTTATATAATCCCGAGCAAATTGGTAAAATTTGAAAAAAATAGTACCATTAAGAGGAGAATTTTCTGTACAAAGCTTGCCTTTTTTAAAGAAATATCAGATCTCTTTTCTCTTGTGTTCGTTTGCTAGTCAAACTAAAAGCTCTTTTCAGCAGGTAGGAATTGTCATAATGCCATTGCTATATATACTACATCACTTCTATTACTGGGAATAGAACAGCACTCAGGAAGAACCAACTCAGTACCTGTTTTATTTCCCTGTAGCCAGCCTCATGAAATATTCTGCTCCTTTACGCTGCGCAGAAAGACCTTAACTTATGATCAGACTATTTATGGTAAGCTTCCCACAAAAGATAAAGTGACTGGTCATTAATTTTTATCCATTAATCTTCTCTAGGGAAAAAAAAATTAAGGAAACTTCTCCTTTGAATGGGTAAAACATATGCTGCAAGTGGAAACAGATTATTAAACTTGGTCTCATTGATAATTTTCTAATTGGCACTGCACATTATTTTGTGTATATACTATATACTAGGACAATTCTACTGAATTACAGTTTATAATAATTTATAAAACTTGATAGATGTCAGAAATATCTTCTATCTTAGTCTACGTTAATAAAATCATTAACTGTATAGGCATGAACCTCTTGCAAATTATGAAGTAGGTAGAAAGTTTTAAAAGAGAACTCCAGCAACTACTTTACATGGCTTTGGCTTGGTGGCTCATGAGATAATGTATGTGTGAGATAGCTCAAATACTGTATTTTTTTAAATTAAATAGCAACACAATTGCATTCTCAAATCATGTTAAATTTGGGGAGAAAACAAGATACTTATGAATTAAAGTCAAGGAATTAAAACATAGATGAATTAAGATTACATTTCCTGAAAGATTGCTCCTGGATTCTTCCATTGTTCATCTTAATAGACACACATCAGCTGTACATTGGCTTAAGACATATCTATGTGTATGCCAGTTTCAACAGAATACAACATATTTTTCAATTCCAAATAACCATAGGGAATATATAAGAGAAAATAGTGTGTCTGCCAAAGGAAGCCAAACTGATTTGACTTGGCTAATGAATGTTGAAAATCCAAAAAACGCAGCTAAAAATATTGAGCAACATCAAATACACAAGATTCAGTGTGACTATGGTAATGTACCAACTGTGCAAGCCATCAGCTGTTCTGTATAACGTTTTCTTTGTGTCACGGAATTTTTGTACTTTCCAGATAAATGAATCAAGTACTCCCTACTTAATAGTACTATAGAAGATACAAAAAAGGTTTCTCTTGTAAGATGATGATCTTTGAGAACTGAAGGTTGTAAAAGTTGCCACTAACAGCTTTTTTTTTTTCATCCAAGACATCCTTTTATCTGTAATTAATTATTCTAAGTTCTTATCACTTGATCTAAAATTTTGTTAACAGTATAAGAAGGACATAAAGCTTTAGACCAAAATTATCGCTTTATATATCTTAGTCTAAATAGAGCCACAAAATAGCTTAAGTTAATGACAAAATATAGGGAAAAAATGCACAATGCATGTTCTTAAGTACAGCTTTGCTCTAAACCAGCAAGGATCTTTATTTTCAATGTGGGAAGTACTAAAACCTAGGAATGTGTTTATTAACACAAATGTAAACTGAAAAATGAATTGCAAAAATATGATGGGCCCATACTAAATAAGGGAAAAGCCAGGAACCACAGCTTCCAGTTACAAGCCTGTTCTCACTTCTTATTAAATATATTGTTGTGACCACATTGCTTGATGATCTGCACCACTCAGCTGCCCGGGGAACTCTTCTTCCCAGACCATGGCAGAGAAAGGGATCAAGGAGAAGCAAAGAACTGTAGCAGCTTCTTCCTGCCCCTGCCTCTCATAGATGAAGGGGTAACAGGGAATGCTTTGGCTCCAAGCCTCTCTGCTAAGCTGACCTGTAAGTACTGCAGACTGCTGTGTCTTACTTCTTACTGAAGGAAGAGGTAGGGAACACCTTTTTTCTGATTCAGTTTCACCTGAAAACATAACAGGAGCTGTCACCTGAGCAGCACCACTATGAGCCTCCTAAGACAAAGTTATTGCCAAGCACTGAATAATAAATGCCAGATCTATACTCACTCAGTTCAAACACCATTTAAATCAGTGCCCTGGATGGTTCAAAACAACAGGAAAAATAGAAGGTCTTCCTAAGGGAAGATTTTATACTACCTAGAAAATACAAAACCTGCAAACATTTCCTGTTCCTTTTTCCCAGCACAGAAGCAATTTGAGAAAACAATGTTTAATTCCCAAGCAATCCTCTAGGTCTGCACTGCCAGCACAGCTGCCTACATGCAATGTCCTAGAAGACCACTGGGACACAGAGGAATCATGGAATAGAATTCCAGTGGGAATAATGTAAGGAAACTACTACTCAGTGGCAAAAATGCAATTGTAGTCTCATGTATTGTAGAAGTAACTCCTGAATCTGTTTATCAGCAGCAGTCAAATCTGTGATAAGGGCAGAGGCTTCCAATATGTTTAGGTCTTAATTATGCTCAAGGAACCAGAATTCTACCCAAGGAAAAAATGCAGTTCAAGCTCTACATGTTACACACCGAAGACACTACACTGGTTTGCAGCCTCAAGACTCAATTTAACTGTATCTGCTGTTCACAGAACTGCTTACTATGACAGCAGTCATTTCAAAGTTACATTTCTAGGTTCCTGAATTGTCAATGTAATTCAACTCTCACAAATTAGTTTGGAAAGGATGTTTCCAGAAAGCTTTTGGGGAGGGGGTGAAAATGTGGCTGAGCACTTGGACTGGGATCACACAAAAAACGTAGTGCAGAACTCCAGCACTTCAGAATAATGCCATTCTTGTAACACATGTTCATGTTTTTGATGAATTAATGACCCATAAATCCATTACAGTTACACCTCTACTTAAAGGATCAGAGTTCTTTGTCTCCAAACAGAAATTGTTGCCTGCAGAAATTAAGCTTTCAGATGTTTCTTAGGAAACTGCAATTAACAAATTCTTCCCATTCCCCCCGCTGTCTAAAGGAAACATGCAAAACCTATTGAAATAAGAGTTATGACAAATGCAGTGATAAAGTTTTAGTGGTAAGAACAGTCATATGTGCAAGGGCTAAATTTAGCCTTCTGTTTTTCACCAGCAAAATTGGCATTTAAGAGGAAAATTCAGGTATAAAACAGACTGTGCGCTATTTAACCACCTTACTTTTTAAAAGGTTGTTGTTTTTTGTCATTACTCTCTAAGCTCTTTTCAGTTATATATAGTTTTGTTACCATTCAAACTACTGGTTTTCTTTAATATTCATCACACGTTTGGAGGAGACTAAAACTGTGGGATGGCTATAGACATAACTGGCTTCTGAGTTAATTGATGTGTTATTCTGACTTTTAGGATGACTTGACAAATGTGATTGCAACGACTTCAGCAAATAAATACCCTTGATATAAATACATATAAAGTGAATTTAGTATATAAGAAAATACACTTAAAAATGTATACAAAAGAGCACAGTTGACAGAGTAGACTAAGACAAGCATCACACAGTGTTTATGCCATAAGTGTGAGTGCACACTGTAAACAGCTTAAGTTAAATATAATTCCTATAAGTTAAGTGAGAAGTAAAAACACAATGGGAATGGAAGCCCTAGAAATCTCTTGCTTTCCATACCTATTTTGGATATAGATGCAGAGGTCAAGAATGGCTAGAAAGCCACCTTTCTCCTTTTTATCATGCAGCTCCTCCCCAAAGCAATCCAAGGGCAGCCAGAAGAGAGCAATGGCACGAATATTTGTCAAAGCACTACAGAACACATCAACAGATCTCCATCCTCAAGTTCAGAGGAAAGGGACACTTTGAGGTAGTTTTGCACCATTAAAAAAAGGAAAATGACTTTCCTAGTGAAGAGGTCTTTCCTTTCATATTTGAACAGTGTATAATACGACTATGCTCCAACCTCACTGAAATTCAAGATGATACTTTTAATGTGGATGATCTTTGTAGTCTTCCTTTTCCTGTTTCCAGAGCATAAATTTTAAGTGAAACATCTACACATCTCCAGGCTACCTGAGGAAATAACGAAATTCTTTATCTCTAAGTAGTTGTGTTAAAGTAAAACCTTTATCCTGAAATGTAGTAATTTATCTGTTCTTCATTTTCATTCATGTTCTCCATACTTTCTTTTTTAATTTGCAAAGAAACAATTAAAGCTATCAGGCCATTAGTAAGCACACGGTTCCTTTTCTCTCAACATAAGATCTGCTCTTTTCTGCACTGTTTCAAATTTCAGAGTTACCTGTTTCAAACAAATTTCCCAGGATATCCAGGTACAGAGCTTTTCCAGTAGCACAGGAAAATCTTTGCTTATTTCTTTACATGGAATTAAACTTGCAGAGTCTCTTAATATAAGCAACAAAAGAGTTATATTTACCTTCTGCAAACTTGTTCATGACTTTTCAGAAAAGAAAAAAAATTCATGTTTTCAGTTTAAAGTACATAAATGCACTGCATTGCTTTTTAAAAAAATCTTGAAACTGTACTTTGGTCCTTGAAATTCAAAGAACTTGGACCTCATACTTCACTGTTCATTTGACACTGTCAGTGGCTGTTTTGTACTGTCTTGTCAAGAGCTTTCTACTGACAGAACATATAAAATATGATCAATTTTGAATGGCAGCGTTTTATATTCATCTTTCAGGATAAAAGTAAGATAAAAAACATGGAAAACAATGCCTCACAATGAGTAAAATCAAAAACGTTGAAAGTTTTACTCATGAGTTTGACTCATTACAACTCTGTAAATGCTTTTTGCATTTATCTACATAAATCTACATGTACTTATTATCTTGATTATCTGCAACTTTTTATGTTCCTGAAATATAATTCCATATAAAGAATCTTGCTTTATTTGGTGAACTACACATCATGTTTGAATTCTCTTCTCTTCTGAAGAGCAGGAATACGCAAAGAATTGGCTTCCAATGGAGGAATCAGTCCCCTACAATGATAGTCTCCACAAAAAAAAAACTTTCTCACATTTCACTGGAAGTTAGGAGGGCACAGTTCATCCTGTTAGGCCCATTTGTTTCTTTGCCGTTTTGTCCTTCCTGAAGTTGAAAGTATTCATCACTACATTATTTGTAGAAGTATAAGATTCTTAAAGTCTACAAGAACATAACTGCATCCCCGTAAGTTGCACCTTAAATATCCAGCACATTTCAATGCTCACATTTTAGTTTCTTGATTGTCCACTATTTTTAAGTCAAATAACAAATTCTGACTTTCTGACATGGTACAATACTGACCTCTTTCTTATGACCTATGGCATACGTTATGCCTAATGGCCATGGTTATATTCACAATATTCACCACTTTTCTGTTTCAGCATCTATTAGCCAACTTTTAAGCAGGAAAGATAGAAAACTTTTAAGATGGGAAAATTTACTTTTTATTTCTATTTATTATTCCACTCATTATGACATTAAAGAAAATTCATTATGATTAATGGCCCAGACTTTTTATATATTTCTTATCTTTATAAATGTCTTTTTTTTTTTTTACCCTCAATCCTTAAGCTCATAACCGCTTCCTCTGACCTTTTCAAACTTTTTACTTTAAGTTTTCAAAGACTGCATCTTTCTACTCCTTAACTAGGGGAAGAAAAACTCAATTTGTAGAATGTGCTATGGCCATGTATTTTTATGTAAGGCAGCTTTTATACTTGTCCTTTATATGACTGAATTTTAGTGATATTCAGTATCAGCAAACATCAGGTAGCTATGTATTAAGCACTTTGTTGCTGCGTCTAGCAGTCAGTAGAAGGTATGCAGCCAGCACGTCATTGCAAAGTTGGCAAAACACTGTAACAAAAGGCAGTGCAGAAATTCATCAGGTCTATGCAGAACAATGGCAGCCTACCACTGCCACTGCTCTGCCAAGTTGTCCTTGCTTAAAAAACAAAAGCCCCACAACAAAAAACTCCCCTATACAGGAGAAAAACGACAACAACAAAGCTTTAAGGTTGATTTCAACACTGACACAGTCAAATTAATGAGAATGAAATGCTAATTCATACTCATGCAGCCGATTCATGTTGGTAGACCGAGGGCAGAACATTAGTTCAAACCACCAATAATGGTTCACTTTCTCTCTCTTTTCTATGCCATATCTATTCTATCCTAAATTGAAGCAATGTATCTCTTCCTCTTGATTTTTCTTTTTCCAAAGCATCCATCTTTTTAAAAAGTCTAGCTGTGTACAAAGACATACATGACCTTTTTGGCCGTTCTGATTCATGCTCCACCATGTTTTTCAGTTAAGAAGTTGCAAGGGAAATCTATTAGAGAAGAAGGAAGTCCATAAAGAGGTGCAACTTTTGTGGTCTTAACTTCTACTTTAATAATTACTGGTGTCTCCATTCAGATTTCCCACCTTCCTGCTTTTGTAACACATTGGTATAATTCCTTCAGTCAAGCAATTTTTCTTCCAGTGTTTGTTCAATTCTTTGAGCAACCTGGTCTAGTGGGAGGTGTCCCTGCCTATAGCAACGAAGTTGGAACAAGATGACCTTCAAGGTCCCTTCAAACCCAAACATTCTATGATTCTATGATTTCTTATCTGCAACGATTGCTGTTGGCTTTGCCTGGTGTCACGAAGTGACCTTGAGGAGTTGTTTTCAAATGTCCGTATGACAAACAAGGTTTTCATTTGACTATTTATATGAGGTTCATATGAATTCTCTTTATGATGATATTACATACTTGGTATGCTTAGCCTTTTTACAGCAATTTATCCTCATGAAACACCTCTGTGCTATAGAAATACTATCAACATTTTACAGATACAGAGTGGAACAATGAAAAAGACAAAGATGCAGCTTATTAAGGTATCCAAATGCTTAAGGATGCCTATTGGGATTTTTAAGAGTGGTCTGACATATAACTCCTATTGAACTAATTGAAGATTTTTTACTAAATGCCTAATTTGCATTTTTACTTTTCTGAAAACCTTTAAAATCTGACTCACCCATGTCACCCTTCAAATCCAGGAGACCAATGCATTACGTCTAAAACTCATTAGCCCTTAAACTTATGTTCTAAGCAGCGCAGTGCTTCCCAAAAATAGAGCAAATTAAGTGCAAAATAAAGATGTGTCACCAGCACCCAGTCGCTGACCTGCCCCCTCTCTGCTGCACACCACTCCAAGCCACACACAGTACTGGGATGGTGGCAGGCCACAGACAGAACTGCACAGGCATAATGTATGAAATGAAGGGTTTCTCTGGGTACTTTGCTGCTGAGGTCGGAGGGGCTGTGAGACCACATTTGCTGACAGATCCTCATGCTGGGCTGAGCATCCCCACAGTTCAATTTGGCTTTGCAGTAGCTATTGCAGATGTCCAGCCCTGCTGCTACACACATGGTAAAGCCAACTACATTGATGGCTTAAACAGAGTGTGGTGCTGCATGTCCCTTCATGTGGCTGGGGATAAGCGAGTAGTTGCTTCATTAGAGAAAAACACACACAAGGCAGGGGAAATGCCTTAATTTCTGCACAAAAGCACAAAACCATGTATATTCTCCAGCTACACTTTTCTCAACTGAGAGAACTGATGAGAGGTAATGGCCTCAGGATGTGCCAGAGGAGGTTCAGAATGGATAGTAGGAAAAACTTCTCAGAAAGAGCAGTGAGGCATTGGGATGGGCTGCCCCCTGATGGAGTCACCATCCCTGAAGGTGTTAAGAGTCATGGAGTCACGGCACTGACAGGCATGGTGTAGTGGGTGGGCATGGTGGGGATGGATTGTGGTTGAATCTTGGAGGTCTTTTCCAACCTTTATGATTCGATGATAATATGACATCTTTAGACAGGCCTACTGCCTGGGCAAACAGGAAACTGCTAAATTTGTCTCATGCACATCACCTTCACACAGCTAAAAAACATTAAGGTTATAAAAATTACAACTTCATCTTTTGCCAAATTCTGCTACAAAGATAGATACCCTCTTTCAGCTCAGGCTTTCTTCACCTCTCTGTTTAGGCCCCCACTTGCTGCAGAGTGGCTGGATCTGCTATCAGGGCTTTTCTACCATTATTAAGTCAACAAAATCCGCAACATAAATCAAGCCAGTATACTATTCTATGATTGCAAATCATGTTATTTGCTTTTGGAAGCCAAGTAGACTGTCTTCTTACCGTGATATCCAAGGGTTGGCTAAAAAAACCTCGTGGACAGCCAGTTTAGTGGGATACCATCTGTATTTTAACCAAAGAAATGTGAGGTAGGGTTAATTTGTATATTCTTGACAAAATACTGGAGCTCTACAGAAGTGGTTTCTGAGTCAGGGCTCATGGGTAATGCGTTCCCTGCTAGACCCTCTGAGACTGCCTACAGCTTCAGAAAATAAAAGTGTTAAAACTGAGGCCAATACAAAGATGCTGCCTGCAGCATAACTGCTCGCTGTTGTTGCGCATTGGCTGGTGAAGGTTAGGGAGCACTGCTCTGTGTAACTGAGCAGGTTTGCAACAATATCAGAAGTCTGTTGTGTAATAAAATGCTTCAAGCAAACCAGGTAGAAATAAATACAATTTTATTTCTTTCTTTACTTATCTTTAGGTAGTGGTGATGAATTTTTACTGAGCAAACCATGTTTGAAGAACACTCCCAGATCGATGCCAGGTACTCTTTGCCTCAGGCTGATGGAAAAACAGGTACTTTAAAGAAATCTGGAAAAGCTGTTATTCAAGTTCGATGAGGCTGAAGTCCTCCTATGCATTTCAAGTAATTCAGTATTCAAAGTGGGCACTGATTCAAATAGACATTTTAGGAATCATCACCTGATATACAAATACGTGATTGATCCCTTGGCAAATGAAAATTACAGAAAATCACAGGTGTCTCACCAAAATTACTGCTTGCGTGAACAAATTAAATTGGACTATAAGAACAAAACAGATTTGTCTGATTTTAAAGAATCCTTATCCAACATTGCATGAATTACTTTAATTTGAATATTTTTTAGTAAGAGAGAAGCCAGAATGGCTGCAACTAACACTGGATACCAGCAAACATAGTGCTGTATCCAGTGTTGCTTGTATCTCCTTATTCATTTATAGAAGAGCTTCCCTTCTTCCTTCTCTGAATATTTTCGTATTTTTCCTGGTTTCCTGCAGACTTTTTGGCATATCCAAACATTTGTCAGTAAGCTGCACTTTGAGTCCTACTTCAGACTTTGCAAATGACAGAAAATGTTTAAGAATATACTGAAATTAGACTACCCTGTGCTAAATGAGCTAATGTATGTCAGAGAATATTAAGGAAAATAACGTTAGGCTGTGATGATAGCTGACCTAGCAAGGCTTCTCAGTACGACAAACGTATGAACTTCTATTTTAACTCTTTAAATGTCTCCTCCTCATACTAAGCAAACTCCACTTGATGATGTAAACATAAATATAATAGGCTCCTACTTCAAACCGTACTCTGCCTTTCCCTTATGATCAGAGACGTACAGAACATCATGAATCTTTCAGCATTTCTGAGCAGCCGGAGCTCAGCTCCTTACGTGAAAGTTTTAAAATCGCTGCTATTGCCAAGATACGAAAAGGCAACCATCATCCAGAAACACACATCCACAAACACTCGGTTTGCATCTTGTCAGACCTACAACCCCCACACCTGCTACAGTCATGCGAGAAACAGCCCGCTTTGCCTTGTGAAAACGCAGAGCTGGAAAGTTAGAACCACAGAATCACAGAATGGCCTGGCTTGAAATTGTGTCGTGCGTACGCTGCACCGCAAACCCTACGTCTCTACAATTAAGGCCACGGGAGCTCAGCAGCAGGAGCCCCGCAGCCCCGCGACACGGCGGCCGGGCACCGCGCTGGGCAAGGTCGCTCCGAGCTGGGCCGTCCGCCGAGGCCGCGGGCCAGCCGCCGCCTGCCGGCCAGGAAAGTTGCTCGCGACCCTGCCCGCAGCTCGCAGGCAGCCGGCGCCGAGCCGCACCGCGGACGCTCGCTAGGCGGGCGGCATCAACAGCGATCGGGAGCTTCGCCCGCCTCCTGGGGATGCACCCGGAGCCGGGGCTGCGGGGAGCGCCCGCTCTCGCCGCCGGCATCCCCGCGGGGCCGGCAGGCCTCGCTCCGCCGCTCCCGGCCTCCGCCCGGGGAACTCGCCCTCCGCCCGCAGCCGGGAACGGCGCCGGCCGCCGCGCCCGGCCCGCCGAGCCGCGCCGCCGGCCGTACCTGAGTCGGTGAGGCGGGGCCGGGCTCTGTCCCGCAGGTAGTAGATAAAATCCCGGCAATTCTCGTTCTCCACCGCCCCGACGGAGCACAGCTCGGCCAGCAGCTGCAGCGCTTTCTGGCAGATCTCGTCCTCCCTGTCGCCGGGCATCGCCCCCCAAGCATCCTCGGGAGCGGAGCGGAGCTGTGCGGTCAGGCGCCGCGCCGCTGCCCGCCGCCCTCCAGCAGCCCCCCGCGCCGCCGGGCCGCCGCCCGCATCCTCCGCCAGAGCCGCCGGCCGCCTGCCGCTCCCCCCGCCGCTAGGCGCGCCGCCGGGGGCCGACCCGGCGCCGCTGCCCGCCGGCCGCGCCGCGCCTCGGTGGCGGAGGACGACGATGGAGAGGAGGAGGGTGACGGAGAGGAGGAGGGTCCCACCAGTTGAACGCGGAAGCCGGGAGGGCGGCCCGTCCAACCGCTGCCCTGCCCGCCGGTCCCGGCGCCTCTGCCGGGTGGGCTGCGCCTTTCCGCTGGGGCGGCGCGGCCGGGCCGGGAAACCGGGGAGGGGCTCGACAGGCGGCGAGACTCGGGGAAGTCTTCCTCCTGCTCTTCATCCCCAGCCAGGCCCCAGCCGCCTCTTTGCTGGTCTCCGTTTGGTCTTCATTTACAGTTAAATACCGTGAGGTTTTGTGCGCCGCTGCCCGCTCCTATTCAGAAAGAATTACATTCGCTCAAACAATTGTCTTGAAATTATTTTTCTGTACGTAATGTGTGCCCTCACTCTCGGGAACCTAGCGGAGGGGAGAACCTTTATAGTCACGGCCCTGTAGCAAATGGCAAGCTCCAGCTGTTCTGTGTGGTGGGTTCAAAAGAGTTAAAGCACTGGTGACAAATCTCGGGCACCTTAGACCTGGACACGGCTTGAGAGGCTGGCGTAGCAGCGGAGGCAGGCGTGAGAGCCTCCTGCCCCCTGAGGAGGCAGCTGTGGGAACGTAGGGGCAGCACAGCCTTCTTCCATCACACGCGGTTATCACAAGAAATAAGCTGTAAGGTGCTGCTTCCCTTTTAGGACTTCTAGGCAAGGCGGCTGGTTGATGCAGGGAGAAGAAAGCTGAGAAGTAGCTAGCACGTTTAACCTGATGTTTGTGTCTCTGGATTGGGATGGTTTGACCAAATCTCAGAGGCCAGAATGAGCCAGGAAAGTTCAAACTGGCACAGATGTTCAGCCTACTGTTTAAAGACTAGTGATAGTGGTTCTAGAAATAGTGTGTACAGCAACATCTTCTGTAGAAGTTCTTTTGAAGAATTAAAGTAAGTAAAATTGTGTTCTGTTAATGGAGATATTAACAACAGGAATTGTATAGTAGTGTAATGATTTCTAGTGCTTTGGCAGCATTGCTTTTCCTCATTTTCATTAGAAAAAGGATATCTCTAAAGTGTGATTGTATAAGCCAAGTATAATTCCAACAACAAACAGGCATCTCTTTCACTCTGGTTTTTCTTCAAAATTGCTAAATGATAAAATGGTCTGCAGCTGTTATAGTTGCTGAAGTCATATTTTTAAAGCCCAGAGATGTTCGTGCCATAAGTTAACGTTTTCACATCTAAGCAAGAGGAAACTTCCTACTGGTCTCAATAAATGCTGCACAGATACTGATGTCAGTGCTGCGAATAGCAGTGGGGTTGACTTGCTTCTCCAAGCATTGGAGAAGGGAGGCAAAAGAGAATTTGGAAGAGTTGCTATGAACCACAGTGTTCTTGGAAACCAAGTACCAGGCAGTAGGAGTACTACTGCTGCTCTTGTGCTCTTGTGTGAAAAAGGGCTTCACTGCAGCACAAGAAGAGATTTATAAAACACAGGAGAACTCTGATATACCAGAGTCTCTTTGGGGGAAAACTGACTTCAGAAGGCTAAATGAATTATTCACGTCTGTAAGCTCTCTGTAAGGGAGCAACTCTTTCATCTCTAACACCAAATTGAGTAGTGCTCCACACTGGGGATAGATAATGAAGAGGAGGAAAGACAGAGGAGCTGTCAAAGGCCACTCTTGGAGACATCTGTCAAGTACAATCCAAGGAGTCCAGTGATCATGCTGGACAGCTATGATGTTCTATTGCTTGTACTGTGTCCAGGATAGTTGAATGTATCAACTGAAAGGGATATTAATGTATTTACTCAAGTGTGGTTTTGATCCTGTAGGGCCATAAGCCCATCATTAACCTGGAATTCTAGCTCACCACAGAGTGAACTCTGGACAGCTGGGTGATGGAGTGGTAAATTCTTTTTCTTTCTCCTCTAATTAAAGTATCTTGCTTCATTTTTAAATGGTAGCACTTTGAAGGTGCTGAGATGTTTGTAATGCAGGTGACAGCAGGAAATTTCTCACAGCCTAGTAGAGGAAGGACCATGAAATCGCTTGGATGTCGCTCATAATAAACAAAGACATAAATTCTTAAAAGATCTGAGCGTATACTAAGTGCACTGTCCAAGAAAATACCCACGTCTTTTTCTAGAGATAACTGCAGTAAATGTAATCTGCTGTGTCTAAAAGCAGATGCAATCTCTCCTTCCTATGCATGTTTGTGAAAACTGGATTACCTCTCCATTTGTTGCCATCAGTTACGTGTATTTGTACTTGCAGTCATCCCTATTTGTGATGAGGTTACTCTTGTCTCAGCTGCAGATTTTGGCCACTCAGGGCAGGCGTTCTGCTGAAGATCACCAGTGAATGCTGCCCTAATTAACTGTTGTCCTAGAAGGGCATTGCATGCAGCAGAGGGCCACTCCTTTTAACCATATGTTGAATGTTAGAGTCTGTAATTACTGACCGTAAGCATGTATTTTTTCCTACTTAGCGCAAAGCTGTTCTCACACAATACAGTGCAATCAGAAAAAAATCCCAAAGCTGTACATGGACACAGAATATGTTTAACTGTTTGATCTACATTTCTATCATCCTCAATTGACATGTTCTTATTTCTTACCTTGAAATAAAGCTTTTCTCAAATGTTCTGTCAGTAACACAAGGGTTGCCTGGCAAAGGAAAAAACCTTCAAAGCACAGGTGTCCATAAAACAAATGGCTTTCTGGAAGAAAGTGGGCAACTTACATAAGAATCATTGTTATGCTTATGCTGTAACCAGAACTCACCATGTGTTTGTCAGAGTTCTATACACCTCTGGTCTGCTGGCATGCCATATTACAGATTGAGTGGATAAAATTACTTTGTTGTTGTTCTTTGCAATGTCATTTTGAAATTAGATATTGCTCTTGGTATAAGTGTATTTACAGTTTTCTTACTCAGCATTGCATATCTTTATATGGGATGTGCACCCACCACACAAACCTCTTTATGCTAGGAGGGAACTTCAGCAGCAGCATTAGCAGCTTGCTTTCCCGAGGTTAACAGGCAGGGGCATGGACATTGGTGGCAGAGAAGGCTGAGCCTGACTTTGCTTACCAATCTCATAGAATCATAGAATCATAGAATCACAAGGATGATCTTGCAGGTCGTTTCCAACCTTGTGATTCTATGATTCTATGGATGGACAACAGGCCAGGGCCAAGTAAACTGCCCCATGATCAAACAACTCAAAGTTTCTGGCTGGATACCAGCCTCTGAGCCAATTATTCATTGCTTGTGCTTTCCAAGCCCACTCCATGTACTTCACAGCCCCAGAAGGTATAGAACAAAAAATCACTTGAGCTCCCACTCCTTGAACTAAACACCCTAAACTGATGAAATCTCTTTTCATAGTTTGTAGGCTTCTCTGAGCAATTTCATTACTGCAATTTCTTCTCCAATCACAAGGGAAAAGTAAGAATCTGACAAAACAAATCACAGACACCCCAAGTGAAACCTGGCTTTCAACAGCATTAAGTGTCACAACCAAGTTCAATATTTCCAGTTTATAATCACCTGGACCTTCAATGCAACTTCACAGTGGAGTTGCTGTGATATATGGTGCTCCTATGTCAATGCTTTAACTGTACAAAAGATGAGTTCTGTGTCCTTTGTTTTTTTACTCAATTCCCCCCCAAAATGGGTGCAGCATGTACTTTGGGCTCAGGTTTCTGTAACATCTGAAATTAAAGGCTTCAGGCCTGAACCAGGAAGCATTTATTAGTGCCTACTAATATTAATTCTCACAGGAAGCATAAAAGTATTTATACAAACAAAACACACAAGCTGAAATTGCATAAATGTATTTATCCAAACAAAACACATAAGCTGACTTGTCACTGGGTTTTCAGTTAACAGAGAACTCTCTGAAGCAACCAAGTCACAGAAGGAGACACAATCCAATTTTGGCTAATCTGAATTTTGAGATAACAGTCTCAGATAAAAGAAAGTATGGAGAACTCAGCTTACTAATTGATATTGCCAAGATGTCAAAGATTATAACCAAGTAAAAATGATGAGAAACCTTCTGGGCGTCACATAAGAAACCAACTTTCAGCACATTTCCTTGTCTGTGCAGCTAGGATATCTCCAGGCTGACAGCAGAAGCTGAATCCAACTGGCTACTCAGTGAAGCTGTTAAAGTAAATACTGATGTGGCTGTGCTCCAAAGCAGCACTGGGCAGTACTCGTGCATTTTTGAAAGAGCATTTAGCAACAAAGTTCTGAGCATCACTGGGCAGTTTGTGGTTGCAAACAGAAACTGCATCAACTCTAGTGAGTTTTCAGTCATTTAATCTGTGATATCCTGTTTTAGATGATCATAACTACAAAGCAGACAAATGCTAGGCGATTTCACTAGGTGCAGATCAATGGAGAGTAGAGCACAGGAGAGAGAAACCAAGGTAACGTGCTGGAGAGAGGGAAGCTCTGCACGACTACCTGTGACAAGTTTGTCATCCTTCTGAAGAGTGCTTATATCTCGGTACATTGTAGAGCCAGAGATCTCAAAGCCTTTCCTTTCCCTTATGCTCTGTCTTATGATGGTCTAATTGAATTTGCTGCATTCTTTTCTATTACTGCATCAAACCCTCCTCTGCCCCAAAATGCTCTATTTCAAGCGAGCACTGCACACCACAGCCCATGAAGTCAGCTATAAGCAGTTGCATTGGCCTACTTTGCCATGTGCTTCCTTGTGATTTTTAATAACACTAGATGTCTTCTTTATCCCAAACCAACAGTTCTGATTCCGTGGACTATAATATCTACTGCCATGCCAGAGCTTGAAATTATGTCAGAACACAGATGCCATCAACATAAAAATTTTCCTATGTGCTCAAAAGCAATCCGTCTCCAAACACAAATCTCTGATAGCAGAGTGATTGTTCTTCTAATCCCAGCTCCTCTGAGCATAAAATCTCTCTCCTGAAACACAGATGCTTATTCCAACAGGAAAATGCAGCAGTGGGCTGTTTAATGGAAGAAATAATTAAGTGGATCAACTTCAGATGAATACAAAATGAAGTAGATAAGCTTTTCATATAGCTACCAGGCAGATTACCAGGCTGTTTTCTGGCTCATCAAGGAAAGAAAACATGATGCTGTTTACAAAGCATGAGGACTGACACATGCTCCTGAGACAGATCTCCCTCCTTTAGGAAGGCATCCCTCTTAGTGAGTTGTGGAATTTTTCTGCTAGATGCAGATGCAGAATGAGTAAATATTCTTCTGGCAGGATGGCATTATGATCTCCTAAATTTACAGGAAGAAGCCATAAAGGCAGAATCACTGACGTGGATCGTCTCAGATGTATAGGTGCAAGCTCTACAATATTTTAATGTGCTGCTGAAGAGTTATGCGAGTAGCTCCATTGAATCTGGGGAGATTGCTCTTTTGAGTAGGATTCAGCCAGCACAGAAGAGAGGCAACAGATCTAGTTCATAATTTGTAAGGCTGGAAATTAGAATAGGGCATAGTTAATACAAAGTAGCCTGGAGTTCTGGTGATTAAGATGATACATTTAAGCAGAAATAATCAGAAATAGAGTTCATAATATGAAATTTATATGACTATCAGGAAATCACTTTGAGATCCTTTGTCAACGAGAAAAGGCTAAATAAATGCAGATGTATTTTACAGAATTAATTTCATTTATGCATTTTATTTTATAAAAACAGTATTTTTACTCTATTTTGGTATCACAGAATCACAGAATCACAGAATGGCCCCGGTTGGAAGGGACCTCAAGGATCATGAATCTCCAATCTTCCTGCCACATGCAGGGCCACCATCCTCCGCATTTAATGCTAGACCAGGCTGCCCAGGGCCCCATCCAACCTGGCCTTGAACACCTCCAGGGACGGGGCATCCACAGCCTCTCTGGGCAGCTGTTCCAGCACCTCACCACTCTCTCTGTAAAGAACTTCCCCCTGACGTCCAACCTAAATCTTCCCTCCCTCAACTTAAAACCATTTCCCCTTATCCTGCCATTATCAACCCTTTCAAAGATTCGATTCCCCTCTTGTTTGTAGGCTCCCTTTAGGTACTGAAAGGCTGCAATGAGGTCACCCCACAGCCTTCTTTTCTCCAAGCTAAACAAGCCCAGCTCCCTCAGCCTGTCTTCATAGGGGAGGTGCTCCAGTCCCCTGATCATCTTTGTGGCCCTCCTCTGGACCCTCTTCAACAGCTCCCTGTCTTTTTTGTACTGGGGGCTCCAGACCTGGACGCAGTACTGCAGATGGGGCCTCACAAGAGCAGAGTAGAGGAGGACAATCACCTCCCTGTCCCTGCTGGCCACCCCTCTTCTGATCCCAGGATACCATTTGCTTTTTGAGCTGCAAGAGCACATTGCTGGCTCATGTTAAGCTTTTCATCCATCAAGACCTCCAGGTCCTTCTCTGCAGGGCTGCTCTTCCAGTCTGTATGGATGCCTGGGATTCCTCCGGCCCAACTGCAAAATTCTGCACTTTGCCGTGTTGAACCCTGTGTTCTTCCCAGGTGACATGGCCTTGTTTGCAGAGCTTGTATTCACCTTTCTTCACCCTCAGCACACCCATCAGGTGCTTGCTGAGCCATGCTGGTTTCCTACCTCCTCTGCCCACTTTCTTATTCAGAGGGATGGAGAGCTCTTGTGCTTTCAGGAAAGCATCCTTGAAGAGCTCTCCTCAACATCTTTGTTTTTAAAGACAGCATCCCAGAGGATCTTGGCTAGCAGTCCTTTGAACAGCTTAAAGTTCGCTCTTCCAAAGTTCAGGGTCTTGATGCCACTCTTTGCCAGGCCCACATCCTTCGAGATCACGAACTCAACCAGGGCATGGTCACTGCAGCCCAGGCTGCCTCCAACCTTAACGCCTTTAATGATCTCCTCTGCATTGGTGAGCAGCAGGTCCAGCAACGCTTCACCTCTGGTCGTTCTGTCCAATACCTGAACAAGAAAGTTATCATCAGTGCATTCCAGGAGCCTCCTGAACCTCTTGCAGCTCGCTGTGTGGTCTTTCCAAGAGATATCCGGATGGTTGAAGTTCCCCATCAGGATGAGAACCTGTGAGCATGATGCCTCCCGTATCTGAAGCAAGAAAGCCTCATTAACCGTCTCCCCTTGTTCAGGTGGCCTGTAGTATACTTCTATCACCAGCTGGCCTTTGTTAGTCCTGTCTCTAATTCTAACCCACAAGCTTTCATCCTGTTCCTGACTGTTTCTCAGAGGGAGCTCCTCACAGTCGATACAGTCTTTGACATAGAGGGCAAATCCCCCACACTTTCTACCTCACCTATCCCTTCTAAAGAGCCGTTACCTCTCAATGGTGGTATTCCAGTTATGGAAGTCATCCCACTATGTTTCCGTGATAGCAACAAGGTCATAACTTTCCAAGCACATCACGGTTTCCAATTTGTCTTGCTTATTTCCCAGGCTGCGTGCATTGGTATAAAGGCATTTCAGCTGGGTTTTCCATCTCACTGCCTTTATAGAGGGTCTAGGATCCCCTAGAACAGCAGCATCCCCAGCATCATCCTGCTCTAGTCCATCCCTTTGTACTCCGCAGTCTTCATCCATCAAGTTTGGTTCAAGCCCTCGAACGAGCCACTCAACCCCAGTGGCCCTAATTTTGTCCCCTTCCCCCTTCATACCTAGTTTAAAGACCTTTCAATGAGTCCTGCCAGTTTTTCGGCTAATATCCCTCAGAGATAGGCTACTTCCATCTGCAGCCATCATGCTACTGAAGGCATGATGCACACCTGCTCTGTCAACTACCTGCCCCAGTCCCCTGAAGTCTTTCTTAATAGTCCCGAGGCTTTTCTCAGCAACTTCATCAGTGCCAGCCTGAACTATCAATAATGGGTAATAATCAGAAGGGTGAATCAGTGCAGGAAGTCTCCTAGAAATGTCCCTGACCTGTGCCCCAGGGAGGCAGCACACCTCCCCACAGGTAGGGTCAGGCCGATATGTAGGGCCTTCCGTTCCTCTCAGTAGGGAGTTGCCTACGACAACCACCCTCTGTCCCTCCGGCTGGAGGCAGTCTTGAGGTGTGGGGTCGACCGCTTCACCCAAGGCAACCTCATGGGTGAACCTCCCTCCAGACCCTCACTCATCTCTCCCTCAAGTTCCAGGGCCTCAAACCTATAGCGCAGAGGCACCTGGGGAGCCAAGGATGATTGGGATGGGGGAAACAGAATGGTACTAAAAACAAAGACTGAGATACATCTTTGCTTCAAGCTTTTGAACCTAACAGTTACAGCACAAATGCATCTGACCCTGGATATCTATTATGCATTACTGAAGATAGAAAGGAATACAATCATAGCATAAGAATGATAATTTATTAATCTAATCCAAGCTCTGTGCTTTCTTCTAATTTCCATTCTTTTTCTTCCTTTGTGTTCCTGATTTGCTTATAAATGCAGTTCTGGTAATCTAAAGCATTGAGGGATTTTTATTTGTTTGTTCAAAAATTGTTTGGTCACCTTAGAGCTGATTCTATATTAGTTTCTGAAGTATGTTCTGAACTTAATTCTAAGTTCTAGTCGGGTTGGAGTGTGTGGAGCTTTGTGTTTAACAAAGACATGGTTGAGATCCTTAATCCTCTGAGTGAGGATCAATGAAAAGTAAATGTCTGGGCGAATGATTTTCTGATGGGTCAGGCTCAGTGTTAAAGCAAATGGTGTTGTATCAGGCTGGTGACCAGTCACTAGTGGGGTTCTGCTAATCTCCATTATGGGGCCAGTTCTCTTCAATGTTCTTAGAAATGTTTTGAATGCAGGACTTGAACAAACAAAAAGTAAGCTTACAGATTATACTGAAAGAGGAAGAGCTGTTTAGTCCCTCAAGAGTAGGGAGGTCCTACGGCTGTTCAAGTTCAAGAAGCATTTAGACAACACTCTCAGACACAGGGTTTTATTCATAGGTAGTCCTGTGTGGAGACAGGACTTGGTGATCCTTGTGAGTTCCTTGCAATCCGAGACGTTGTATGGTTCTCTGAGCTGTGAGAGTCATAACGCTATCTTACTCTATGAGTTATTTTTTGATAAAATGAAAAATTTAAAACTAACGGTATCTTCCGATGACATTTATGATGCTAGATGGACTATTATTTAGGAAAAGGGGATATGCTGAAAAGTGTTCCTGTATTTACGCAGATAAACATCACACTGCTTTTTTTTGAGGCATTGTGCCTGCTACCTTTTGCTCATTTGTGGGAGCATCTAAGTTCTTGAGAAAGATGAAAAGCTGATTGAAGAAAAGAACCTTTTAGAAATTGAGTGTCTTGTTTTACTTCTTCAAGGTTTAGCACTGAAATTTCTTATTTATGTTAACATACAGAAGTCAGATGATAGTAAGATGGGAGGTGGCCCCGTGATTTATGCATCTTCAGTCAACAAATAACAATAAATAAATAAATATAGCATTTAAGTATTTGTAAAAGCACGACAAGGGCATGAAAAATTACATGTAACGTCACTGAATATAGCTTGCCTGGAAAAATAATGTAGTCAGGATTTTACAGAAAATCTAAAGCAGGCTTAGCAAACTAAGCAACTGAGTAAAGTAAATGTTATTACCTCCAAAGCAATTTTTTTTTTTCTGGTTCAGAGAGCAGAATCACCTGGGACACAAATGATTTTCAAAATTGGTGTCTCGCTGTCTAGAAGGACCTTTATATGATAACTTTTATTGATTGTTGCACTCAGTGATAAAGATGGTATAAATATATAAGAGCTCAACCGCAATGGCAACTGGAGGAAGGCTCTACTAATGTATTTCCACTCAGATGCTCACAGCTGCTTGTTACTATTTCCTAACCAAAAGAAGGAATAAAAATATTTTGTGGGTTTATGGTTTATTGCTCACTGAGTTTCTAAGAGAAGAGAGCTTGTGGGAAAGCACCTTTTGCAGTTGCATCTGAGTCCTTTCAACTGGCCAGCCGAATTGGATAATGGCTACTCTTATATGATTAAGAAAACATATGCCTGTCTAGTCCATGGGCTCTTGTTTCTAATGTTAATCCCAAGACTTCATAATTGGAACTTGGATATTCTTGTCCTAAAATATAATGACCCTTGTGGATTGATGAAAAGCTGTATTCCTTTCAGATCTGCCTTTAGTTCTCCTTGTGTTCTAAAACACTCTTGAGCAGTTTAAATTGATTTGGGCACTTGTAAAGAGTGCACATGGATAGAGAGGAAAAGCTCTGATCTTCATGGCTGTCCTTGCTCCAAGTTGTTCCTGGCACTTTGTTTTAAACAGGAAAGCTTAATGACAATTTACTTTCAGTCTCGTTAGAGTTCTTTTTAATGTGCTCTTGCTGATGTATTTCCACGTGTTACTGGGGAAATCTGGAAAAAGGGGAGATGAATTTAAGAATTTGGGTGCTGGGAGTAAATGTCTGTGTAACATTGTATATTCAGTTTGTGTATGGCATGTGTGCTTTTCACAAGGTTTGGAATAAATACTTGGGTATCACTCGTAACAACCCTGAGGGCAGTGGCACTGACCCCAGCTTGACAGCTGCTGGGAGAAAATGGCGGCACGTGCTGCAGGCAGGGCGGTGTGCTGAGGTGGGGTGACACACTGCTCTAAGGTAATAAATTGCCACCATTTCCAGTGGGATATTTTGTGAAAACTTCCTTTCTCCTGGATATTCAGTGAACGCTTGCAGAAGGCGTGTGGCCGATGAGGTGATAAGGAGACTGTGTGTATGGAAGGATAAGGCCTGAAAAGCTCTTTTCACTTTTGATATGATCTTATGCTTGTTTTTAGGGAAGGCGTCGCATTTCGTGTCCAGTTTTCTTAATTTTTGAGGTTCCCTTAGCTTGTCTTTTTCTGTAAACACTCTAGAGCTTGTGTTGAGTCCATCACTGCCCTGGCCTCAAGGCAGAGTTTGGATGTGTAACCCCTTTTTCCACAGACGTGAATTCAATCAAGCTTGCTCATCGCTTCAAGCATCATAATACTTCTGTGCTTAATTAAATGAGACAATCCATCCCTTAAGTTTAGACACTTCCCAAGTATATCTCTGAATCAGGACTGCCTGCAGTTAATGCTCCTGGACTGCTTGTTTGAGCAATAAATGATGGAAATAACGTTGTTCAATTACCACTTCTCTTTTGCTTAATTCACTAGAAGGAAAAGAGAGAAATGAATCCCATATGATGTTTTGGTTGCTGTGTAACTTGCTATACCTAAATGCAAAGGCTGCTGCTGCTGACCTGCTCCTGCACAGAATGCAGTGCTTGGCATAAATCTGTAAGGCAGAAAGAGTTTTGTAGATGACCTGGACATCCCCCTTCACAAGAAAGAGACTAATAAGTGACTTATTTTTCTATTGCAGTTGGAATACAGATTAAATAAATGAGCTGTGCTGCTGTATGAGGTATTTTTGAGGAAAAGAAAGGAAAGCTGTTTCTTTAGTGTAGTCATAACAAACTTATGACTGAAGCCCCAAGTATAAATGAGTTTCTTAGAGACCTACTGGTAATACAACAATATATGCTGACAAGACTTTATCACAGTAGAAATGTGAGCAAACTAAGGAATATATTATGATTAATAATTTTATTGTTAATTCTCCTCATTAAGCTCTCCAAGGTGAGAAATTATTTAATGAAGCTATTATTGATAATAACTTTGGTCTTTCTTGACAAACATGCAATCTGTTTTTTTTGCTATCAATAGTAAGATTAAATTTCTGTAGCATTAATTAATTAATAATTAAGGCATTCATCAAAAGAATCTTTCAACTTTTTGGGAGGTTCAACATCATAATACCTAAAATCAAGGAGCAATTCTTACAAAATGTGAGCAGCATGGCTTTTTTTGTTTCCAAGTGGACATTTATCTGTCACTGGAGTTCTCTAACATTTGATCAAATTGTCTAAAACTGTACAGTAAATACTTAATAATTAACAGGTCAGGACTTGCATTCAGTTATGTCTCAGAACATAAGCTATATTTGCTTGAATATAGAAATAAAATCTTCTGAGTTTATTTTCTGCTTCTTGCATTAGGAACTAACATTGCCTAGTAAATGTTATTTAACTGACTGTTGCCTAATGTAATCAGAATGTAACTTCTTAAGCTGACAATCTCTGATGTTAAAGTCATATTTATGGTTTGTATCTGAATCCAAACTTCTGTTAATCACAATACAATTAGAGTTGGATGGGAAATGTCATTCCAATTTCTTGACATTTTGAGGAACACCGTATCTTCTGTTCCACAGTGTGGGCAGAAGATAAGATCCTTCAAAGTATTTTTTTGTTTTGTTTTGTTTTTACTTTAGTTTTGTTTGCTTGGTTGGTTGATTTTAGTTTTGCTGATAAAGTAAGTTTCTTCATTCAGCCAAAGGTTTTGTATCTGAGTCAAATGCTTTCTACATGAGCTTCCTGAAAGCTAATCTTGCTAAACGAAACTGAGAGGAAGAAAGGAAGTTGTTTGTCTTTCTGTCTGTCTGTCTTTCTGTCTTGTATCTCATTCCACCCCAACCCTCTCTCCCATGAAAGTCTGCTATTCTTATTAACATAATAAAGCAAACAGGCTGGAATTTACTTACAGAAACTTCCTGAGCTAAAAGATTCCTGGCAATTTGTGTTGAAGCTTATGAAAGGGTATTTGTTTGACCAACAAGATTCTTCTTCCTCCCTTGAGACTGAAGAGACTTCCCATTTCTCTTTTTTTTTTCTTTATTTTTTTTTTTAATCTGTGCAGCTCATAAAATCTTCACTTAAAAACATTATCTGCCTTCCCCAAGAGTCTGAGTTCTTCAGTCCTAGACTTCTTATTGCCATTTGGTCAGCGGAGCTGATATGAGCTTACTGTGGATTGGTTTCACTCTGTGCATCCAGCTATTTTTCCCTCAAACCATGTGGAGAAGAAGAAACGATCCATAGCCAGCTATAGCCTTTGTTTTTCCCTGCTGTTATGTTTCTGTTCATACACAGGCCTTTAAATTTTATGATGCCAGCTTTACATGAAAACTGAAATTTAATTGCATCCTCCTGAATAAAATGGATGATTTCAGTGCCAATTGTTTTTAAAGAAAAAGATTACAGCTTTCACTCTGCTGCCTGTATTCTTTGCCTATAAATCCCTCTGCTGATATAAAGGGATTAAATATTCTGAAATGCTATCTGGACCAAGTCATCATAATTTCATAAATGCACAGAATAACACCTACATTACTTATTTCTATCTTAGGAATAAATAAAACATAACAGGTATGCTTCTTTCAGTACACTTTGTTTTACTTTATCAAACACTATGAGGACTCAATTCAGTATACATCATGCTTATTGTCCAAATCAACTTTAACTTCAACCTCTGGCATACTTTGGTCTAAGGCAACCTGCTAAATACTGTGCAACTGGCAGCTTTATGAAATGAAGAACTTAAATATGGTAATATTTATGTCATGGGGGAAAAAAAAAGTTAAGAAAATTGCATGGTTGCACACAAATTACTTTCAAATATCTTTTTCCTCCTTTTTTTTTAAAAAAAAAAATTGTTTCTAGCATTCTTTGTATCTTCTGTAATACCTTAGCAAAGACCTAGGAAACTGATGACTTCTACAGACCTGAATTTAGATACAGCATTTTATATTTCATTGATCCCATTTTATAAGCTTCCCAGGCTTACTCATGCATTTTATGCTAGCCTATGCTCAGTCATAGAATAGTTTACTTATAATTATTCTGTGAGCATAAAAATGCCAATACAGTCCACTTTCTTTGAACAGTGTACACAGACTTCTCCTTTCCCAGCCAAATGATGCTCTATATTTACCTGAAAGAGTAATTGATAGCAAGGTTAAGTAATGTAGTTCTTATTCCTAAAAATGTGCTTCTCTGTCTCAAGTCAGCACAACCTTTCCTTAACACTGGAATTTATTTTTTGGAATTCATCTCTAATATCCCACAGAACTGTCCAAAAAAAGCTTAACCAAGCTTACCAAGTGTAGGATAGGAGAAAGAGTCCTTCAGATGTTTTTAAAAATGTTGTATTTGCAAAAGTGAGAAAGGTTTCTAGGCTCAGAAAGACCTGAACTCAAGAGACTGGGGAATTTGGGATAAAATGATATTTGGACACCTGAGGAAGGAGAAGAGGCATGGATCATCAGAAGGACTGTAAACACCAAGAGAAAAAACTAAGCATCGTAGTGCTGTGATATCGTCATATGGGGTCAGATAAAGAAGTGCAACTTTGGAATAGGAATTGCATTCTGTTTATCTGCATCTGTATGAGAAATTGTAGTGGATTTTGAAAGATTTTTTAATATACATTTTTAAAGGAGATTTTTTAACTCCTGTTTTTTTCCAGTAATAGTGGTATTTTCTTCCAAAGATTTATGGTGCTACAAATGTTGTGATGTTTCTTCTTCTCGTTAGAATGAACGTAAAAAGATCTGTAATGCTTTTTTTGAGAACAGCTGCATTGCTGTCTTATTGTTAACTTCACTAAATCATGCTAGACATAACCATAACCATTAACCTGATTTTTAACCAAACTGAAGGTAACTTACTGTTAAAATCTGTAATTTAAATTTAACACTTTTTAAAAAAGAATTGAAATACATTTCATCTTGCAAAAACTGGCTGCTGATTTTGCAAAGGGCTTGCTGTGAGCTACTTACAATACCCTAGTGGTAGATAGTTGAATTTAACTGGAAGGTTAGTGTTCTCAGAGTAGTTTGGGAGTAGAAACCCCAGACCAGAATTCATCTATAAATGCAGTTTGTTAATACAACTACTGTAATGGGATTTTAGACATTGAAATTTCAAACTGAATTAGACTCTGCTGCACTTATATCATTTACCATTAAATTAGTTTTATGGAGAGATTTCTGAAAATGCTCTGTATCAAACGTCCGTGCAGTAGGCTAACTGCATACACATGGTTATTGTCAACTTTTAATATTTTGATAAGGGGAATGATGAGAAGCATAAAAAATGAATGGAAATAGTTAAGTTTCCTACACTGCCACAAATAGGAAAGCCTGAGTGCTAAGGTCTTGCTTGCCAGCATTCTGCTGTCTTCCAAGGTCATCAGACTGGTGAAAACAATGATATTCAGCAATGTTAAGCTAAGGAGCTGTACTCAACAGCCACGTATCCATGGAAGACTTTCTGCTCCAGAGGTCCTCTACTATCCCAGGAATAACATATCAAATTCTATAATAGAACGCGCTACAGGAAAAGAAAATCCTTTACTTGCCTTGGATTGAAACTAACACGCGGCACCAAACGTATCTTGCCTGCTTATTAAGTTGTAAAGGGTATAGAACTGAAGATCTTTGGTTATATAACGACAGTACTCTTAGTTAAATTATTCTGTGGCTTTTTAAATTAGCAGCTTTATGGCCTACTTGTGTTTTAAGTTTGTTACTGTTTTTAGTTTGAGGAGTTTTGAACATGGATATTTAATTGTTTGCTGCTAGGAAAGAAAAGCCTTTTGTATAAAGGAGTGTTTTCAGCAAGAATTCTGTGGCTCAGTTTCACACTAGTCTGACCTGACTTTAAGCTATAAGCAGCAGTATCTTTTATTTTCTGTGGAATCAAAAGGATTGATAACCTTACTTAGCCTTTCTCCATGTTTTGTGCTTTACCTTAATAAAATACCATTTTGCCTTGGGCTTCCTGCTGACTGTGCTGTAATACCTGCATCCCAAAATGTGTCTGTCAGTGCAAGCCACATCTCTTTCTATCTAACTTGGTAGAGCTGCCTATTTAGTAACCTTCTGTAGCATCAAACGCTTATCAACACAGGAATTCTGGAGAATGCCTCATCACAGAGATATCAGTGCAAGAATCCTACATTTTTCATCTTGTTTCTGTAATGATGCAACACACCTGTGTCAGGCTGTACCACACAGCTGTGGATGTTAGTGATCTTGTAATTAGGTGAGGCTGTGCTTGCAGGAAGAGATAAGAGTGAGCAAAATGGCTGCAAATACTCAACAGCAGATTTCTTTCATTTTCTTTTCTATCTGTAGAATGAGAGAGCTGATGGTGTCAAGGAAATGCTGTATGGTGAGCTATACAAATACCCCAGAGAACCTTGGTAATAGGGAAATGTGAAAGTGTTTGCTGCAGCACTTTTTATTTGAAATTAACATTGCTTTGCATAGACATTACCCTATATGAAGTGAAAGACTATCCTTGGCACAAACAAGTTTGAAAGGAGAGAATTACTATCAAAATAAGAGCATAAAGCATTGGCTGGTCTAGACAACAGAGATAGAATAGGATACAGGAATATGTGTATGTATACAAACTGGCATAAACACGGAGGAATGGAAAGAAATCACATTATAGCTGGCTGTCCAGAAAACATTTTATGCATAGCGAAAGATGTATAATCCAAATAACAGCAAGTAAAAGAGTCTGAGTGACTGTTCTGCTGTTAAATTCATCAGAGATCAAAGCACATTTGATATTGGAGGTAGAGGAACTGCAAGTATTCTCCACGCCACTGCAATATTTTTCATTTCCTGCTCCTTTCCCTTGTGCTTGTTTTGTCGTGCCTGGGATCAAGGGAAATAGAGTAACCTGATATCTTTTTCAGTAAAATATCTCTAAGATTGTGTATGGTTTTTTTTTTTTCTTTTGAATCAACAGAAAACTACTCCTTATTCTTTCTCTTAATTTTAGTTGTGGTTGGTATGTGACATCCTAGCTCTTTTAAACAAACCTTACTGTTAAACAAAACAGATATTGAATGCTTTGGGGTTTTTTTTGCAGGGATCCTATACTCAAGTTTTTTCAGATCTTGTTCTTTTGTTTCTTACTGCTGTTTGTGTCTTATTGCTAATCCATTGTACCCTTCAATCTCCAGTTCTGGTGTTACATATTCATACTTTTCTCTTGTGTTTGCTAAAATTGCACTTCATTTAATGCATCTGTGAGTTTGACATTTAACTCACTTGTAGCTGTTCGGCTTCTCCCACTTCTTACTTTTTTCAGGATAATGGTCTCTCCCTTTCATGAGATTGTTAAAAATACCTGCACATATCTGTAGTTTGTAATGCTTAATTAGTCAGGTCCGACATAATTGTCTCCTTCAACTTCTTGTTTTGTCTTCTGAAATAAAACTTTTTCTCAGCATATTTCATTAACCTGTTACTTAACCTGTGCCAAATACATGTTTGAGATGCGGGAAATTCTCACTGACAGTTGTGAGTCTCTTAGAGTTCCCATTCCACAACACAGGGACTAAGCATTAACAGTACGGGGTTGTATAATCAATGAAAATTATATAAAGGAATATTATATAATCAAATAATATTAAGATGTTATAATAATGAAATAAGCAAGAGAGTTAGGCACAGCGAGACAAAGAGAATAAATAGGAGGCTTACCCAAGTCGTGGGCTTGCTCAGGAAACTCCAGTGGAGTGGATCTTCCAAAGAGAGAGAGAGAGATCCTTCCCCACTGGTAGTCAGCTCTTAAATGGGTCTAGGAGAGGTGGAGCCAGGCTCCACCCCTTCCTGCAGCACAGGTGAATTGCTTTCACCTGTGCTCCCAGGGCTGACTCATTGCTCGCCTCAGGTGACTAATCAGAGGTTCAGGCCATGACTCAGCAGTTCCCATACACTCCACCCCTTCACAGCATGAACCAATGATCAGGTTGACTAATGGGTAAGCTTTTCCTAATACAGAGACCCACTGTATCACGACGCTTATACAATTTGCATCACGACGCATGTTGGTACAATTCAAGACAAGTGACGATTGGTGAACGTTGATATTCTTGTATGGGCCAGTGCTCAATGAAGTTACTAGAGGCATGCGGTCGTCAGGTGCAGGTCCATCTTCTGTTCCATCAGTCCCATATAGGCCATCACCGGGTGTCGCACGTGATCTGACTGTAACACTGGAACGCTTTGATGGCATTTCGTTCCTTCCGGTGATCCTGAGGGCTCGAAGACTCACGGGGAGTAATACAGATGTTTCAAGGGTACCAGGAGGGGAAGGTCTGCTCTCCAGGGCAAGATACAGGCCGTATTTCTATCCTGGGTCAACACTTCCACTTGTACTGGGGCACGTCCCGGCCACCTGTACCACACCTTCTGGCCAGATATGTGGCTGCATAACTATGTCAGGCACCAAAGGAGGTGTCCTGATCTGCCATAGGGACATGATGGGGGTCCCTTTAGCAATGAAGATCGGAGTGTTGACCACAATATCAGTAGGCCATGTACCTATTACTGGAGGGACTACTGAGCCTCCCACCTCCAACAATCTCCCCCAAGGTGCAAGTAGGCCACACCACTTGGGTCCTACCTGCACCTTCCAAGGCCATTTTATCCTATGGGTGCCTGGTTCTAAATTCTCAGGGGCAGGGAGCAGAATATTATTTTCATTGCCAATCTGGGGTCTTACCTGATAATCAGCGCCCGTAATTTGGATCCTAAGCGAGGTGGCCCATGTTGTCTGTAGCATTCTCAGGGCACTGGGTCTGCCATCTCGGGCTCTTTCATTCAGGTCCCGCAAGGTTTCATATAGTCTTTTTGTCCACCCCTGCAGGGCCTGGGAGTCTGTCTTCAGGGCAGCCTTAAGAATACCATTATAACGTTCAATGAGGCCTGCCCCCGTTGGATTATATGGCAGGTGGAATCGCCATTCGATGTTGTTTTCTTCTGCCCAGCGCTGTATCGTTGCACCAGTAAAATGAGTCCCTTGGTCGCTCTCGATGACTTGAGGTGTCCCGTAGGCAGACATCAGTTTAGTCAGTGCCTTGATGGTATATGCCTGGTTTGCTTTCGGTACTGGATAGGCCTGCAGTAGCCCACTTGCAGTGTCGACGCAGGTCAGAGCATATCTCACCCCCTCAGACCGAGGAAGGGGCCCAACGTAATCGATCTGCCATCGCTGGAGAGGATTGTGTCCTCTAGCAAGATGGGCTGTTGTTTCGGGCAGTGATCTCGGTCTCATCTTAGAGCAAGAGTCGCAATCCTGGCATGGCTGGACGATGTCAGGTAGTTGTATGGGCAGCCACCATGCTTTAGCAGCTGCCCACATTGTCTTTTGTCCTGCATGCCATAGCTTCTGATGTAACCAACGGGCGACGTTCTCAGATGGTGAATTCTCAATCCATCAAACTCAGGCCAGCATGTCAGCTTCATCATTTCCCGGTGACTGTAGGGGCTGATGACCAGAAACATGGTAGACATGTATAGTCCTGTGTTTGACTGTATTCCATATGTCTAACTACATGTCTTTGCCCCAGATTGGTTGGGCATGGATAGTCCATTCCTGGGTGGCCCACTGTGCAATCCAAAGAGTGAGCCCCCAGTACACAGCCCAACTGTCTGTACAGATATTCAGGATACCATCACCGGGTTCCTTGGTTATAACCATCCACACGGCTCGCAGTTCTGCCCATTGGCTGCTCTGACCATCCCCCTCGTCAAACCAGATTGTCTCAGTCGAAGGATGGTATGCTATCGCTCTCCACTTGCTCGGGTTGCCCTTGCTGGACCCATCTGTATACCAGGCATCTTCAGGGATAGGATATTTCCCCTCCTGAACGGGGCTCTTCTCTGGTGGAGCGACCAGTGTTTCTTTTGGTGCATCACAATGATAGGTTACTGGGCCTAGGATCTTCTGAAGCTCTTCTTTTAAGGGTGATGAAGACAGACTGCTCCTTTGGCTGAGGTAAGCAACCCATCGTGCCACTGTTTGTGCTTGGGCCACCCCTGTCTTAGGAAGGTGGGTCAGATCTTTCACCCACCCCTGAATCGGCAGAGTGGTCTTCACCATAACTTCAGCCGTCTGGGTTATTGGCTCTACTGCCTGTAATGCTGAATAGGCAGCCAATAACTGTTTTTCAATCATACTGTATCTTTCTTCTGCTCCATGCCAGACCTGAGACCAAAAACCAATGGGGGTCCGAACAGAACTCTGGTGTTGCCACAGGCCCCAACCAAAGCCATCTTGAGTAACGTGAACGTCCAACTCGGCTGGGAGGGTAGGATCGAATATACCCAATGCCTGGGCTTGTTTAACTGCCACTTTTGCCTGTTGGAAAGCATCCTGTTCTGTTCTCCCCCAGTCCCATAGCTGCCCCTTTTTTGTGAGTCTGTACAGTGGCCTTAGCAGCTGCGCTAGGTGAGGTATAAAGGAACGCCAGTAACCCAGTATACCTAGAAACTCTTGCAGCTGCTTTGATGTTGTAGGGACTGGGAACGCCTGAACCTTATCTATGACAGCACTGGGGAGTACTTTGGTCTTTCCTGACCAAACCACCCCCAGGAATTTTACAGACAGGCCCAGACCTTGTACCTTTTGGGGATTTATAGCCCACCCTCTCTGTTGTAAATAGGCAGTTAATGAATCTGCCGCCTGCCTTACTGCCTCCAGTGAGTTGGATGTCAGCAGGAGATCATCAATATAATGATACAGATTAACATCATCAGGTTTTTCCCAATCAGCCAGGTCACGTGCCACTAGATTGTGACAATAAGTTGGTGAATGCACGTACCCCTGTGGCAGGACCTGAAAGGTCCACTGCCTGCGTCCCCACTAAACACAAATTGATCTTGCAATTCCTCAGCAATTGGGATACTGAAGAACGCATTTGCTAAATCTAGGACACAATGATAGGTTTTTATCTCCCTACTTAATGTATCCATTAGGGAGGCAATATTGGGTATGGCCGCATGAATAGGCAGCGTGACCTTATTTAATTCTCTGTAATCTACTGTCATTCCCCATGTGCCATCCGACTTCCGCACTGGCCATATGGGGGAATTATATGGGCTGTGTGCAGGTCTTATAACGCCCACTTTTTCTAATTCCTGCACCGTTCTCAATATTTCATCTTGCCCACCCAGGAGTCTGTACTGTCTTACATTAGTAATCCGGCACAGTTTCGGCAGGCAAATAGGCCCACGTTTCGCATGGCCTCTTAATATTGCCTGCACCGCCCGGATACTGATACATCTCTGTCGAAGTCTGAACTCTCCACAGTTGTCTGGAGAGCCAGACCCCATAGAATATCTATGCCCAAGATGTACTCCTGGACTGGGGCAATAGATACCTTATACTCCCAGGGTGGGAGACACCCAACCCCCAGTTTCAACCATGTTTGGGTGACAGGAATAGTCTGTCCCCCAAAGCCACCAATCATCACTCTGTCCCCATCAAATTTGGTCGGATCTCCGTAAATAACTGATGTTTCTGCTCCGGTATCCACTAGTGCCATAACCCTTTGAACGTTTTTTTCAGGACCAGTAAATCATTAATTCTACATAGGGCCTCCGGTCCCATCTGGAGGCCCTAGGGGGACTAACATCCCTCATCACGCCATGAATTGAGCTATGTCCAATTCTTTTGCTTCCGGTGGCTCAGGCATTGTAGCCCAAGACACCTGAGGCAGCTTTTTTTTCCTATTAGGAACAATGAAATCCTCTAAGTTCCATGTCATTGTCGGCGTTCTATAACCCTTACCCTTGGCTTCTTAGGGTAGGTCTGAAATTTTTGGTTATCCTTTAGTTGTTTCCACAGTTGGAGAAGGATATGGTTGGGCTGGCCGTCAATCTTAGCAAATTGGACCCCAGCCCAAATTAAATCATTAAACATTTGTTTTCAGGAGACCCTTATGGGTCCCGATTGAGGAGCTCGGGTAGCCAGTATTTTGGTTTTAGTCACCTGCAAGACCTCAGCTTCTTCTAGTGACCGAATATTGCACCTATTCCGCAGGTGTTCTGTTTCTCCTAGATCAGCCACTAACTGCGCAGCCTGCTGGACAACTGCTTCTGAGGCCACTAGGGGATTTAATATAGAGACCAGAGTGCCATACAGATGGGAGGGGGCTTGCTGTAAAATTAGGTCTCTCATCCCCGCTGAGAATTTGACCAGATCCGGGCCATCAAAGGTATCTTCATAAATCGCTACACCTAGCTCACGAATGTAATTTTGAAGGTCCTCCATGGAGGACCACATCCCTGTATGTAAAGGAATATCAGATTTATTGGGCCATACCATACGGCAGGCCGCCATTAACCATTCTATTATAGAATGGTTTTCATCATTATATTGATTACCTGCATATAGTCTCTGTCTAAGAGCAGGATGGATGGTCATTGTGGCCAATTTGGCTCTTTCTGGGCCATTCACCAGAACACTTTCTGCCCCAGAATCCCATAGTCTCAGTAACCAAGCTGGCACACTTTCCCTAGGTTTTTGCCTGAATCATTGGACTAAGTCCATCAGTTCTGTTGCCGTGTACGGTCGGGCTGTTACGTGCAAATGGGTTTGAACGGGGGGCCACTGATCAGGTGGCACCCCTGCCGGTCTATCCTGTACCTTTTTCGTTTTTTGAGTTATAACAGGACGGACTTCTAGTGCGTCCATCAAAATTGGGGATTCAAGATCTGATTTAGATTGTTTATTTTCCTGATCAACACAGTCCGTTGATTCAGGAGCCTGGTCATTGTCTATTGAAATACTACGAACTTGACCTATTGGAAGACGTAGAATTGGTTTATTCCATTAACAGGCCAAGTTCCTGTTCTAACTTTTCAATACGATTTTTTTAAAAGTTCATTTTCGTTCACTAAAGTATTATTCCTTATTTCGGCATTGTTTAAAGCATTTAATAGTGGCCATGCCACTGTAGAAGCAGCTAGTTGTCTTTCTCTAGTGACTAATATATCTTCGCCTAGTCCCTGAAAGTAATCCGCTAGGCGATATGGGGAAATGTTTCCCACAACATGTAGGGGGTCCCATTTTTCAATGATAGTTGCCAATTCATAATATGGGGATCCCGCAAATCCTGGGATCTGTCCTGGAATTATTTTATCTAGGGGGGTAGCATTCTCCCCCTTGAACCATTTACAGAAATTCCAAAGAAAGGACATAGTGTAAGTTTCAGTATATTTGGCTTGCCTGCCTGGCTCACTAAGTGTATAATCAATGAAAATTATATAAAGGAATATTACATAATCAAATAATATTAAGATGCTATAATAATGAAATAAGCAAGAGAGTTAGGCACAGCAAGACAAAGAGAATAAATAGGAGGCTTACCCGAGTCGTGGGCTCGCTCAGGAAACTCCAGTGGAGTGGATCTTCCAAAGAGAGAGAGAGATCCTTCCCTACTGGTAGTCAGCTCTTAAATGGGTCTAGGAGAGGTGGAGCCAGGCTCCACCCCTTCCTGCAGCACAGGTGAATTGCTTTCACCTGTGCTCCCAGGGCTGACTCATTGCTCGCCTCAGGTGACTAATCAGAGGTTCAGGACTTGACTCAGCAGTTCCCATACAGGGGTTCTAAAGTAAATTGTGAAAATATCACAAATAACTTTTTCATCTACTACACTATTACAAACTAGAACTGGTATCTATGGATTTCCTGGTTTTGGTGATTTCACAGAATCGTAGGGGTTGGAAGGGACCTCCAGACATCATCGAGTCCAACCCCCTGCCAAAGCAGGATCCCTACACCAGGTCACACAAGTAGGTGTCCAGGTGGGTCTTGAACATCTGCAGAAGGAGACCCCACAACCTCCCTGTGCAGCCTGTGGGGAAGTCTCTGGACTTTCAGGATGGCGGTCGGAGACACAACAGCACACCAATGCAGTTAAAAATTGTTACTCTACTTTACTGTTAAGCACTGCTCTATTTATACGTGTTAACAGAGAATTCTGCAAAACATTCTTCAATCGTTCACACAGACGCTTGTCCAATTAGAGCCGTGAGACATTCTTTGTTCTTCAAAAGGTGTCCTTGGTTCTCATACTGCTTATCTTGCTCCACAGCTGCTGCTCTGAGCAGTTTTTTCTTGTGTTCCCACATGTTCCAGCACTCCGTAACCCTCACCATAAAGAAGTTCTTGTGCACATTCGTGCAGAACTTCCTATGCTCCAGTTTCTGGCTGTTTCCCCTTGTCTTGTCTGCACACATTTTTTGGTTTCCTTTATCACTGCCAGCTGAGAGGGATTAGACGAGGCTGAAATTAGTCCTAGTGCAGCAGTGTTTGGTTGGTTGTTGTTGGTTTTGTTTGTTTTTAAATCTAAGGTGGTATAAATGTGTGTGATACTTCATAGGAAAGTAGAGGAAGATAGATAATCTCTTCTACTATGTGCTTGGATAAAACAAATCTGCTTTTTGTAGATTAGGAGAACACTGACTACATGATTACAAGTGCTATGGTCTCCGATATGTTTCTTGATCTTGGCTTGGGAAGAAAGCACAATCCTCCTGAGATTCTGGAAGACTGAAATAGAGAATCGCTGATACAACAGAAGTGCTTGCTTCAAAGAACTGCTGATTGAGTACAATGGGATAGATTTCATATGATAAGAAGTTTTTGCCCCGTATGTGCTAAAACTAGATTTATTGATTGCAGTATGTATTTTCATGGTGGAGCAGCCTTTGTTGCCTATGTTTCTCTTCCTCTAAAATAAGGACTGACAGCACCTAATTACAGTGAATTCTCTGTTAAAAAGCAGCTTGTGAAAAACAGTTATGAAGCTGTATTGGTAAATGAGCTACCCAAGTTCTTATTTTTTCAGGCTGACTTCAGCTTTGAGGAGATGATAATCTCTGTAGCAATTAGCTTTTGTTTTATTTTATTTTTTGTGGCTTTACTTACATGTGTTAGTGGAAGGGAATGCAGGTCACTTGTCTCCTTGGAAACCAGAAGATAAAACTATTTCAGTTGTATCTGCTGCCTGTGTTTTGTTAAAAATAATTTTTGTGTTTTCCAAAGTATAACTACCCAGGTAGTGAAGTATTAACCAATTTGTAATGATTTTCCATCTTACGGTAAAGCAAGGGGTCTTGCAGCATAAGAACAATAAGAGTCTTCTTAATTGACCAGTTCTGATATGCTTCTTTCTTCAAGCATCTTGTATTCTAATTAGAAATCAAAGCATTACAAGGTGTTCCCTTTGACTCATACTCCTGAGAGTTTATGGAGTTTCTCTCCCTCTTCTACAGCCTTTTCAGTGCAAGCTTATTTCTATGCAAATATTTTAAATAAGTCTTGTAGAATATGTTCCTTCTGTAAAACTTAAACTGCTAATGGTAAAGAGCTCATCTATAATACATGTCACATAGTTTTTACTCCCATGGAGGTACTAAAGCTGAAATGCAAGGAGAACGAACATGAGAATGTGCTAAGAATCTGATAACTGTAGGTCAGAAGCACTTTAGCAGGTGTAACAGAAGTGCAGCGCTCTCTTCAAAAGATAGATATAATGTGACAGGTGTTTTTTACTGATAGTAATGTGGTAACGTGCTGCAAATAGACAGAGGCAGTCTGGAGACTTTTTTTAATCTCTAAGCATTTTTGTTTTCTTGACTGTTTCTTGTGCATTGCACTTCCAAGGAAGAATGGCTGCATTCAGTGAGACTACTTGAGTTTCATCTATATCGTGACTGTTGACCCCATGACTTGGTTTTTTTTAGCATATTTGGGATGTTTTCCAGTGTAATACATTCATAAGCATGCAGTGGAGTAGTACACCTACTTTGAGATAACAGAATTGTTCCTGCAATGCAGAAAAAAAATAATTCATCTTTTGATCTATCCTTGATTCTTCTCTATGCGCCACTTGTGACAGTTTGCATAGTTAGCAGGAAAGAGCCAAGCTCCTTAGCTCTCCTGTATCTTTCATACCAACCTTTGCTTATAAAGGAAAACTACAGGCTTTACTTCAGTGCTGGAATTCTACGAGGACTAAAGCAAATCTGTTTCTGAGACTGAACAGAGCAGTGAATTGATATGGTGTCCAGCTCTGCTGGCAGATCTAAAGACTGGAAGATTGCTGGCAGATCTGGAAGTGAAATTGGGTGTTTGAGAAAACTATGGAGCAAATCATGTCAGGTGGAAAGGCACTGTAATGATATTGGAATAGTTTACGTGTATTTTGTTTCTGTGACTTACTTTCCAGCTCAGGATGTCGTTTGGGTTACTTTTATGTTTATATGCCTGAAAAACAATGTCTGGAGTTCAGCTTTGGGTTGTAGCCTAACGCTCCTGAAGGGAAGCTTGCTGCAATCTGAAGGAAAAATACGAAGTGAGCAACTTAGCGTCAATGTGAGGTTTGCTGAGGGATTTCTAGGTATTCAAACTGAGTTATCCGTGGGGAAATAGATACCAGTTCCCATTAGCGTTTAATGTTCTTCACTATTTTTCTGTGGTTAAACATTAGTAACTTTGACAGTGACAGAAATGTGCATGACAAATAAATTGTGCAAAGTGGTGGTCTTTTATCGCTTACATGAAAATATTCTACTGTTGTTTTTTTTTTTTTTTTTTCCTGACTGATAATATGCCAAGGAATAATAAATTGTGTAGCATTACATGCAGAAAGAGATAAGCCTGTCTAAAAAATTCTCTTATTTGTGGTTTTCTAGCCTCATAATGCCAGGAAATTTTATAGAAGGACAAGATATTTTGATATACTTGTTTACAAAGTTCTCTTTTTTAACTCGTCATTTTGTACTAGCCATTATAAATATTATTCCAGATTACTTATTTAAAAAATTTATTTATTAAAACAAGGCTGCTGCAAATAGAGGAATCTAATAATAAGGCTGCTGTACTGATGTCAACATTTAACATTATTTCTTAAGTAAACAAACAAAAAGCTGAAATCCTAAGGGTCTAAGGGAATGTGGGGATGAGTGTTTGAAAGTAATTTAACAGATTTAATAGTTTAGTATGACAGAGATAATTCTTGAGAAGGTAAAACGGTCCTGCATTATGAATGACTGCAGAAGGTATCTACAAATGTTACTCAATGTCTGTAACGTATGTCCCATTCATTTAAAGTTTTTCTGGCTAAATCACAGCCCTGTAGCATTGACTGAAGGAAAAACTGTTTAAAGCGGAAAACAGTTAATCTCTGTTCAAGGGCTAATGCAGCTTAATGTTTGTATTACAAGAGGTAAACTTAATGCTATATTGTAATGCAGTTGATTTGCAGTAAGTCAAAATTGCAAAAAAATTACCATTTCAGAGAATTATGTTCTGTTCAATTGAATGTTGATGTGGCTCCTGTGGTGTAAAGCAAATCTCAAACGCGTCACTGTGTCTCAGTTGAGACTTTCAGTGAATTAATGACAAATCTCAGTAGTGTATCATGTGTGCAAAACTGAAATAATGAACAGAGTGATCTAACTCAGAATTCTTTCATTTCTGGACATCCAGTCTTGGTTAACATGGCAATACAAAGCCCAGCTTTGTATGGCTGAACTCATGAAAATTGATAGGTGAACTGTCTTTAGATGTTAGCCTATTCCATAATATTAGAAAGGCTTACTTTTGTGTCCTTGTAGCTAACACAGTTTTCAGGATCTATGCATCTTGGTGAATGATGATGGTGACAAATCTCTGTGGGTTTTTGCTTGTCTTCTAAACTAGCCTTTGCATTTGATTGAGTGACTCTCTGGGCAAATCCATCCATATTACTTGCAGACATGAAAGACCAGCCTGATTTTCTTATTTTCTCCCCAGAAGACTAATAGTTAAGCACTTACTTTGGATTTGTATTGTTAGCTGCAATAATTTTGAAAGTTGTTAGGACAGGTTTGTAGCAGAGAGGGTTTTATTTGTATGTCCTGGCTCTTAGGAAACCATTGTTACTTGTAAAATGATATTGAGGTGCTCATCTCTAAGGAGATGTTACAGGGCTGTTAGCAAAGGCAACAAATCCAAAGACAGCAGAATAGAAATGCTGTGGAAGCTTATGAAAATAATGCAGTACCAAGTGTAAGCAACGTGTGATTAGTTCACAGTGTTCCAGATAAAGCTGCAGCTGCCACAGATTGAACTCTTCTATGCAGCATTTTCAGATCCCATGGTAGAGTCTGTCTTTTCAGGTATATCCAAAAGGAAGATCAAAAGCCTGAAAGGTTTTTCTATTTTTGCAAGTGTCTGTTTTGTTTATTTATTTATTTTTAAGTCAGCTTACAAGCTGTTGTAAAGACATTTACATGCCGGTGTCAATTAGATTTTTCTCTATGGAAACTGGTGAAGGCAGTTGTAGGAAGTGGAAATGATAGAAATCTTTCTTTAAGAAGTGCATAGCATTGACTTGTTGCTGCCTTTTCTGAATCAGTTGTATAATTCCATGTAATTTAATCCTGCTTCCAAAGAAATAATTTGTGAACCCTTCCCCAGTTACCACTAAAACATTTGAGTTTTTCAGGATTTATCTAATGAACCCTCCCTAGGATAACTAGTGTCAAAGTGGTTTAGTAAAGACTAAATTAATTTTTGCTGATGACTACTGTCAGTTGTTCAGTCCTATTAGTCATAATCACCAGAGCTCAATGAGTGCAGTAAAAATAGCGTAGTTGGCAAAACAAAGCCTTTCTGTCTGTAGGTGATCTGATGTGTCCTTCATTTCCAGATGAAACCCTAATTTATGGACATGCAGCTAAGAACTTTGCCTACTTTTAGTTTGCGTTTACAGCAGAAAGAAAGCAGAATTAATGATGGAATTAAAAAATGTTACATAATAGAAGTATGTTGAAATGATAATTTGAATTTCAGTTGAAGATGGATCTTGTGTAATGCAGCTCTACTGCCATTATGTTCCTTGCTCTTAAGGCAGCTGTAATTATTTAAAGTTAGCCTTTTATTTCTCTTGTTAGATCTTTTCTTTGTGGAGTACTTCTACAGCTGGAAGTATTTTAATGATTGTGCTTTATTTCAGTATAGTTAGGTTGATAACTAAATACAGGTTGGTTCAATATATTTTTATCTCTCCCAAAGGAAGCTGGGAAAAGAAACTGGCAAGAAATTGTTTTAATGACTTTATTTTTCTTAAGAGTTTTAAAGTGATTATTTTTCTTCAACTATTTACTGGAAAATACAGTGAATTATTTACAAGAGTCAAGGTTCTATGAAACTGCATCAGAAGCAAAGTGGTGTTCTCAGTGTGACAACTTCTTGGTTTTTTCAGTGTTTGTGATGTTGGTTCACCTGAACACTGAAGTTTTCCGAACTTTTGCAAATAGCACCTCAAAGCAAAATTTACCAGGAGGCTGCAAGTGAGCTCATTTTCCAAAATACTTGAGTTGAATGCGATTGAAGTTAATGAAAAGGTAAATTCTTATGTAGAACTTTGTGTTTTCTGTGCAATATATAAACACACGTAGAAGAGGCCAGAGTGAAAAGCCTTTATTTCAGGGGCAGCTTTTTTACTATTTAAGACTTGGGGATTTTGATAAACTGCTAGTGCATTGAATATACAAGCATTTTTAATCTGGTCCTACCTGATATATATGAATTTAATGTTGTCTAAAAATTCTATATTTGTATCATTTCAGCCATCACCTGTCTTAGTTTGTATCGTTGGGTTTTGAACTGTCTGTTAAATTCCAGGTCACTGGGAAAGAACACAATTGCCTTCTTTGTAAAAGCATTCCAACTAATTTCAAATTTCTTGCAGTTTATTTGCTGTGGCTGCTGTATTGCCAGCAGAAGATGAGTTGCCAACATACATTCTAGTGAGCTGTCCTGTTCTTACAGAAACTGAAGCAGAGAGAATTTGTCAAGTGTAGTCAGTACAGCATTAAGGCTAAAGAAGAATGCTAAATTTTGCAATTTCTTAGGAAACTTTGTATTGATCTTACATGTTGGTTTAAAAAGGAAAACAAAGATGGTATGTTTTCTGTGTTAAAATTTTGAGGCTGTTTGTTCACTGATATTTAGGGATTCACAGAAGTGCTAGATGAAGTTGCAGTGTAAGAAGCAATGGAAGTTCTGGTTCTACTTGCACAAGTATTTTTGTTTGAAGGAGCAACAGCAGACATGTACAAGAGAATATCAGGAAACAATTGATGTGTTTCCATCCAGTATTTCTATTATATACATGTATGGGAACTGCTGAGTCACAGCCTGAACTTCTGATTAATCACCTGAGGTGAGCAATGAGTCAGCCCTGGGAGCACAGGTGAAGGCAATTCACCTGTGCTGCAGGAAGGGGTGGAGCCTGGCTACACCTCTCCTAGACCCATTGAAGAGCTGACTGCCAGTGGGGAAGGATCTTTCTCTCTTTGGAAGATCTACTCCACTGGTCTTTCCTGAGCGAGCCCACGACATGGGTGAGCATCCTATTTATTCTCTTTGTCTCGCTGTGCCTAACTCTCTTGCTTATTTCATTATTATAACATCTTAATATTATTTGATTATATAATATTCCTTTATATAATTTTCATTGATTATACAATACATATTAACTAACATCTCTTAAATATGAAAAGTAATCAAATGCTAGAATTGTTGCAGAAGAGTCTGGAAAAAATCTTGATCTTGCATAATTTCATGTAATTTAGTGAGTAAAAAGACCTCGTAACTGTAAGATGTGCTGGATATCAAAATGAAACCTCCCTATGCGTGCAGATGCAATATGCTGCAAATTGAGAGTCATCAGATTAAAGTGATGCTATCTAAGGAAATCAGGGCTTTTCGTTGTTGTTGTTGAGTCAAACAGAAGAGGCTGCCCTCAAACATCTGGAAAACAATATTTAGGCATATGATAGCTGTTGATTGCAAAATGCAGCAAGTCCTTGCAAAAATTTCTTGCCTAATTCCCTGGCGGCGTCTGTGTGGGACACAAGTTGTAAAACTCTACTGGGAGATAAGTAGACTTCAGCTAAGAGAAATTTCATTTTTTCTATCTTGCTATCACTTTCATCCTTTGCAATCAGCGCTCATCACACTGAACCACAGAGTGAGAAGAACAGCTAGTGTTCTTTGCTGTTAGTTTCTAACTGTGTCAGGTTTATTGAAGTTATTTCATCAGTTACTTCAGAGTAGAGCAATGCTCTGTTGGATGCTGCTATTATGTATTTTACGAACTTATCTAGTTTGAGTGTATGTGAACGAGAAATTGTATTGACATTAAAATTAAAAAAAGAAGGGAATCTTTTGACCTTACCTATAAACCTTACGCTTCTAATTAAAGAAATTTATTAAGAGCTGGAAGGAGCCTTTTGACTTTGATGTAAGAAGTACTTCAAGAGTTCTGAGAGGAAGTTGTTCGTCCAGGACAAAACTACTTCTTTCCTCCTTGTCCACTAGAGTTCCTGTGCTAAGTGTCTGCTCTGAGAGAAAAGGGGTAACTTCCCAGGTGCTGCAGGTCTTATCGTTATGCTTAGCCATGTTTTCTTCCATTCCTTGCCACATCTTCAGCAAACCTGAATGTAATCACATAGTCTCTGCTGTCCACGTATGCTCAGTCAAGCAGGTCCCATATGGCAACAATCAATATGTCATTCTTCTCAACATGATCATCTGAAATGTTTGATGTTGACAAGTGATCTGTGTTTTTGCTGCCTTGTGTCCAGTAATGATACAAAGGTACTACTAGTATTTGAACTAGAGGCTTTAAAATGGTGAGTAAGTATCACAAATATTCTGTTTCCTAACTTTGTGGCTAAGTCTGTCTGGGATAGTGATAGGTTTTTATTGTCCTGTGGGAATTAGTTGTATAAAAGCACAGCTCAACAGGTATGAGCTGCACCCAGAGCAGAGTTGGGACAAGAAAGCCATCTTCTCCCATTCACATGGGGGAAGAGGGAAGTCCCAGACAAATCTGGGCTTCAGCAAGCTGGAGGAAGCTTGCTGGGAACAAGTTGGTTTGGAAACTGAATTTTTCTTGGTATCTGTTTTGTCTAGATTAACACCTCCAGCACCATATGTCTTCTGTGCAATGCTCTGTTAAAACTGAACTGTATAGGTGTGCAGCGTTAATGTGGAACATAACTTCTGTTTGCAATCCTTTTTCTGTTTGTCTGTGCTGTTTTTCCTGGGGTCAATACTTAACACTAGAAAGTTGTGGAATTTTTTAGTATCTAGAAGCAATAAAAGATTCCAGAACTCATGCTTTTTGAATATGTTGTAATGAGAAAGCAAATTCTGAATAGACTATTGATTGCAAGATCTTTTGTAGCTATGGTTGAGAATATATTAAAAGCAGTGTATTAAGTTTCCTTGATTCACTATTTCTGAACAGTTAGCTAAGTTTGAATCTTGAATTCTGAATGAACTTATACTATAAATACACACAAATACTAAAGAAGATTGATCAGCAGTTGTTCAAGAAATACTTGTATTTGGTATCTTTTTTCTTCTCTTAGAGGATGAAAAAAACACATTAAACAAGAAAACTCCACATAACTGAAACCTCTGCTACCATTTCAGAAAGTTATTTTGCAATCATCTTGGTTTTTTAGAAGTAAAATCTCACACAGAATGCCTTGTGGGGAGAAAAAGGTGGTAGGAACTATTGAGACTCCAAAAGAAACGTGCAATTAACAACCATTTTCTGCAGCACATTTTTCAATATTTTTATCAAAGTTAAATGATAAAGTCTCTACAGGTAGTTGAAATCAAACCAGAGAAGTGGCCATGTGATGGGAACTGTGCTTAGTAACATGAATGAATTTGTAGATGCTGATGAACTATTGTGCTTTTTTTTTTTTGAGAGAGAAAATTTAACAATATATGGGCTTGTGTTCTTCAATATCGTGGTTACACTTCAAGTCTGGATAGATCATTTGAAATACCAGTTTAGTGCACAATGAGGGTCTTACATGTGAACATGTTATTAGGAATTGCATGAAAGAACAGGGGGCATGGTACTGAACCACTACAAGCATCTGGTATATTTGTGCCAAATACTGTGCAGTCTTAGCAGTCCATGAGAGAGGTTATAGAGGTGTTCAGAAGCATAGAATAGTTTTATGTAAAGAAAGATAAGTGATTGAGGACTATTAAATTTGCAAATCAAATGATGAAGAGGAGATAATAGGCATATGTTAGACACTTAAACTCATAACTGAAATAAAAAGATTAGGAAGCCCTTTCCAGTACAAGAGGTAATGCTTTGGTATGGCATTCCTGAGCAGTACAGCAGTGCTCTGGAACTTCTGAGGATTACACTTTTTTTTTTGTTCTTTTCTCTCTTTAAAATAATAAATCCCACAATTTAACTGCTGCAGAGTGTAATAGAGGACAAAATTAAGAATTCAGAAAGGAATTTGATATACTTCAGGAGGAAGAAAAAAAAAAAAAAACACAAAACAGAGCCAGAGAGTCAGTTCACGTGAAGTACAAGAAGTTTGTCAACGGTTCATTTCTAGGAGCTGGTAGGGCATGTTTATTGTACTTATACTTTCCAAAAGTCTTCATGGTTTTTCTTGGGTAGCAGTTGTTGTGGATAGATATACCTCTGTACTGATCAATTTGTGTGTTCTTACATCCAGTCCCAGCTGGGCTGTCAGGGTGCATTTGAATGTCTGCTTTTCAGCAGCAAATTTGAGACTTGAATCTGCTGGATTTAGATGTGGAAGAAGCAATTGTCAGAGAAGAATGAGTGTGAAAAAATAAAAATAATAGTTATTGAGTAATGAGCATCCTCCTTGCCATGCATTTCAAGGCTGTCCTTTCTAGATGAAGCCATCTATCCAGACATTCTACATCCTACCATCTGCCACAACTGGTAAAGTTAGAACAGTTTGTCATCTTTGGAAATGTTGTGATGTATTTATGAGATAATTTGCATAAAAAGATATCCTTGTACAAAACGTGGTAGCTCTGAGCCAAATTTTGTAAATTATTTACATAATATTTTCTGAATAATTTTGGCAAAGAAAATCTGTATGACCTGCTTGTAAATAACTCCAGACAATACTTATTTAAAATTGAAACTATCCAGATTATATGAAAGTAAAATCAGGTATTGCTTCTTCTTGATAGGATTAAGCATAATTCTTAACAATTGCAAACCTGAGCTTGATTTCTTCCATTATAAACTACTGCTTGCGATTTGCACAGCATTTCCAGGTTGTTGGCAGTTAGTTCATGATTTCCCACCCTCTCCCTTCAGTATGTGGTAATGTTAATAATTCATGTTCTGAAAGAACACTGACATGGGTACAGAAACATTTCTTATAATGTGTGCTGCCTTTGTGGTTTTGTTATTATCACTTTGGATATAAATACCTATATTGTTTCTAAACAAATACAATTTATTTAGAAATAGCATGCAATGGAGTATTATTAGGAAAAACTCTCCTGCTATGCTATCTTTTTCCTACTCTTCAGTGTCAGCTTCTACCTTTACCCCGCCAGTTCTGAAACTACTTTCTCTTCTGATGCTGCACTTGCAAGAAGGATTTCCTTAATGTCTGTGTTTCAGGCTGATTCACACGGGAATCTTCTGTGTTTGTCTTTATGGTTCTGGTTCATCAAAAGCTGTCAAAATATGCTTCCATGTGAGCAATGCTATGCCAGTTGTCTAGGAATAACTTGTAATCCATATTATCTGTAAACCTTCCTTTAGCTTTTATACAGGCTGCCTTCAGAAGTGGAAGTGGTGATGGTGCATGCATCTCCAAAATGTCAGTTTGGGGGGAAAAAAGGAGAAAATGTTGTTGTGGTCAGCAAATACTAATTGCTATCAATAAAACAGCATTATAAACTCCTTCTGTCTTAAGGTGGCAAAACATCCTCTGAGGTATATAAGAATTCTGTCTTAGGTTCTATAAAAACTATGATCATGTTTCAGACCACTTTGAGTCAGTGATGATGCTAGAAATATGAAAGATGCTACTGACATAAACAGGCAGGAATTTTATCAGGGGAGATGAGAAAATAAAGTATGGAGTGTTTTGTTCCAGTCATTGATTCTAGTTCTCTTGTGATTCCTGATGGCATCTGTTAACTAGTGGATGGAGAGATTGAATGCTTTGGAAATGCTCTTTCCCTCGTTTCTGAGGCACTGTCATCTTAAATTTCCTGGACGTGTTCTGTTTATCCTAATAGCAAAATTTTGGGGACTGAATCTGTTGGTGAGGGTAATGTCTGACGGATAAACACTGATCAATCTTTAGTTTGGACTTCGTTAATTTCCTTCTATATGTATTTGTAATTTTTATCAGCAATTAACAATTTGTAGTTATATTTCAAATATTCATTTCCTGAAGATTTAACAACAATTTGTCTGTGTTATGCAGTAAAACCTTAGGATCCTAAATACAGGTCTTAATTTCTTTGGTGCAAACATATCCTTGGCTGTAATATTAAAACTGGTGCTCATCCTTCTCCTCTGTTCATTTCTTGTAAGACATATGGAGCACTGCATCCAATATAGGGTTCCCTAGTACGAGAAGGACATTGGCATGTTGCAGTGAGGCCACCAATAAGCCACTGATGGTCAGGAGGCTGAAAAACTCACTGTACAAGAAGCTGAGAGAACTCAGCCTATTCAGCTTGGAGAAGAGGCAGTTTTTTTTTTTGCTTTCTTCACGTACCTGGTCAGAAGTTACCAAAGAGATGGAACTAGGATCTTTTTGGAGATGCATGGTGATAGAATTAAAATAATGATAAATTGGATTCTGTAAAACTGTAAGTAGCAGGGGGAAAATAATTATTTTCATAATGTTGGTTAGTTGCTGGAGGTTACCCAGAGAGGCTGGGGAAGATGGCCCTTGGAGATGCTCAAGACTTAGACAAAGTCCCAAGCAGCCTGATCTAATTAGACCTGCTTTCTGGAAGGGGATAGGCTGGATGACTTTAGGAGGTCCCTTCCAATCTGGATTATGATTCTATATGGCTGTGATTCTAAAAACTGTCTAGAAAGGTTTTAGTCCTAAAACTTCAACATAACCCGAAACAAAAATAGAACTTGTTGCCATTCTTCCTTGAATGTCATGGAACATGGAGTTGAGAGTATTTTCCAGCTGCCTATTGTCTTTCCATGCAGGATCTCGGATTAATTTGGTCTTAGGAAAATGGCCAGGATCATGTGAAGTGTGCACCATGATATAGTAAACTGAACACCTTTGGGACTTCAGTCATCTGAGCTGGATCATATTAGGTCTCATGACTGAAACAAGTCATTTGGAAGAAATCGCAGCCCTGCTGCAAATCTCTCCTGTGGTCTACCCTTCTCTTCTATTTACCCAATTCACTGAAGTCACTGTGCTTTGAAACCAGATTTGTCTCATTAGAATGAATTAGTAATACAGTTGTCTATTGCTATGTTTAAAGAAGTGTGGCACAGTAACAGAAGGATCATCTGATTCTTAACCTGGATTGCTTGAAAATAGATGTGGGTGACTGATTTTATTGTATTAATATAATGTCACAATATATTAGCTGAAGAAAAGGCAAATAACCTAAAATGTTGACTACATCATGTAAAGCTGTCTTAGTGGAACTCTGATGGCTTATTCAGTGTGAGCTTAGTTTAGCTTAATGTTATCTAAAATACAGAGATGTTCAAGATGACAGGCCTACTTAAGAGTCTGTTATTGTGCAAGCTCTAAGAAGAAAGAGTCAAACACGGCAAAAATGTTTACCAGCAGTCATGCTAAAGAAATGTTGTGCTCTAGATCTATAGATAGCATCTAAAGCCTGCCAGGTCACTCACAATAAAATTTATCTTATTAGATTGTGAACAAATATTCCTCGAAGGTAGGTGCCGGAACTTGGAAGGTCCCAAAGTGTTTTGATGGGTGTTGTAAAAAGGCACCCAAAAGAAACAAGTAGAACTGAAATACTACATCAAAGTTTAATAAGGCAAAATAAGGACATCAGGAAGAGTTTTGAAATAATGTTATTCCTCCAAGCTTTCATTTAATTTCTTGCTAACTTCTCAGAAAATTCTGAAGTTAGCAAAGGAGCCATAGCCATTAACCTAAGAACAAAGCTGTGTTACTGCAGTTCATGTTTATATAAACAGTACATCTATGCTACAGTACACTGAAATGATTAATATTTAAATGACTCACAAAATATTGCAAAATATTATTTTGCAAGATTGCTGTATAGAATTAATCATTCAGATACAGTACTAATGGTTTAGAAGACAATACATATTTACTGTACAGTTGTTATTTAAAAGAAATCAACACAAAAGCCACCCACACATCTAAAAAGGAAAAAAAAAAAAAGGGGGTGGGGAGGTGAGTTCCTGCTTAGTAATCATTGCTGTGCTTTAACCCGTTGGTCAGCTAAGCAGCGTACAGCTAGCTGTTTGCTCCAAACCAAAGTGGGATGGGGGAGAGAAAAAAATAAAACTTGTGGGTTGAGATGAAGACAGTTTAATAGGAGAAAAAAGGGATGGAGGATAATAACAGTAATAACAATGAAATAATATACTGAATGAGTGATACACAATGTAATTGCTCACCACCTGCCAACCGATGCCTGGCTAGTCCTTGAGCAGTGGCAAATTCCTGTCCAATTCTCCCACTTTGATAGATTAGCATGACGCCATATGGCATGGAGCAGCCCTTTGGCCATTTTGGGTCAGCTGTCCTGATCACATCCATTCACAGCACATGCACACCCTTGCTGGCAAGGCAGTATGAGAAGCTGAAAAGTCCCAACTCGGTGTAAGGATTGCTCAGCAACAATTAAAATATTAGTATGTTAAAGACATTGTTTTCATCCTAAATCTAAAACACAGCAACATATCAGCTGCTGGAAAAAAAATCAACTCTATCACAGCCCAAACCAGGATGAAGAATCAGAATCTTTGGAATACAAATATTCATATTTATTTCTTCCCTGCTTCTTTTTGTCTCAAGACTTTGTACAGTAAAAATGCTCAGAGGAAAGTTAAGAGCCTGTGAGGCTGTTAAGAGGTTGATGAGAGGTAAACGAAAATAATGTTTTGGAAGATTAACTGTGGCAGACCTGAGAGAATCCGTAAGTGAACTGGGAGGAATGAGAAGCAAGTTTGTTTTGAAACTGCCACATTTAGAATTTGCTTAAGTAGATTGCTTTATTTTATAAGAATCTCTTTAGTTACTCCCAGCTCCTCCTCTTAATAGCCAGTAGCGTTACGTTTTCAGAGGTTGGGACTGTTACATTAATGTCCTGTGACAGCGCTTATTTAAAAGATGAAGTATGTTTTTAACTGCAAACCTTGCTCAGCGCTTTCTCTCAAAGGACCTATTTTGCTTCAAGATACTGTACAGTTGTTAGACAGTTAACTGACAGTTAAGAACAAGCAAGTAAAGTAGGTTTTTCTACCTACATCCTACTGCTTTCATGTGTGGTTTTTTTTTATTATTTATATCCCATGAATATTCCAATGCATGCTTTTCATACAGCTGGGGAAAGTAAGATATAAAAATAAAGATTTTATGGTTAAAACATGAAATAACATATTCCAAGGTCAATGTTTTTGCATAGGAGAGGTTTTAGTAAAGATTTTAAAACTGAGCTGAATAATATGAGAAACTTACCAAATAATAACCAGTTGATTATCTTTGTCAGCTGTTTTTTAAACAAAACACAATGTAAAGAAGTTCAGAAGATCAGAATGTCAGGCCTCACTTTTCTCAGCAGTCTTGTTGATGAACCGTCCACCAAAAGTTTTTGCTTATTGTGGAAATCCTCTAAAAATAAAAAATCAGATAATATTTTCACTGGAAATGCTACAAGTGCACTATAGCTGCCTTGATATTTAACTCAGGATGGATATAATCCATCTTATCAGCCACTTTTTTCTTTCTGGGTCAGAGCCCATCAGCTGATGTGCAGTTGTGTAATTCGGGTGGCACAGCGTGTTCTGATTAAGGAGCTGTGTGCTGTGGGGAATGTCAGCCCTTGGGGTGGCTGAGGAAGAGGGAAGCCTGGGGGAATCAAACCCTTGTTGCTATGAGGTGCTTGCTCTTAAGACATCACAAATTAGTGGTGCTCTGGATTTTTATAATTTCCAAACTGGGCATACTATACAATTAAAATACAAGTCACTTCTTGTATCTCATAATGACTGTAAAGGCTAAAACTGTTGTGACTAACATCATATTAAAAAAGCAGATTTTTGTCTTTAAAAATCTTATGACTTTGAAGTCATGTTTCAGACCTGTCTTACACGCATCAATGTTCTCAGTCTTATGAAAGATAGAGTTGGGCTGAAAATGTTACTGCCTGTTGACGAGGTTCTAACAAACAATTTGTTTGAAACCCAAGTTCTACTTGTGCAATACAGACTGCAACAGAGAGGCTTAAAGTATAGCCAGCTTCTTTCCCTGACAGAAATACTGCAGTTTCTCTGGAATCAACCAAATTTTGCATTTCCTTGGGACCCTAGTTCTCTGTTCCTGACAGCCAAGGGGAGCAGGATGCCTCATGGTGCTTCCATGAGAGCTGGAAGCTCATAAACAAGCCATCTAACATCCATCGGCAAGCAAAACCACTTACTGGGATATTTTACCTAATAATACAAATCACTTATTTGAGAATTTCCAAATGCAGTTCAAAATAAAATCAAACTGGCTCTGCTGCAGGTCATATTCTGAGATTCTTGGCTTGCTAAATCATGACTTTTACACAGAATTCTGCAGCTCCACATCTAATGCTTTCACTGCCTTACTACCTGTGAGTGTCCAGTTGAAGATACTCATGAATGATCATCTGTCCAGATATATTTGAAAAAGGATTTTTTAAAAATGACTGTTCTTTGGCAACAGTTTTGTTTTTTTTCTTTTTGTGTAGTCTCCACTCTACTGTTTTAATTTCTCTGTCACTGCTGGAATCAAGAATTTTATAAAGTTGCGTACAGGTGGGTTGTTACCAGCAATTTTGCCTGCAAGACTTGTTTCTCTTGTTAAGCTGCCCTGCAAAAGCACTGCCTGGTTAGATTCATCTGTGAGAAAAGTGCTGTGAAGCTAGCTCCTTTCTCATGCTGTGCAGATGGCTGTGCACTTGGTGCTTCATGTGATTCATCGTCCTAGGGACTGTCTGTAAGCCGTGGCCATGCATGGGGAATCCTTCAATGAAAATGGCTCTCAGTGATTTCTGGAGTTAGGAGTGTTATGTGATAATGCATCAGCACAAAGCAATTGGTACCATTTGCACAATGCTACCAGTGTTTTCGGAGTAATATTCCTTGGATCAAGACAGAGAGAACAAGATTACTTGTTCTTTATTGTCTCTTCATCTGTTGAGTTGTCATTTGCTTGTTGAAAAGCACATTAAAACAGGGAAAATATATAAGAAACACCATAGGAACTGATAATGCTATCACCTATTTTTTACTTGGGTTAGTTGAAGTGAAAGTAGTATCATGTTTGAAACCTCAGTGTTTGCAAGTGCTCTTGTTTGTGTTCATGATACTGCAAAACCATACTTCATACTAAGCTGCCCAAGATGCTTATTTGAGTGACTTTTAGTATTCCTTACCTAGAAAGGAAGGAGTTGGGAAGGAAAAACGATGCTGAGGGGAAAGTCTGCTTCATATTTACTCAAATCCAGGAAAGAATTCAGGGGGATTTCAGAGCAGGTGTTTCCCTAAAAGGAAAGGGAAGACTCTCTGTCATTGGAGACACTAGTTTTTTTGTTCTTCAGTCCCAGATTAGGGTACATAGATAGATGGTGTCTGCTTTGGCTCCCCTCTGTCAATGTCACCATACTGCAAGAAGGCTTTGTTCCTTGCTCTGTGGAGAAACTGCTGTTCCTTTGTTTTGAGATACTCGCTGCTACTATCAACTAATTTACAAATGCTGAAAAGATTTTTAGCTGTTGTTGTTAGAATGGCAATGTAATAAATATCAGTCCAACAGTAGTTAAATATCTTAACTCCTTTTTTATGCAGTTGAAAATTATTGGCTTCAAATGCTAATACTGGGATGCTGGCTATTTTTCATCTCACGGATATTAACAAACAGGCCACACTTTAATATCATGCAAGAATGTACTACTTTTCCTTGTGTTATTCTGGACTCAGCAGTCTCATTTACTTGTTCCACTTTTTCTTAAAATCATGCCTCTCTGAGAGATTGATATGTACAGATAGAAAAGCCCTTTATGAATGATCATGGTTTTATATTAGGTAAGCTGTTCAGTGCTGGACACAAGAAAGAACAGAGGTAAAATAAATTTTATTCTAATGGTTAGTTATTTCCTGTATTAACACTTCTGCCACGCTGTGCTGAAAGTCAAAGACTGCCCTATAGTTATAAGCTTTGGGAAGCATCTCCTCTCTTAGATAAATAGACCTAATGGGTATCTGACACTGTTCCAAAAAGAAATAAGTATCAGCAAATCACTGATTGCATTCATCCTGATCGTATGGCACATTGGGATGTGCAGCTCTTTAAGTCATTCATGTACACAACTGAACTAGAAAGCATCCAAATTTGTGTGCAGTGATTCTGGGGGGAAAAAAAACAAACTTCTGATGCTGTGCCTCTCTAAAATATTCTTTTCTTGTGAGAATCTTAAAACAATTCAATGTGCCAGCTGATGTAAGGGACCTGAAGATTTCTGGGACGCTGTTGTAACCCTGAATCTATGCAATAGGAAGTATTATCAAAATGTGCTTTATGCACATCTTTTCTGTGGCTTCTTTTGTACAATCAAACAGTACTGATATGAGGTTAAATAAGGATGGCTGCAGTAATAATTAAAAATTTATTAGTATTTGTCAGTAGTTTCAAGTGGTGAAATTTTGGTAGCTGTTCGTGCCCTTAGAGAAACTGGAGTTTGTAGATTTGATATTCCATCTTGTAGATTTGATATTCCATCTTGACTGACATGTGTGTTACTTTATGATAGGAGGGGAAAACAGCATTATAAAACCAATGGCCAGCCATAGACCTGAAGTATTGTGCTGCTGGGTTTTTTTTTTATTTTTGGTTTTGTTTTTTTTGGACAGTAAATAAACAATTTCATTTTTTCAGTGTCTATATTTTGTTAAATCTAAAATTTATAGTAAGCAAACTTTAAAAATGGGTTATAAAAAAAAAAAAAAGTAAGTAATCAAGACTAGTTCTTCCCCTACTTTTGCTCCTCTCTCTATTTAGGGAAGCATTATAAAAAGTCAACTCAAGATGCTCTCCTTTCCAGATGTATAAACATAGGTATCTTTCTGTTGGATAAAGTCAATCTGATACAGTCTTACTACTTCTTTTTGCCAAGCATCCCTGTTTTCAGGTATGTATTTTGGTGCAGGAAGACACCTGCTTGCATTCAGTGTCCCAGGAAGCGCTGAGCTCTGCTCTTTGCTGTGTCTTGTTCTACGGCTTTTCCTCTGCTTCAGCCAGGTCTTTGCCTGTGGTGCTTTTGCCTTTTAAATCCCTCAAATTGTGTGCCTCTAGCAGTTGCAGATGAGTTGAGTTCTTTCAGAAGGGCGTTGTTTGGTCTGCTGTCTTCATTTGCAGTTGTGCAGCTTACATTTGGTCTTGCGTACGTTGCCTCTCCTACAGTGTAGTTTATAAAGTACAATTAGGTGCTAGCTTAGAATAGCATTTTAAATTTTCACTCTTGAACCTGAGAGTTTATTGAAAATTAATCTAACCCTGTTAGATTCTGAATGTTTAGGACTTAATAAACTAGTTAAAGTTAACGAGTGGATTGAGCTTCCCTCTTGTGGCTACACTATGTAACTAAATACATCTGATAAAATATATGATAAAATATATGAGTTTAATCCTGATAATCTTTCATAGAGAAATTTCTCTGTGACATCTCTTGAGCTGATTGCTTGGGTTTTGCTTTTGGAGGCTTCAATTTTTGCCCTTTTGTAGGTGTATCTTATAATTACAGCATGAAAGGAAAAGATGAAACAAAATAATAAGATCAGCTATGATGATTCAAGGGAGGCAGTGAGCAATAGATTGTAATAAGTAGGAATCTTTTTCTTCTTCTGCCACCTGGGGGAAAAGTCCCACTTCTTTTGTCTTGGAACTCCTTCTCTCAAGTAGGCAATTTGAGTGTATAAACTGTTGACCGTTTCTATATTGGTTAACATTTTCTGTCCCTAATTTTTCAAGGTTGATGTTATTTCTTAAGTAGGTAGGTGGGGGCTTCATTGTTTTCTTAAAAATACCGCCTCTTAAATTGTTATTAACTCTGCTTATAGTAGTCACCAAGATGTCATATTTGGACAACCTTCCAGGTATTTGTTTAGCTTTCTGAACATCTCCGTGTCTTCTCAGCATTTATACCTCTTTTTGGAGAGAGCTTAAAAATCAAAAGTCACACTCATGGTTTGAACTGAGATATGCAGTGAGATCAGCTATAAGATGTATTACTGGGGTGCCTGTTCTCCATTTGGGAAGCTGCAGTTATCTGGTAGGAAAGAAGGGACTGGTAGTAGGCATCGTAAGCAACTCATAACTGCACACATTACTCAAGTCTCATGTACATGGAGTTGAGGTGATATTATAGAAGATAAAGTAGTAATTCTGAGTCTGTATTTACTACTGTTCTAGGTGTTGTGTTGTGAACCAGACTATATGCAACTTCTTCCTCTTGTCACTTTGCTGTTGCCTAGAGTTCTGCCAGCCTTTGCACTACCAAGTGCTCCTGCTCCTCTAAATGAAGGGAAATCTTTGCAAATTTTCAGGAGACAACTGTAATTGCTATACTTTTGCAGCCCTTCCTGCTATGTTGTATCTGATCATTTGATCAGAACCATGCTACTTGCATTTGGAGGATTTTAATAATACATACAGTTAATAGGATATTTTGAGTGATTAAAAAAAAAAAATCCTTCCAATTTACCTGTGACAGTGAGTCCCAATTGAATGTTAAAAGCCTCTTGACAACACAGTATATAGGAATATCTAATGGAGTCTGAGTGTAAACAGAAAAAGAAATTTTCCTCTTGTTACTCATTAAGTATCAAGGTGATTTTTTTTTTCTACTGACTGGTGCTTTCCTGGTTTAGCTGTAATAGAGGGGATAAAGTCAAATCCACCTTACAGAGAGATGCTTAGATAAAATTGTACAGTGGGGAAGTTATGTCACAAGTTCACACGATCAAATATTGTAATAACCTAATAAATGTATAGGTGGCAGTTAAAGGACTTTATTGTTTACTTGGTAAAATTTTCTTTAGAAAAGTAGCTACAGTGTGTAGAGTATCTTAATAAGTAAACACTATAAAGTTAAACTTAATTCCATAGAGAATGTTCTCCATGTTGTTCTACCTCATTCACTAACCCTTTTCCAAAGCATTTTGCACAATCAATAGGTAAATCAACATATGATCTTAATCAATATTAGTGAGCAGATGTAATTTACTGGTTAGTAAAGACTTTACCTCTGGGGGGTGTTTTGGATAATTTTGCATGAATCAAAAATAGTCTCCATAGCATTAACTATTTTTCATCTTTTTGAAAGCACTCTCAATTTACAGAGCATTTAAAAACATGGTGGAGCCTGAAAGGAGGAAAGTCAGAATCACAGTATGGATCCTGGGGACAGAAATTACAATGACAAGTCTCAAAATAAGCTTTCTCTTTTTTCATGGTAAGATGTTGACACTTTAACTGGAAATACTCGTCATGTTAGCTTGGAGTTGCACATTTTCTTCTTCAGAAAAATTTGATTTTAAAAGGTTTAAGTAATTTTTTTTTGTATGTGTGATTAAATTCATGCATTTTCTCACATTAATGTCTTTAGGACAAATGATGTTATGTCAGTAGTCAGTATTTAAAAACATTGACAACTCTGTTGAGTTGACATAATATGGTATGTATAACTTCCCTTATTCCACTGTTGATATAGACTGAAAGGTCTGTGTTAGTCTTTGAAGTGACTAAGAATGATGTTTGTAGGACAGAGGAAGCACCAGTATTTGTTTAGCTTGACAATTCAATTAGAGAAAGCCATCTTAGTAGTACTGTGTTTTAAAGCTGTATAATACTGTGAAGAAGAGGTGCGTATGTGTCAACATGGTTAAAACTCTATCTACTGCTTTTTGGGGTAAATTTGATGTATTTCTGACTGTATGACTGTGAGTGACATTTCTTTCTTTGAGGAATTGTATTTTTTCTTTCTAATGTATCAGAGTGCATAATGTAGGACCAAAGGCAAGGTTACACTGAAAGACTCCCTATTATATCTCTTCGCATTGGTGGGAGATGCACAGGTTCCTTTGCAAGTGGTGGCTTTCAGTGTACTGAAAGATCCTTTCTCAGAATGTCACAGAATCACAGAATGGCCAGGGTTGGAAAGAACCTCAAGGATCATGAATCTCCAACACCCCTGCCACATGCAGGGCCACCAACCTCCACATTTAACACCGGACCAGGCTGCCCAAGGCCCCATCCAACCTGGCCTTGAACACCTCCAGGGATGGGGCATCCACAGCCTCTCTGGGCAGCTGTTCCAGCACCTCACCACTCTCTCTGTAAAGAACTTCCCCCTGATGTCCAACCTAAATCTCCCCTCCCTCAAAACCATTTCCCCTCGTCCTGCAGTTATCATCCCTTTCAAAGAGTTGATTCCCCTCCTGTTTGTAGGCTCCCTTTAGGTACTGAAAGGCTGCAATGAGGTCACCCCGCAGCCTTCTTTTCTCCAGGCTGAACAAGCCCATGTTCATGTGACTCATATATGTGTCTGTTGATAGGGGCAAAATGAACATTTTTTTTCATTTTTAGTACTCTTAGATTACTTCCCTTAGGAAAGATGATGATTGTATTTTTTTTGTAAGAGTGCACTGTGCACTCTTTTAATAACCAAATAGTATTTGAAGTCCTGAAATATTATCTTGGTACCAACAGCTGGTAGGTGAGTTTTTATGAAGATACTGTGGCATATTAACATAGCAAATAGCCAGATGATAAAATAAAAGGATTAGATTCTTAGCTATTGTGCCCCATAAAATAGGGGGAAAAGTGAATAAGCCGACTGACGTGCAGTCATGTTTAGTACTCAAGTGGAAATATTTAAGAACATACAAACTCCGATCAAGTATGTGTTTGTGATTTTTTTTTTCCCTTTTATACTTCAGACTTCAATATAGAAAGCTATGTCACAACACTGTGATTAACACCTGAACTGTTGAAATTACAGCAAAAATTAAGAACAATTTTTCTTTCAGTGTGAAAACTATCTCTTCAGAACTGCAGTATTGATTTGGTGGATATTAAATGTATTTGCTGAAAAATGTTCTTGTAAATTTTTATTCTAATGTATATCTTAGTCCATCAGGAGAGATTCTCTTTGTACTGCAGACATAAGCACCAGTCACTGACCTCAGACATAAAATACATTTCGGTGGAATTCTGAACTTTGTGGTAACTGAGAATACATTTCACGTGACCATATACTACCATTCTGTCCTCTGGTTAATTTATAAAAATCATCAGTTTCAGTTGACGGGTTTTTACATCTTGTTGTTTGAGGACTCTAAGACAACCTTTCAGTTTCTATTAGTATGTTCTTTTAGCCTCTTGTTGTTCTCTGTTGTGCTGTGATGGGTTAGTAATTCACCTCTCATTATTGAGTTTCTTAGATTTTAGGTAACGAAGGGTCTTTAAAGTCCTGATTTTTCCCCAAAAGAATACAAAATGCATAACTACAGCATACTTATGCTAGTAATTTATAATAAATTCTGCAAAAGTGTAGAGCCTTGAAATAGGATCTTTTTAGATGTCAAGAACTGTAATACGTTGCTTTCCTCCAGACACTGAAGATCCTCACTTTTGCAAAATCTCTCAGGTGTCATTTTAGAGAGAAAGGAAAGAGAAAAGCGTGATGGTATAGCGGATAAGAGGGTCAGGCAGCATCATAGAAAGGAAAAAAAAGAAAGTCTAGAGCAAATCAGTAGATCTAGGGATGAAAAGCTAAATACCATGATATAGGAGATCATGTGGGCATCTGGGAGAAGAGTAAATACAGAGGTGTGGTATTAGAGTGAAAATGAAGAGAAAATAAAAACAGAAATGAAATTGATATGAGAGATGTTTAAAGAAATCACTTAGAAGTGGGGAGAAGGAAACGGAAAGAAGGTGGCATAGAGCTAGGCACCAAATGAGTGGTAGGAACCCAGGTCAATGGATGAATTGTTTTTATTCCTTTAAAATGAAGAATAATTTTTAAAAAGCAAATAAATAAGAAACCTAGGGGGATGTGAATAATGCTCTGAAGAGTGAAAAACAGATAACACTCAATTTGAACTGCAGGTTTTCTTGAAATAGTGACCTCATAGCTTATGCTTTCCTGTAAGCTCTCTGCTTAATGCTATCAGGTTTACAATTCGCCTCTACAAGGATGACCTCTTTTGTAACATATTGCATTGTTTTTTATAAGTTCTGTGTTGCTGCAGTTTTTGTCCCTTGTCAGTTGGTTCTTTTTAACTTCTAAATATAGCTTTTCTTAGCATTTCTTCCCTTGAACATACATTACTGGTCTGACATACTGTCAATAGTAAGAAATATATTGACACAAAAAAGCTACCACCAAGACATTAAAACCACTAATGTTTCCCAGGTTAATTGTAAGAAAGAGAGCACAAAATATAGTGGCTAGTCTAAAGGAGTGTTTTGTGCAGTCCATTTTCATTTCACATTCTGAATAACCCTGCCGTAAATGTTCTTGGTTTCAGATACAGTGGTCTTTTATTTTCCTATGTTAACTCTTTGCTGCTGATGAATATTTTTTGTTACTTAAAAACAGCCGTCTGTTCATATAATGAGATATCTTTGAGTCAGTTAATGCAGATTAAACGTTATCCAATTAAATATGTTTGCACTTTCTCATTTGCAACCTTACCTTAGAGATGATTGCAGGCTTTAATTAAATATTGGCTAGCTTTACAAATGGTGTTTGCATAGGCAAACCTCTTAAGTGAAAGTAATGCCTCAGTCTTTCTCTGTTGCTATGCTAGGCTAGTTTACTACACAAGCTAGTTTGTGGTAGAGACCTGTCTCCTCAATGTGGAACTGAATATATCTGAGCAAAGCCTGCAGATGGACAGCTGACATGACAAATACTCACTGGCAATAATAAAGCCAGCAGAGGTCTGAACAGTATTGTTCTTTATTGAATTTCGAGACTGCAGAAGACTAGGGGGCAGACACAAAGTGAGATAGAGGTCACCTGAAAACTCTGAGTGATAATACGATTTTAGTCTTCATTAGAATAGAAGATGTTCTACGGGAACGTTCTGAAAAGCATGATTCTTCCAGATCTAATTATGCTCACAGCTATAATGGCTTTCTCTGAAGTTAGTTTTTTACTGATGGAAATGGAAATTACACTTTGAAAATCTCAATAAAGATGTTAATAAATTCAGTTTTCAAAGCCATTTCAGCTAGGACATCTCTCTCCCTTTGTGAAAAAGAAACGTGCTGGATATCGCTTGGCTGCAGCCTTTGAATTACGACTGCTGTCTACAGCAGAGAAGGTTTGATAGCAGGTATCAGAAGTAGAAGCAGCGCATTTGGATTCAAACAACTGGATCTAGAGATGGATCTAATTTGAGCTGTACATCTCCTCTAGTAACCATCCATGAATCAGCATGCGCTTCAGTTTGAAGTAATCTTAAGAAGCTGCTATAATCACTTCACTTGAACATTTGGCTTAATTTTCCCTGAGATGTGAGACTGTGAGGCTTCTGGAGATTTGAGGATAAATGAGGAATTTACTAGTCTGTGATAAATTGTTCACTGTTCTGAAAGAAACTTGGAGAAAACCCATTCTTTCATGTGTTGTGAATTTGTGTGTGTGTGTGTGTTTTATCTAAGGGCAGCAGCAAGGAAATTAATTACTGAAGAGAATATCCAGCTGTTTACAAAATACATCAGCATTTTTTCCAAGAGTGACTTGGGAATCTGAAGTCAGCATCTATTTAACCACTTGTGATGAAGTTAAGACAAACTCCAGTGCTTCTCTTTTTTTTGTTGACTTATTAGGTAGGATTGTTTGCAAAGTTCAGGGGATGAATCTTTCTCTTAAATAACGATGACACACATTTAGTGCTTGTCGATGCAGTTGGATAAGGAGCTTTGGAGACAGAAATCCTCTGCTTATTCAGAGCACGTGTTGAAAGCAGCCTAAGCTCCTCGTGGTCTACGTAATATTTTGATCTGGAGGGCTGACTACAAGCGTTAGTGTGTTTGCACTCACCTTTGTGTTCATTCACTGCATAGCCTTTGAAATGTCTGAGGTTTAGCATTCAGTTAGGAGCAGAAAGGTGACAGCTAAGAAATGGACTGGAGGTATGAGCACTTCCCAGACAGACAACTCAAATGCTTTTAGATAATGACTTGCAAGTAATACCTGCAGGAGTTACTGTTGTTGATGAGAGCTGTATTTTAATCACTAATGCAATATCGCTTCACTCATCTGATGATAAAAGGTTTTAAGGGCAGTCAGAAAGCTTAAAAACACAAGTTGTGGAACTTACGTCTGGAAACTGAACTTATTTTTGCTGCTCTAGGAGAACAAATTCATTCTGCAGCCTTTTTTTACTGTCAGCAGGGATTGCTAGGGCCTCTCTCTTTGAACACATGCAGCTTATAAGTGTTTTCAATACCTTGGGATTTTTACTTTCCCACTGCACTTAACTGAAATTTGCAAATGGATTTAGAAGTCATTGGAGTCAGGCAGTTTCAGTACATAAATCTCGTTTCCTGATCTGGCACAGAAACAAATTTGCCTGTAACTTAAGAGGGGAAAAAAAAATTCAGTGGGAGAAAAATTTTATTTAACAGTTTAATAGAAAATATCAGCTGAGTCTGACTAATTTAAATGACAGTAAAAATGATTATTACAAATACTGTTGCTCATGTGAAGATTGGGGATCTACAATGTCCAAACTGCTTTACTGAGAAGTATAAGAACAGCTGCAATTGTAGTCAATGTGTTAAAAAGGTAGAAAGAGTGGGAATATGCCAAAGAACAACTGGGAGGAGTTGTATTGTTTTATACTGAGCTTAAATCTAATTCAAGATATAATACCTTAACATCTTTTTATTACTCTGTCTTTGGAAATAGTGACTAGGAGGAGAATTTTATGCAATTTAAAAATTCTTCTAAGAATTTCAGTGAGACTTGTGCAATGATTTGTTTTAATCATTGTTAAAAATTAATTAATCCCAAGACAGTTTTACACTAGTAATGATACTGAAAATAAAAAGGAAAGGTGAAGTACAGTAATTCTGATTCTTATACTCAAAAAGTATAAGAACTAATTAAATAATTGATCTCTTTATATAAGAATTTCTGTATGTTTCTAGTAGCAGTGCTGTACTGCTTTATGGTGCTTAAAATAATGGTTTTATGGAAGGCTGTTGTGCCTCTCCAGATGAAATTTTTCTTTTTTGTAGCAGGCATAATATGGCTTTGCATCTGTTGCCAGAGACTGGGGCCATCTGAGTACAGCATGTTTCTATTGAGTTGTGTATGTAGGAGTCCAGTAGACTTTGATTGCTAGAGACAGGGATCTAGAGCAGTTCGAAAGCATTACTAAAGAACTGCTAACAGTGCTGCTTTTAACTCCCCATCTCAGGCTATGAATGTACAGCAGGACTCAAGCCAATTGGAAAGTGCTTGCATGATTTTGCTAGAGGACAGATGCACGCTCTGTTGTTAGATTACTGAATCCCTGTAGTATGCATCGATTTTCTTTCAAAGCAAAGGCTGATCTCTAAGTCAAATGGGTTCTGAATCTAAAAACATCTTGTCTTCCATAAACAATATTTCTTGGGCTTCTTGAAAATCCCTTTCAATTTTTTCGGTATGTTATCTGAAAATCCCTAAAATGCTAAGAGCTTTTTGTCCTTTCCTCTTTCTTCTGCAGTGATGTTCTAGGCTGGGATTGAGATTTTATAATATTTTGAAGGACTCGGCCTTGGTGTCTTGCTGAAACCATCTAACTGAAATTCTTCAGTGTGTGCATATCTCCTTATATATGAAAAATACAGCAGAGCAATGACTGCAACATGATATTGGTGGAATATCTTTAAACAGCATTATTCTTTTTGTTTGTTTGTTTGTATTTACATTTAATTTTACATTTTTCTCTTTTCCCATGTGTTCCTTACTGTGGCTTTTGTTAATGACAGTGAGTATCTGTAGTATTCTCAAAGGTGATTGGTTCATTTAGTTTTAACTTGAAACAGACGGGAAAGTATCTTATAGCACAATTATTTCTCAGATTTTATGAAAACTTCAAACATAGGAGTTGCCTTATTCTTCACACACTACTTATATTTAGGAAAAAAACAACTTGAAAACTTGTATTTCTCGTATTACTGTAATACTAAAATTGCATGGATTTGTGGAGATGAACTGTAAGAACACAAAGGTGCAGGGGAAATTTTGCTATTGGTCGCTTTGCAAAATTAAAGGGTTTCAAAGTAGAAAAAACTCATCAGTCTCCTTTTGGGAAACTCCAGCAGAGTTGCTTTGAATACAGAGCAAAAGAAAACCCAAAACCCCCAAAGTATGTTGCAAGGGTGATAGAACTCTGCACTAAACCAGATGCCTTCACGTAGCTCAGTGTATGAATAACGCAAGCTGTTCTTTCCTTGGCATCATCCTTAGAACTAGAAATTTTGTCAAATCCATCTAATCTCATCCTCCCATACCTACATTTTGTCTGGAATGCCACTAGGTATGGATATTTTCTGGAAATAGAAATACATCTATGAATAGCTGGTGGAAACCTTTCTGATGAGTAAGAAGCACCATTTCTTAAATTATTTTTTCTGCATTATAGTTGTATGCATCATCAGACAGCCATGATTTGTTTTTGTGAGTTACTTGTAGTTATGTAAGCGTGGATTTTTCTTGCTAGAAGAAAGAATAAACAAATATTGACCTTGTTACACAGAAATATGTATTCAAAAGAGTTTGACTTAAAAAAAAAAAAAAAAAAAAAAAAAAAAAAAGCTATGAGCTTTCCTAAGTGTGTTGCAAAGCTTTTAAGAATAATCAAGCATTTAAAAGTCATTTAACATTTGGTAAGCTATATCTATTATTCATGGGGGTAAAATGAATAAGTAATATCAAATGACAGAAGATTGTTGAATTTTGCTAGTACAGAAAACCACTGTATTAATGGGGACTGCTGTTACCTCACATCACGGTGAGGTAACAATCTTAAAAATTAGGCAAAAAAAAAAGGGTTCTGCATTAAAACACAATCTTCTTTATTGAATTTGAAGTTGTAATGATTGTTTAGGGAAAGCACATTTAAAAAGAATGTAAAAACTATTTCAGTGCAGGAGGATGACTGCTGCTTGTTCAGTTGAATCAGCACACAGTGCTGATAAAGTTAGCTAACATTCACAGGTGCATTGCTTGCATTATTAAATCCCTGTAGTACTGTATACTCCTTATAGCTTTTGACAAATGCATAGTATTGTTTTTGCCAAACATTCAGTTCTGTAAAAGTGATGGGAAAGACATTGCTCTTGGAATAAGCATTGCTGAATATCTGTGCTTGACACTGGTATTATTTCTCACTGTGCTACCTGTTCATTAAGTTGCTGCGTGGGCATTAGGTCGATGTGGTGTGTTTCTCATTATCATCCAGCTAGTCTTTGCACTTGCACACCTGATTTTAATCTTCTCCAATACAGCGGGTAGGTTGAGACCTTTGCGTACTGTACTTAGTTGAATAGAACTCATCAACAATCCTTATTATATAAATCTTCAGAGGCTTGTTGTTGATTGGTTGCTGGAAAAGCAACACACGTTTGCTTCCAAATAATTCAAAGACAAATAAAAATCAGCACAAAACACAGGACTTTTTTTTTTTTTTTTGTATTTGGGGCTATAGCTGAGCAAAATCTATTTCTTTAGCTGTTAGTCTAGCACTCCTGGGCTCAAATATTTCTTCACATCGTAAAAGAAGAGTCCCAGCTGTGCAGTTGTCAGCTCTTTCTTTATACCATTGCCCTGGTACTGGGCACAACAGACAGCAGCAGTGCTTTCAGAATTGATACCAAGTCAACAAGTGTAAAATACATTGGTGTTTGTGTCTTCTGAGGACAAGAAATACGCTCTGCTGCACTTCCTGCATCAACTCATTGAGTATTTCCATTAGCAGAACAAGTGTTCTGAGCAAGCCAGTAATAACAGTACTTATATTAATAACCTTGAAGTGTTTGTGTGTGTGTACATATATATTCCTAGGTTCCACTTGCAAGTTAGCACAGGTAAGGAGACAGAGAGGTTAAATCTCCACATGTCACTAAGAATAAGAGAAGCAGCCCACAAGGATGAGGGGTATAACTTCTTTAGGTAAGGGAGGTTTCTACAGTAGAAGTCTGTGCAGGAGGGACGGGGTTATGTGAACAGCAACAACAATAACAAAAACACAACAAAACCCAAGTAATTAGGATGCTGACACTTAAGATGTAAGAGGATACAGAATTGTGTTTAAACCCAAGTAAAATCTTTGAAGACAGAAGGACTATCAAAGGACACTACACCATAAAAATGGAACTAGCAGACTTATACAAAAGCTGTTACTTTCCAGCAGGTTAAATGTAAAAGCACAAAAGCAGAAGACAGGAGAAAATATAAATGAGAAACACAGGCAGAATGAAGATGAGTCAAAAAGCTTTTCTTTTTCTCCCCCCACCCATCTCCAAATATATATAGAGAATGAGAAATCCTGCTAGAGGGGAAGGTTGATAGGTGGTCAAGGTGCAGAAGGAGCACTCAGAAAATAAGTGCACTGCAAAAACTTAATCTTCATGTTTTACTTCTGTGTTCTTCACCAACATAATTAATCAGTAGAAGTACAGTACAATGACATAAATTCTGAAAGCTTACGTAGCTTTCAGGAGCAGATCAAACAAATTAATAGAAGATGAACTTACTGAGGGCTAAGCACAAAGATGTTCTCTCTGCCTCAAGAACCGTCTGAGCTACACATCGTCAGGATGCTGAGAGCATATCACAATTTGTTAAAAAACTTTCTTGCTTATTTCATTGAGTATCCTGTTTTAGCTTTAACTTTGTTTTCTGCTTCTTTTTCTGAGAGCTCTATGAAGCTTCAGTACGTGTCTTCTGTACCCTTTGTTGGGAAAGGCACAGCATGTTTCACAGTTGCAATTCCTGGTAATTTTGAATGGAAGGATATGGGTCACTGGCTGCAAAAGGATGGGCTGCACTGCACCTAGCTGAGTATGGAGGCAAACTGCAATTTTTCTTATCTTCAGACTGAGTTACAGCAGTGCTGTGTTGTCTATCTGATATTGAAAAAGCGACATTGTTTAGTTTATTGATTAATTAGAGGGCAAATCTGACATAAAACTTGACACTCTCCTTTTCTGACATTTCAGTTCGTGTCTTCTGAATGTGACCTGTTCAGTTGAAAACTTTCCTATTGCTATTGTAATTCTTCTCCAGTTTTGTGCCAGTCTGATGTAACTGATTTCAGTGGCATTACATCAATCTTGTATCAGTGTACCTGCTTACAAATTCTGAAACACATTTTCAAATATATTCTCAATTGCCTTACTACTAGTAGTAATTACCTTACTACTGGGAGATGGCAATATTTGAAATGTTAATACTGAATTATATAATGCTGGGCAGGCCTTTTGAAATGTTTATGTATGTCTAGCATATCACAAGTTGGAGGCTGTGAATTGCAAATGAAACTCTGCTGTTAGGCTTTTTCCTACTGTTTACCTTGGTTATTGTAGCAAAGGAACTAAATGATGAAATTATGCAATGTTAATCTATTCATTTCATAGCCGCCCTCTGGTAGCTGAGCTCATGAGTAAGGAACGACATCTAAGAGCAAACTAACTGAGAGTTCTTTGGTTATGTATTTGTATGTATCCAAAACTAAAAATAAGATTTTAAGATTTAATGTTTTCAGTGTATCTTACCTTACAAGATGTGGGAATTCGTAATTCACAGTGACTTCAGTTTTTAATCCAATAATTGTTCTGCATTCCTTACTAATGCAAGGAAATAATACTGTTCTTTTGCAAAAAGTGTATTGATGTGCAGAAAGACCAAAGAGGCAAACCCTCGAAGTTATTTATGCATCCATGCAGGGCAGAGAATTTCCTGCATAGTACAGATCATGTTGGCCTAGGTTTGAGCCAGGGCCATCAAATGTTGACCCTATAGGTGCATTTCTTTTGTTGTTCAAGTTAATACTTGAGGTTTGCTGATGCACATCTTCAGCTCAGTAAGTGGCTTTAGGCTAGTCTATTCTTATTCACTTATTGGTAATTTCTTTCTAAAGTCCTTGTCCTATACTGTCTTCTACACTTCAGTGACTGCAAATTGAGAAAAAAAAAAAAAATTGTCTCAACTAAAACTATTCTTTCAACTCAGCTTTTAGTTACGGTCTCATTTGAGGTCTGGTTACTGTCTCAGTGATTACTGACAAACCATTTCAGTGTAGTGTCGAATAGATTAATATAGATCACTGCCAACAGTGGCTCAACCTAACTTGTTTCAGCACAGAAATAGACCCTGTTGATTAAATCAGTTCTGATGAGTGCAGTTAGGGAAACTGTTCTTATCATTAAGCCACGAATTTTTCCAGGTTTTCCTGCTGCTCTACCCTGCTCTCCAAAAATGTTAACATGATGGAGCCCAAGCACATAAGAAGTGGGCTGCTTTCTGCTCTGAGCTCATGGTGGCTTCCAGGGATGGTCAGAGTATCACCATGTTGGTTGCTGGTGTGGTTGAATGGCAAATCAGTTGGCAAATATGGAGTAATTAAGAGTTAAAAAATTAAACATTCACTTTACTAAGTTAGTATGAATAGGGATAAGTGGTTGAGCTGGAGGTTGTCAGTGATGGAACTATTCACCTATGCTAAACATAAGAATGAATTATGTATTTTTATTAATATTTAATGAATGTTACTATTAAATATGAAAATTAAAAGCTTAGCTAGGGAAATAGTAATTTTGTAATCTTCAAGCCCATTTGAAGGAAATATCCTATGAAAGTTTGCTACAGAGTGAAATTCTAAAAAAAATTAATAATATTAAAAAAAAAAATTGGAACTATGGACTTGGTACTAATTATAAGTCAATCTAAATACCTCGGGAAGCAAGGCTTTTGTCCAGAGCAATTGATAATTCCTTGCTTGGAGGTGAAATGGTTTCTGTTTTAATAATATACTATATATAATATATATTTAATCCTCCCTAGTTAGATTGTGGACTTGATTGACCACAAGATTTTTCTAATGTCGTGAGGAACACAAAGGAAATAAAAATGGAGAAGTGCAATGCAATCTTCATTGCGTACCTAAACATTTCAGCACTTGGCTTTACATCCCTAGTCATCATTTTTCAGCTTACTGTATTAATTTCATTGACTTTTGGAAAACGTAAGCAGAGAAACAAACTGTTTCAAATTCAACACAAAACGCAGAGATTTGTCAGTGGAGGCTGAAACATGTTAAAATCATTTCAGAAATGTGTGCATTTTCAGCAAAGTATCACATCAGGTTTCATTCTCTGTCAACTGACATTTTGGAGATGAGGGACAGGTGGGCGTTCACACGGACAACAAAATTTCTGGGATTCTATCTCTCCAGGTGCTGGACAGAATGAATTCTTACACGTACTCATCTCAGCTGCATATAGCCTGATTGTGATTGAATTGTATGATAAAAAGCAATTAGGGTTACTTTAGTAGTGTTAGTTTTTAATTAGTTTTGCTAGGGGATTTCATAAAGTTCAGGTCAGAAAAGAAGATATTATTGAGAGAAGATAAACGTAGAAGATTATAATTCCATCTTTTGCTAATGTAAATTATGAAAAAGTGAAGGCAAGGAATACAGTTACTATACAAATACTCAGCTTCTTACTGAGCAACCAGAGGGAGGTCTTGTCTGTTGCTGAATATTGTATACTTTTAAAATATATTAAGTGTTTTATGTCTTACTATGTAGAGAGTTTGACAGATGGCTGAAATTGCATCACTGATATTAAGTGGGTCTAAATATGGTACAGTGACTTGGGATTACTTTCAGGTTTGCTATATCTCTAACTAAAAATGAAACAAACCAATAGGAGCAAAAACAACAAAACGAATCTGTTACTTGAGATGCTTGTATTTGGGTCACAAGATGTTCTTCATCATTTTGCAAGTTATTTTTCTGATTGTGCAGACCAACCATTAGTCCTGGAGAACTACCACGTGTGCTCTAATTGAAGTTCTGTAAGAAAACTTCCCTTCCAGCCTATTCTTTTTTTTTCCTTACCAAGAACCACTTCTTGAGACAGGTACTGGCTCTTAGCCAAGCAGCTATGGTCTCAGTGCAAGCTGCTGTGTCACCTTATCACTGATCTTTTTCTCAGCAGAAGCCTTGCTTAGTTTGACTTCCACAACCACAGAATAATTTAGAATGTTCCATTAATTTCCATTACTGAAAGGAGTCTGAAAAATTTCTAATGAAATTATTTGTCCTTCTAACTCATGCATCACAGCATTCTTCTTAGTGCTTATTTTGGTCTATTCTCTTCCAATTTTAAGAAATATATATCACACAATAGTAATTTATCATGTATTTTGCAACCTGCCTACACTGAGGAATTTACTTCAGTCTGTTCAAAGCAGGATCTTCTATTATTTCTTCCATTACCTATGCTTGTCTGCTGTGAGTTTTGTATATGTGATAATTAATTGTAGTAATGATAGCAAGTCTATAAGGAGTGTAAGCAGGAACTTAACTGGGAGGGTTAACTGGGAGGACAAAAAAAAGTTGTCCGAGCAGCTAGGGATCAGATTAGGAAAGCTAAAACCCAGATAGAATTAAATCCAGCCAGGGGCATAAAAGGGAACAAGAAGAAATTCTACAAGTCTACCAGTGATAAAAGGAAGGTCAGAGAAGATGTGCGCCCTCTCTGGAAGGAAACTGGAGATCTGGTCACAAGGGATATGGAGAAAGCTAAGGTGCTCGAAGACTACTTTGCCTAAGTCTTCACTGGCATGGACTTTAACCACACTGCCCAAGCTGCAGAAAGCAAAGGTAAGAAGTGGGAGGCAGATCTGCCCTCTGTAAGTGAAGATCAGGTTTGAGACCACCAGAAAGACCTGAAGGTGCACAAGTCCTTGGGACTTGGTGAGATCCATTCACACGTTCTGAGGGAACTGGCAGATGAAGTCGCCAAGGCACCATCCATCATATTTGAATGGTCTTGGCAGTTTTGTGAAGTTTCCACTGACTGGAAAAGGGGAAACTTAAGTCCCATTTTCAAGAAGGGGAAAAAAAAAAGAAAAGATCCAGGGAACTGCAGGCCAGTTGGTCTCACCTCTGTGCCTGGTGAGATTGTGGAGCAGATCCTCCTGAAGGCCCTTGTAAGGCACATGGAAAATAGAGATGAGATGATTAGTGGTAAACAACATGGCTTCATCAAGGGCAAGTCAAGCCTGACAAATCTGGAGGCCTTTTATGATGGAGTTACAGATTCAGTGGATAAAGGAAGAGCAACTGATATCATCTACCTGGATGCATCCAAAGCGTTTGACACTGTCCCACATGACATCCAGGTCACCAAATTGGAGAAAAATTGATTTGATGGATAGACCACTTGCTGGATAAGGAATTGGCTAGATGGTCACACTCAGAGAGTTGCAGTCAACAGCTCAGTGTCCAAGTGAAGACTGGTGATGAGTGGCATTGCTAAGGGATTGGTGCTGGGACCAGTGCTATTTAACATCTTTGTAAGTGATGTGGACAGTGGGATTGAATGCATACTCAGCAAGTTTGCAGATGGCACCAAGCTGAGTGGTGCAGCTGACATGCTAGGGGGAAGGGATGCAGAGGACATAGTGCTCTCCTGAAAGGAAAGTTACAGAGAAACTTCCTTGACATTAGGAAAGTTGATCCCAAGCCTTCTTTCAAGGAGACAGCTCCTCAAGAATGATGACTAGCCATAAGGGAGAACTTAGATTTTTCCTTTTTTTTTCCTTGTAAAACATTGTTTTGATTTTGAATTGTTGAAGACCACTAGTTAAAAATGTGCTACTTCAGTGCTCTTGATTTTTCTTTTTTTTTGTAACAGTCCAATTGCCTGCCACGGTATTTGCAAATTTGTAAGTTGGTGCAACATCAACTCCTTGAAACACTGGATAAGATCAGATAGCATTCAGATTGATTAGAGAGTCTCCAAAACAATTAAACTTGTGATTTTTAATTAATTTTAATTAATAGCATTTTGTTAATAGAGGCCACGTGTGAGTTGTTACTGATTAAAGCCCTGGCAGATCTCTGTAGCTGAAGATTTGGGAAAACTCAAAGCATACGACTTCCAGTAAACATGGTAAAAATGGAGTCAAAGTGGATGATTAGCACAAGTGATAGCATTTTGGAGTCAATTTTAGCACAAGTAATGTATATCTCTGAAATGTTCATTATCTCAAGTTGATTGGGCCAAAATTTACAGCTTTATTCTAACTCCGTTACTAAATAGTAAGTAAAGATTGTACTGATTTTTCTCAATTTCAATTAGATTGTATTATCAGAACTAGCTGCTCTTTGGCAGCGTGTTGGACTTCATGTCTCTTGCTGTTTCAAGGACTTTCTATGGCAGATACTTAGGTAATATTTTGTGATCAGTTAAAATGGTAAGTTCTAGTTTCAGATGGCACGGAATTCCTTCTAAAATTTGCAGACACCACCGCCTCAATCTTTCCATCTGGGCAGTGGGGAACTCTAGAAAAGTTACCTTCGTATGTATCAATTCTGTATGAAATAAGAGTATTAAGCAGAAGAAATGAAGATTCACCTATGTGGGACAAACACAGACGTTATGAACAAAAGACCTTGGAAATAAGTAAACGAGCTTGACAGCTGCTTACACCAGATGTAACCACGCATGAGGTGCTTGGCTAGTACATGCAACCAAGAGGCTGTTGCTCAGGTATAAAAGGTTGTGAACACCTACAATAAAGGTCTTCATTCTGCACCAGCAATGGAGTCCGTGACTCTCCTGCCACACACCTATACTGTGTAACATAACAAACTTACATGTATACATATATCTAACACAATCATAAGAGAAACTTACGCTTCACAGCCTGTCAGGATTCTCCTCTTACTGATATGAACATAAAATATCCTCTTAACTCTGTATGATTTTCTCAGTCCATTCAATTTGGTGCAAGTCCAAGAGTAGCAGGGGCACTGCTGACCTTGATGCTCCAACAGAGATATGAGTGATCTACAGCAATAAAGCATCTCAGCAAGAGGAGCCACAGTGTTCAGTTCCCTGCTCCTTAAAAATAACTTCTTGTTATTGTTTTATGGACCTTTTGTCAGGAGGGAGCTTGAGAAGAGCGCGTACCTTAAGGTGTAGATTTTTCCCATCTTCACATTCAATTTAGACACACTGCCTCATGGATTCAGGACGTGAGTCATCACATGCACCTGGCACAGTTTATTTTTAGGACAGTAAAGCAACTAAAGCTTCTGCCAAATATTTCCTTGAGCCTTCAGAGCCTTTTCTGTTGTTCATCTGCTACACGATAACTTCCTATCCCTAAGGGACGTGCAGATTTGTGTCTACAAATATGAAGACACTGCCCAATATTCTTGATAATTATTGTTTCACTTCCAAAGAAAGGTGTTATCTTCATGCTAACGTATGTATATTGTGAAACTTCAGAGCAGAAGTTATTGGCTGAAAGCAGATGACAAAACTTCATATGTGTGTAGTCATAGTCTCTCTTCTGGAAAACAGTTCAAAATTTTACAATTTCACAACCCTTTTGAGATCTGGTATTTAGTCCTATTTCTGTGCTGGCTGCTTAAGATGCCTTATAATAGAATTTATTGCAAACTCAGCTAAGGATAAAGCCTTAATCTTGTGGTAATGTTGATTTCATCCATTCCTAATTAAAACCTTTTATGTCTACAAACATGCTCAAGTCTGCTCCTTTATCACTTCTTTGCATTCCTTGGAAATTTAGTATGCAACGTGGTCTTCAGTAAGAAGAAAGCCTGTAAGGAAATGCCTACATCAAATCACAAAATGATTGGTCTGGTCCTAGAGAAAGCAGGTTAAGCTCTTTGGAGACTTTTATGATCATATGAGCAAAGGATGGAACAGAGGAAGATATTTCCTTCTTAGTACCTCAAACAGGTTGCCAAGCCCAATGTGAAAAATGTGAAGAACAGAGTAAAAATGGTGCCATTTGTGAGGGTGATGGAAAGGTCTTGGTGATGTTATCAAGGTTACCAAAACCAATGTGCTTTCCTTCATGTGCATTCTTCCTATACAGCTGCAGCTGCCCACCTCATACAAATCCTGTAATCATTGCTGTAGAATTTCAAGTATAATATCAAGCTGTTATCCACTAAGCATTAATATCAAAAGCAATGTAATTGTGTGCTGCTTCATCAGTGGATGATCGCATAATGCTGATCACAGAATGTGATTATGGACTTTTGTTCTTGCTGCCCAGCTGCTGATTGAATCGAATAATACTTTCGAGTTGTTTGTAAAAGCTTGAGATTTCACATTAGTAGAAATGGAACATTAATAATAAAATCAGTAACAATTAAGTTACGGAAGGACAGCGTGAAAAACTGTAACTGAATCTTCTTACCCTGGATATTGCTATCATCCTGGCTTTTAGGGTGCTGTGTAGATGAGTGCAATGAATTCTCCTTCCATATAGCTCAGCATCCAAATTTACTTGCTTCGATGGGAATAGGACTAAACTCTTTGATAACAGAATTTCCTAAGGAAGAATAGCACAGCACGGTCATGGACGAATCTAGTAATTTTTCTGCTCTAATCATGTTATGTCTAGAAGAGGCACTTACACCCCAGGGGGCTAATATTTACATAATTGTAATTTATTGGGTAAAGATTTTTGTAAGGCAAAGAAACATCAAAGTGTTTGTCTTCTGGTTCCAGAATAGTTTTGAATTTCACGTGCAAAGGAAAGGTGAAGGAAAATATATTTTTGGAGTAATTAGAGAGAAGTCACACGTAATATTTGAAATCATATAGGCTGTTTGACTGTTTTTAAAGGAATGCAATCAACATTTTGTGATGAGTACTTATCATCAGTGCTGGTATTGGACATGGCTGTGGGGCTTGAGTACCTGATTAAAATAATTGGTTATGTGCTTGAGCAGCATGTTTATACTAACTTTACAGGAAGCTAATGCTGATGTGAAAGAGAGCTTACCATAGCATTTCGTTTTTCTCTAAAGAAGGGCATTGTAATTTCAGTTATTATGCCACAGAATGTATGTTCTGGAGAAAAGCTGGTTGTTTATCAGTTACCTTGGGCTGTTACAACTTCTAACTGTACTTCTTTTCAGTACTTAAGCACAGGCTTGTTTGTTTAATTCTTTCACACATTTTCTGTGCAAATTCTTGGTATCCTTTTTGTTTATCTCAGGTAAACTTTATTCAAATGACCCACTGATGTAGCTCTCTGCTGCTTGTCATATTATGATCTCAAAGTTCATTAAAGGCATGCATTATTTGAGCTTAATTGATTAAGCTTCTTATAGACATAGGAAGAACTGTGCTTTTCCTTCATGCAGGAAGAGGCAAAAAAAATTGAAGGCCAGGCTTAGGAAATGAAGCAGGAAAGATTCTGAAACTAAAACCACAGCTGTTCTCCTTCAGTGCTTGTTACAGCTTTTGGTCTTGAATTTTCTATATTTTTCAGAACAGAAGTAAGAAAAGTGAGGATGTCATAAGGGCTTCATGTTTTGTTTCAATGATGGGAGGGAAGGCTGTTGGGAAGCTGTGTCTTTTAGTAGATCAGCTGATGCAGTCGAGGGATTAGCAGAAGGCTTGCACACCACAAGCACATGGCAAAAGGAGCACAAGGATGTCTTGAGGAGCAGGGGCCAGGAGCTCCTAAATGTACTCCATCTGAAATTGAATTCCTAGTTTATATGGACTCAATATGCAATATTAAAAATAGCTAAGAGATCCAAACTTTTTATGCAATTGGAGAAGAAATCCATATAGATTTGTATAGTTTCAATGATTTTTTTTTTTCCTAAATTAAATACTGAAGGGAGAGCTTTAGATAAAAGATACGCTTGATAACTTCAGATTCTGAATTAATGAAAAGAATGAAAAATATGTATAAGCACAAAATGCTGAACTTAATTTTATAGATTAACAATTGAAAACAGCTCTCACACTCACACACACAAAAAAATTGTCCATAGGGTGTTGCATCCGAAAGGTGACTTCCCATTTTAAAAAATTCTCAGTGAAATTCCTGTTTTCTCTCTTAGTAGTGCTAGCAGTAATCACCACACTCACTTCTAGTATCTCAAAGGCTTGCAGCAAATGACAAATTCTCAGTGGTTCTCAAGTATTTTGTCAATTAAATGTCACAGTTAAGCGGTTCCACACACGTGAAATACAGAGCATGAATACATCATATATGAACACGGACCTGTTGAAGTCTGTTCTAACAGAAGATTTAAAAATAAGTTAGTCTAACAGAAATAGCCATACAAAGCACTGCTTTATGTTGTGATCCATCACAAGCTGTAATATGTGGGTCTCTATTGACTACTGTCAGGGGTTAAAATGAGTTCTTGTAAGGTGGCTGTTTGTCAGACATTTATACTCACGTCTTCCACTAGATTTTACAACTACAGGAGGTTCTGAAGCAAAGCATTTGAGTTTAGCAACCAAACGCTGAGGGAACATTAGTATTAAGCACAGACAGCACGAGAATTCAGATGGTGCTGGGATGACATGGATTGTCTTATCCCGTGTTGTACTACAAATGCCACTGAGAGATTTACAGGCCTAGCTGTGTTGCCTGCTCAGGGAGGAGATGCATTTTGTTTGTGAATGTTTTGGTTGCACATTCTGGCAGCCTCCCTGCCTGCTCAAATCCCAAACAAATCCTCAGGCTTGTGATGCTCAAAGTCTGGCAGTTTTCTGTGGAGGCAGACCGAATTTCTTCCCTGTGCTACCAGCCACCTCTGACCACTGCGTTGTTTTGTTACTGCTCACTGAGATGTTGAGTTTTAAATCTTTTTCTTCACTTTCTTAATGTGACATTTTTCCAAGATTCTTTGTTCCCTTTCCCTGAATCACATTCGGGGAAGCTGCTGGTGGCTGACTTTAAGGAAGGAGTCTTTGGAAAAGAATCCCCTTAGAGATCCTCACTGCTTCCATGCCCTGAGGGTTCCCATGCTAAAACATCCTCTCCACTAGCACTTAAAAATGGAGTTGCCTGTGTTTGGGGAAGATACTGGGGAAAAAGGCCAAAAAAAACCTGCACAATCCACTGCTTGTTCATTATTGAGAAAATTACTATGGCAGGGGGTATCTTTTCACATATATTGTAGCAGTACATTAATTCTTATATCACCGTCTTCTGCCCTATTTCATTTCTGATAATCTCTAATTCACTTTTCTAATGAAATACCACAACCCTTTGACTTCAAATGGTTGAAGTTGTTATTTCTCCCCTGCCCACATCATACTTTCTTGCTGAGTGTCCCTACTTGGAGGAGTCTTGGCAGGCCCCAGCAGGACGCATGGCTGCCATGGATACAGCAGCACCAGCTGCGAAGGTGGTCGGCAGGCAGCAGGGGCAACAGAAATAATGGGCGAGTGTCCAATTTCATACAAGTGCAAATTGTCATCCTGCAGCTTAGGTCAACTGTGCAATTATTTTTGTGCCTCCTCAAGGTGTGAGCTTATATAACTTTGAATAGCCTTGTACATTATTTATAGGAAAGGGGTTTTTTCACTTGATGATTCCCTTTGATATTAGATTGTTTTAGAAACTATAAAAACAGTGACAGTTATTGAGGTTTAAGTTTGCAAATCATAGGGAGGTGCTAGTTAAAGAACTGAGGAATTAAATGACGATCCAGGTGAACTGTGGTGTATTTGTCCATTCAGATGTTAAGAAATAAACAAGTAGACAGTTGCAGACACTTTCAAAATGGGAAATGAGCTCAAAGTTTAAATACTCTGGAGGGAATAGTGTTAAGCTAAACATGCTGCAAAAAATGCAGGCAATGTGCTCAGTGGTGGAGGAACCAGCAGTTCCTGAAAGCACAGATCGAAACAATAGTCAGAGAATTGCAGTGGTATTGACCTGAGCAATGTGCCTGATTTTCCTTCCAAACGTGCATAAGTAGGAGGGCACCTATGCTGCAGATGGAAGTAGTAGAGAAAAGGTTGGTGTTTCTGAAGGAGCTGTTGAGGTAGGCTGTTTTTGTAATTTAACTCTGAATGAATTAGAATAACCTCATTTACCTTAATGAATTTGAAAAGAGGATAAATTATTTCAAGGATAGGGTTCATCGTGCTTATCCACGTAGTAGTACTCCCTTGCACAGCAGGCTATTAAACAGGCTGTAATTCAGCACTCCTTTATGCATTTTTCATTCTATCTTTCTAGGAGATTCTAGGGGTAATATAGCAAGGAAGCAGATTTAAAGCTAGTTTGATATGGAATTCAGCTTTCTCTGATGTTACACAGGGAATTTACTTTGTGTTTTTTTCAAGCAATCCTTATTTCTAGTGGAATGGACAGGACAGAAGAACCCACTCATCTGCTCTGTCAAGGGATTTTGTTGCCGTTAGGAATGAAAACGTTTACAGGTGTCAAGTAAAGTGTCATATAATACAATTGTGAGAATGGTTTCCCTACTGGAACTTCCCCAGGTCCTGATTTTTCAAAAAGAGAGCCAACTGTGGACCTCCTGTTTCTCCCACTTCTCATTTTGTGTGTAGGATGCAGAATTGCCAGCGAGTGGGAGCAGGGAGAATTTGAAGGATTCTATACACAGAGGCATTACAACATGGTGGCATACCTTAGTTTTTTCCCAGCTGGAGAACCTTTCACTAGAGAGGGCTGAAAGCAGTGGTGCCATGCAGAGATTTGCTTTAAGAGCCCTCTGGCACTGAGGAAATCTCCAAGATGAAATTTAAGGCAGCTTTATCACGTCTGCTTTGTCTCATTCATTGTTCAGCAGAAGTTGAAGGATCAGGTTTTATAAAGGGGGCTGACCCATGATTCAAGAGATGTGATTTCTGATTGTAGGTTGGCTATAAACTTCAAGCAAGTCCTTTTTATTTGATTTTTCCTATATCTTCTGCTTGGTTAATTATATGGTGAGCTCCTGGGGCCAAGCATGAATTACTGCTATCAGCACATAGCATGTCTGGCTCAGTATGGCTTCAGCCTCAGAGATCTCTTGGTGCAGTTGTAATGTGAGTAATACCGCCTTCAGCATAATAACTTTTCTGAGATGCATTGAAGATGGCTCATGCTAGGCCCAAGATATGCTTGAGAGGCTTAATAACATCTAATGTGCAATAAGGATTGCATCACTGGGAGATTTTTAAATCTCATTGAATGGCTCTGTGGATGCTTTCAGAAGCAATAAAACTCAGTCCATGTCATTCTAAGTTAAAGAAGAGGAAAAACAATCCAAGCTCTGCCTTCACTGCATCTACTGAAATCAAGTCCAGCATAACGAGGTGACAGTCTGTTGTGTGTCTTCTCATCCACTTACACACTTTTCAGAGAGTCGTAAGTGGGGAGGAGGGGAGTTTTTCACTTGTACGATTCTGGCATAAATTTGATCTAGGAAAGGCCAGAAAAGGAAGCATGTTTTCAGAAATACAGTTATTCTGGCCAGTATTTGTCCAAATTGTTTGGTTTTTGTCACTTAGGGTAATTATGTGTAGAACTGGCAAGGTAGCTAGCTTTGTGTATAACTAACTGGGAAACTAACTTTCAGCAGCGAGATGATCTGAGATGATCATGTATGCAAGTAGCTACTTAGCAAATTATGATATCAAACAAATGAATTAAACAAGGTGATACCAGACACTCAGACTTAATAATTTTATTTCCTTGTAACATTTCTGTTATGCGATGCACTGCTATGGGAGTATGGCAGCATCACAAGTAGCTATGACAACTTATTACAGTACCAACTGTCATGCCTTTAATACTTTCTGATACTCAAACATTACATAAAGCAAGAGATTATCTAGGGGTTATTAGTGGGGGGGAAATCATACAAGGACTCTGTATGAGCTCTTCTGCACAATGAGATCACCTGAGATAGTTCTTGATGGCCCAGCTGATGTTTGTGTTCAAGTAATGTTATTAGTCTTGATGCTTGTAAGAATGCAAGAAAATAACCGCCTGCTGTCACTTAATGTTGTCAAAGAAGGCACTGTTACTTCTATAGAGTTTGACATCAACCATTTTCCTTTTGCCTTGTAGTTTTCTATTTCAGGAATTGTACTGCTTGAATGTCTATTTTAAAGTACAGAACGGATGCTTCCTGGAGGATGTTGACTCAATGTTGCGATAGAGTAGGCTGCTGTATAAAATTGTCTAAAATTTTAGAATGGAGTTCTTTGTATTTGCTGGATCTTATAGAATCTAAACTCGAGTGATGCTTGTGTGATGTGTGGTTGCTAATACGCTAAAACTGAGTGAACACACACAGCTGCTTGTAGCCTTTGCCTTCACCTGGCCTGCTGCTCTTCCAGCAGATCTGGAGAGACAGATGCAAAGACATAGGCTTGGTATCTGTGGGAAATGAGATGGTGGTCATTTGCTAGCAAGCTGAAGGCCATGAGCTGTATGAAAGAGTTAAAAAACCCTTGCTATTCAAAATGTTTGTGAGAAAACAGTGCACTTGGTCTCATTATATAGGAACTTTAAACACATAGAAAAGTTAAAGAGCTGCAGCAGGAGTCCAAGCATCTGGAAAATATGTTGCTAGGTAAATGTGATAATTGATAAAATTGTTTAGAAGAGTTATTTAAAGCAAATATGCCAGATCCTTGGTGAATAACTGGCAGGGCTCTAGATAACTTCTGGGTTAGAAGTGTTTCGTATTTCAGTAGGGACTGTCTTATGTGACAGTCACCATACTGATCAGGCTGTCATCGAGGGCATTGAGAGAGAAGTTATGCACATGTAGAAGAGCAGTGCTGATGCTGTGGTGAAGAAACGATTGTAATAGCAAATCAAAGAATATCAAACACAACGAATAATCTGCTGAGAAAATACTGATACGCAGGCAAGCCTAAGCCAAAGAGCATAACCATACCTTTGTAAATCAGGAAGAAGACTAGTTCGTGTAACAGCTGGTAGTTTATTTTGTTGAACATGTATTTTAATTCTTTATTTTACAGAGGGTCGGATTTATTCATCTGTTTGTCTCTGTGCTTTAGCCAGGATTCCCTCAGTCTGATAATCCTTCATTTTGTGTAACATCTTAATCACTTTCATGCTATCATATATTTTGAGTATGCAGAGGATTATAATTTAAAGTGATGAGCAAGCAGCTGGAACAGAGAATTCTGTAATAGAAAGGCTACTACATTATTTTTTACTACCTTTAATCTCAAGTTCTTCATTACTTCGGAGATACTGACAGTGATTATGAAGCATGGGGAGAGAGGACTCTTGCAGGGCAGTCATGGTGAAATGGCAATGTATGGTCTGTCAGTCCTTGCTCAGAATAATGCCTGCTGGCCCACAGCACCTCCTAAATGCAAAGTTCAGCTTCTGTACTGAACAAACAGTAACGGGGAGTATCCATAATATATCAGAAGAATTATGCAAGAATTAATTGTTTTTTAAATACAGCGAGCTTATTTCTCATACTGTAGTTACTGCATTTTGAAATCTCTTTGCAAACTGGTTGTTGAATCCCCTCCACAGGGGAGCACTTTCAGGCCAGGCACTGGGCAGGTCAGACAGTGAAAAGCTGTTCTCAGACCTCTAATGAAGTACAGTTAACTACAGGCATTTCTTCCTCTGAGGAAACTCTGTAGATCTCAGTTATCTGATGTCAGACTGGATTAGTAACATTTGGTCTATTACAAATGTCCAGGCTCTCCTATGACTAATGTAACAATAGATGCTTCATGCCATCACGCAATAGCATTAAAAAAAATGGCTTCTGGGCACTTCTGAAAACTTAGTGGAAATTTTGTGTCTCACGATGCTACTGGAACAAGAAGAGGATGGCACTTCAGCAAAGCATTTCATAGCATGGAAATGGACATCCTTGGTACCACAGTTAAACCCAAGGGAGTTATTTAGGACAAATAATTAATTAACCAAAAGATGCTTAGCTCATTAACCAAAAACCATTTATACTGAACTAATGGGAATCACAGTTGTGGGTCAAATGTCCAAAATTGTTTTTGAGGTGTTGTCTTTTAACTCAAATTCTTAATGTGAAAAGAGGGATAAACTCAATTAAATGTAATTTCGGACTCAAGTACTACATTTTAGATGGAATTCATTTATTTGTGGAGAAAATGGGAATATTTCCAGTGGTAAGATGACATTTTTCCACGCTCTGTCTTTGGCCAAAGAACTGGTGAGCAGCATTTGTGTAAAAGTCAGCTCTTAGCACCGCGTCAGCCTGTGAGTGCCATACAGCTCCAGATGCTGGCTGATATGGAATGAGGAGCCCTGGCCACCAGCCCATCCCATGCCTGCACCCTGCTGTTCCCAAGCCCTTCCCACTGCTGCTCTCCTTGCTACTCCACTGTGGCTGTGGTTTCTGCCGTGCTGCTACTGCTGACCCCATGTCTCAGGGGAAGCCTGTGACAGTGATGGAGGCAGAAGTGGCAGTGCCAGCTGCCACTGAGCTGGTGGCAGGAGCTGGCAGTCTGAGTGGTTCACATTACAGTAGATAGACTGCTTCCAGTGTTTAATCCTCTAGGTCCTTTCATTCGTTACTAGATTCTCCTGGGGGATTCTGTGAGAGCAGTAACATTTCAAGGACTTTGCCTTCAGTGAGAGGCAAAAATTCAGAACTGAATCTGAAAAGATCTGCTCAGCGTATGTGCACAGTTAACCTCCTTTAGCATGCTGAGAGGAGAAGCGTCAGCAGCATTCGCCAAAAGCCTCCTTAGGGAAGTAATTTTCAGTGCAAAGTGGTCTTCTTCAGTTGCACGCTGAGCAATGCTAAAACGGAATTACACTTCCAACTGATTTCTGCAGTTGTTCTCCATCCCGATAACATGGGTACACTGAGTTCTGTGTAAGCTGGTTATCTGCTATCTTGGGCAGCTCTTCTGTTTGCCCTGATGCAAAGCTTTTGTTTCCCAGAGATGTTGATCACATTGTATTGCATCAGGAGGAAATGATGTCTGCTTTGGCTGAGATGAGGCTTAGTTTCAACATACAGAGTTCATTCAATAATTGCTGCTGATTTCAAGAAAGAAAATGAGGATTCAGGGAGTCAGATACGTACAGCTGTTTGACTATGACTCTGTATGTACCATTTAAGCATAATCGATGAGTTTGTCATTTACATAAAAAGGCCATAACACATTGCAATGTTGAAATACAGCTGTTTCGAGCCCCTGCTGGCTGCAATATGTGCAATTCTGATTGTTCCTGGAGAACTATGAGTTTGGAAAGTGAATGGGAGTGATTAAATTTGCCTACCTCTCATCAGTGTACAGTAGCAATGATTCAAGTACTGTCCACAAAATGTGTCACATGCTGCAGATATCGATATATTTCTTCTGCAGAAAACTGTTTGGTTTTGCCTAGATTGTTTTTTGTTGGATTTTTTTGGTTGGTTTGGTTTTGTTCTTTCCTTAATACTACTTAAATTTTCACTGCCAACAGATTGAATACGTTTTATTTTTTTTGTTTCAGAAAAAGAAATGGTAGGAGAAGAAATTATGTCCTTATGAGTTTTAGTTCCTCTGAGTGGCTTGGAAAGCAGGGGAAAATTCTCGATTTTGTCTCCAAGTGAATCCAGATAACATTGAATTATTCAAGTTATTGTGTTGCTGGCTTCCATCACACTCTGTCAGAGGTGAACTTGGTGGCAGAGATGTGTAATTTGCAGAGGTATAATTAACTGGACGTTTAGCTGCTTCACCAGGGGGTTAAGAAAACAGAAGGACAGACTGACAGTTGGTCAGTGGATTGCTGTAGCTGCATGGCTGGAGAGTTTCTGGTGTCCAGAGAGCTCATTCATTCAGGCAGGATTTGATCATCTTCACTTGCTGCCCCTCTTGTTCATTATTTCTCCATCTGAAGAGAGCATAGGCTGTGCAGGGCCTTCCACCAACAGATAGGTCTGGGATAGCCAGTAGCTCTTATCACTGCCTCATTTTGTACAAACCCTAATCCCTCTCCCCTCCAGGGAAGAATGTGTCACTCTCTCCATTAGGAGAAATTTATACTGCTGTGTTATTAGCTTTTGTCCTCCCTTGCGTTTTATGCTGAAGGGATAATAGGGCTCTGTATTACGAAATCTCCTTCCATTATTTATCAAACCAACCACATCCTGGCATGACTTTGCTTTTCCCTGTGGTGAGACTTCTGAGCCAAAACTTAATAAATGCATTTTGCACGAGTGCTATTATATCCAAAGTGCTCTGTATCACTGGACTACAGAGGTTGTGAAGCGCCTGCTGTGCCTTACCTTCCTAACACGTATGTGTATAAGCTGTTTATGGGTATGCTAAGAATTTACTGAACAAAACAAGTTACTATCAACAGAGTGACTTTAAAGTGTTCAAAGGTCAGAAAAGTGCCAGAGATCCAACTCTCTGCTACAACGAGGAGTACAATTGAAGAGTGAATTTCTGTGCCATCTGCTGAAGATAGGTACTTTTGGGATGGCTTTTAAAGAACTGCCCAGAGTGTGCTTTTCAAAAATTGAATAGAGGTAGAGGCAGTGGAATCCCTTCGAAGTATCAGCTCAGTGATTTGAGCTCTACTTTTGGAAGTGAAATAGCACCAGTTTCACCCTGAGATGTTTGAAGCCCACACTTAGCACCTGTTGGAGGAGCTTGTGCAGTGAGGGAGGGGGATTGGGGAAGGCACTCTCTATTGCTGCTGTCCATACTACCATCATTTGATTTCTGTCTTCTTCTGAGTTTCTAGTAGGAGGCAGTATGGTCAGTACCTAGTTTTTACTTTAAACTGTCTTCTATTTACTGATAGATTATCAATAGATTGCATTTACAAAACTACAGTAGTGTTGCACATTGTCAAGATATTGGGAACTATGTCTAAGGCTAAAGTTCTGCTTAAGGAAATAATAAATACTGATACTATTTGTAATGATAAGCCTAAAGGCAGGAGGCTGTTTCTCTCAAGCAGAAGATTGTATTTGGAATTGCTCTTGTAATATCTAGCTAAGAATCTAGTTTTCCAGAGATTCCCATGAGACAGATATTTTTTATAAATTCTTCCAAAAAAAAATATATTTGCCCAAGACCTGCTTTTCAGGACATGTAATATAATGTGAAGATCTGTAATTTAGCTACTGGATTACAGAACTTTGGATATGAGATGACATTTTACCTTCTTGCAACCTTTTGTAAATTACAGAAATCATTTGACAACTTATATAGTACTTTTGTTCAGTTGTAAAATGCTATTTTTCTTTATTTTCATGAAAGTTTCTCTTTAATTTTCTTTTCCTACTACCTTCTTTGTGATCTTGTATGTGGTAGGCATAATATGTGAGCATCAGATGGGTATGGTTCCTCCTTGGGTAATAAGGGGCAAGGATAGTGACATATCCAGGGGAAGAGAGGAAAATAATCTTGCCTCATGGCTTAAGAGATTTTCCCAGCAGACAGAAATGTATCAGTCTATTGCAGTTTTCTTCAGCATCCCTTGTGAATATGTTGTATTGCCACAAATGAGAGCGTGTTCTGAGAAGCTGATCTTAGTCTTCCTCTTCACTTGTCACCATCTCTGCCCCACTGAGCAGATTTGGCTGCTGTACCTTGCAGGAGATGCTGTCTCCAGACTTCTTGTGAAGGTTTGCCCACCCCTACAGCAAAGGCCAGTCCTCATGGGTCATGGTGTTAGAAGCTTGGTAGTATTGCAGTGGTGGAGTTCAAGAGCCATCTAGCACTAGGATTATGACTTTATAAAGGTCCTGGTTAATGCAAGGATGGCCTCTGATCAGACTGAAATGCAGCAAGTGATTTGTAGCAGAGGGAATCCTTGATAAAGCCAAACCCAACTTTTGGAGATAAAATGCTTGTGTTATATATGTATTCCTTATTTACATCTCAGTGTGTATTAAGGTCCCCTGCTCACAGAGGCAGGTGGGATGAGGGAACACACCCCTGTTATGACATGAGGCATAAGGCAATACTTTTCTCATGGCACAATATTTTGACAGACATTTACTTGAGGAAAAGAAAAATAAGAAAGAAAAAAAAGAAATAGCTTCTGCACATGTTAGAATTGGTGGTAGACACTGTGGTAAAAGGATTTCTGGGTTACCCATGGTGGAAAAGGAAGGACTTGCTGAAAGCAGGTGGGGGAAAGAAGTGATTTCCTGAAAGTTTACTGCAGTTGGTGTGGGCTCATGCTCCTCTGGTACTGCTGCTGTGGGCTCATCAAGCAGCAGCACAATGTACTCAGATGAACCACCCAGGTCAGCAAGAGCAGCCTCTGCAGGCTGCCAGCAGCCCACCCAGGGTAAATTCCAGATGCAAAGCAAGCCAAACCTAATGCATTTCATACCACAAAATATACAGGCATGACTGATAATGTTAGTAAATCATTTTGTCACTATTGATTTTTGTTGTTGTTGGATAAACACAGCCAGATTTAATGTGAGAATGAATGCAGAAAGCTACAAGTAATCACCTGTGGAATCACAGAACAGTTGAACTTGCAGTGCGAATGCTGGACTTGTGTGATTGGAGGATAAGGCAGTTTGGGAATGACTAGAACAAAAGGTCTCATTATTTTTTCTTATCTGTAAATATTTAGCCATTTTGTTCTTGAGGGAAATACTCCATGTTTGCACTCTTTTTCTATCGCTGTGCTTGTGGGCAGAACGTTATATAAATATTGACTGAAGCATGCTTTTTTCAGTCTCTCCCTTCAAATTCTGGTTGTTTTTCATGGAAATGAAAACAACTATAAATACATTATGTTTGTTGCTTTCCATAGTTGTGAAGAACTTTCCTGAAAACCCCTTCTTGACAAGTAATTAAAAATTGACTAACTCGTCCTTTTTGAAAACATCTTTGTGTCTCATTTCTGAGTTTAATGAGCCTGACTTCAAACTAATTCAAGATTTAACAACTACCTTTACTGCTGAGAGTTGTCAGCAGCAGCCCTGGAGAACCTCCTGGTTCATTTAGCAGACAGAAACCTTTCAGAGTCTGTGCCAAGGCCTCTGTCCTGCTCAGGGCCAAGGTAATGAAGGACACAGGTTTGAAACTGGACCATCCAGGTGTCTGTTGGTACTTACCATGCATGTTTGGAAGGAGCTTTTTCACACCAATTTTTGAGGTATATCACTTGTTCCAGTCCATCTGTGGCCAGCCTTTTGCAGCTAGATGAGTAGATGCATACATGATTAATATTCACAATTCTTCCTATCAGCTTCCCTTATACAATGCATGTGCACTTCAAGCCGTGTCTTAAACTCAAAGGAAAGCCAAAAGAATTCAGCAAATGGGAAAGACAGGTTTTTTAATTGGTTTAATTACTGATGTTGTTTTGCTTTACAGAGGTATTTAAGCTTTACTGCAATATATTGGCCCTTGTTAATATATGACACTTTATGTAGATCCCCCTCTGAAACTGCTACAAGCCTAGCTGGGTATGCTGAGCAGCTTGCTTCTTTAACATGCATCGTACTGCTGCATCTGCTGATTTGTGTGACAGTGGGTGGGTACAAGCTGCTCTGCAGGGTCATGCACCGTGATTTGAAGAAGCTTGGCATGGACTTCCAGTTGGCAATTTTACATGGCAAGCATGCCCCAAAGGGGGTTCCACAAAACACAGATGTGATCAATATAGGAAAAGATTTTTCCCTTTCCTCCCTCTTTTGAGTTGAATTTCAGACAAATGTAGCTTAACAGTGTCTGTTACTTAATCTCTGAATCTACCATCTGGGAGACCAGTGGGGAGGTGTGCATGCTCCTCCATAGTCACTACTGGCTGGCTTTACTCTGCTGATGTCACAAGGATAAGTGTTGTTTGTTTCAGTTTGCTGTTTTGTTTTGGTCGTGTTGGCTCCTGCACTTGCAGTGGCAAGTGAACATGGCCAACTCCAGATAAGAGGAAGCACCTTCATTATAATTTCTGATCTGCTACAGTGGGCTCAACAGGTACAGATACTCATGTGTAAAGTCTTTATTAATTACACTGTTCACTTGAAGTTACTTTGCATCTTTAGCTGAAATATAACCTTTTGCAGTTATTGACCCTCATCCAAAAATTAGATTCTGATTTGGATGCATTTGGATTCTGTTTTAACAACACACATTTTGCATCTCTTTGGGTCCCTGCTCTAAATATATGCACGGGAAGCTAAGATGTGTCAAACATAAGAAGCACTAAGTGTTATAGCCTGGGGATAATACTCTACAGCATCTTAAAACCCAAGATGCCACTTCTCAGTGAGGAGAGAACCCAGTTCTCATGTTATTTTCTTGTTGCGTAGGGAAGGCTGCTTGAGTATTCTGGAGAAATAGCACAGCTTGCTGGCCCGTGCATTGCTCCCTGTCCTTGGTTACCTGCTGCTGGCACTGGGGGATGCCAAAGACAGGGGTAAATGGATTTAAGATTTAATGGAGAACTGTTATCATAGTGCACTTGTACTCGTGTGATTGCATATGTGACAGAAAACAGTAATTCCTTTCTGTTTTTCATTACTGCACAATGAATCATGTTCATTTCTAATTTTCCATTATAGCTCTAATGTTTTGATATATAAAATAGGTTTGAGTAGATTGGTTTTTCTTTTGTTTTTCTTCACATGTAGATTTACTTTCTGCTTAATGTTATCAGTGTGGCTCAAACAGACTAAACTTAGAGTAATTTTAGTTCAGGACAAACAATGTGTATGAGACGTGTGTGTGTATACTGCATCCTGTGAATGCTGTGGGCTTTCTGCTGTGGTCTTCCAGCAGTATCTTCTTGGTCTTTGTTTTGCTTTCACACTGACTGTGGCTGAATGATGCAACTGGGGCCTTTCACACAAACAAGTGGCAGAAGTAAATTCTTTGAGGGGGTTTATGGAGTCTTTTTTGCTCCTTGTTGAAAGTAAACGTTGCTTGGAATCAGATAATTTTATTAGTTTCTGGGCCTGAAAAATATTTGAGTACTTAATTAAGGAGGGTGTTTTCAAGGATTACAGTGGGGAATGTAAATAGAGGGGCCCCATAATTTATATAGTAGTGTACCTAGCCATAAGATAAACTCTCTGCTGATTATGAAGACTTGTTGTGGAATTTTCTTGCTTTCTAGCCAATGGATTGGTAGTGGAAATGTACTGAATATGCGTGTTAGAATATAAAAGGCTTGCTTTAGAATGTAGAGAGAGAGACATCATGATCATTATGTCAATAAAGAAATCTTCCTGCCAAGAGAACCCTGTGTCGTGTGACTAACTCGCAGTAACTGGTGCCCAAACAGGGACCTGACCAGAGACGTAGCCTAACTTGAAGACTGACCGGTCCAGAATGCGTTGAAAAATATGCAGCGGGAGTTGAGAAAAAACGTGGAAAGCCCATACAGGGGAGCGTTGAGGTAAACACAGCAGACCAAGGATTCATCATCCTTTTGATATGATTGCCTCTCACTGGACGAAGGTAAGCGTGCGCACTATGGGGAACAAAATGACCTCGGAACAGAAAAACGTCCATTACCTTTCAATATATACTCAAATGATGGGAGGTGTGAGTATCCTCCCCTGATCTACAGCAAATGCTTGTGTGGGCCACCAGAAAGGACCCCTCCACCGCCAGTCAGACAGTTTACAAGCCAGAGACTTGGGAAGGGATCGGGGTGAAACTGTGCGACGCATCCACTAAAGGTGATAAGTCGCCGTTCAGGGTTGCATGAAACCTGGAGAAAAATTTTTGAAGCTTTAAAAAGTCATGCGGGCCAAGCGTTGGTCACCCCCAGTCCGCCCAAGGATGAAGGAGCTGCATGTTCCCCAGATTCACTCGCTGTGCCAACAACCCCCTCGATGCCAGCACCGCAGGGGGGCTCACCACCCCCGCTCCTGAAGACCCTGACGATCCCTTTGATCCTGGCCCAACAAACTCTGCTGAAGAGCCGGATCTGTTTCCCCCTGATCCACACGATGCATGGGCGCTCGTTTGGAGGGAGGCTAGGAAAGCTGGAGACACAGACATGTTACAGGCATTTCCTGTAATTACAGACCCAGAACAAGAGCTGCGTTGGTAGGCTATATCGTATAGTATCCTGCGAGATTCACGGCGCACGGTCACAGACCCGTACACTGTCAATTTGATTCAATCCATATGTGATAGCTCCGTTCTCGCACTGCATGATTTTAAAATGCCATCGTCTTATCATGACCGATATGCAGTATACTATGTGGGAAAATTGAAAGGATTGTCACAGACCCAGATGACTGAAAATCAAGTGCTGCTGCAGAGAAATCCGCTCAGGGCTGTAGGTGTGAATGCTTTGAGGAGGGAGGGGAATTTCTCCACCCCAGCTCAGCAGGGTTGCAGCAAGTTAAGGGCAATGCGTGCCCTTCAAGCTGTGCCTGAGGTGGGGAAGCAGAGACATTCTTTTGTGAGCATCAAACAGCAGCCCCAAGAACCATATATGACATTTCTGGATAGAATTCACTAGAGAAGCAGGTTGATAATGCGCAGGCAAGAGCTTTTATATTTCAACAGCTAACGATTGAAAATGCAAACGCTGATTGCCAGAAGGTGTTACGTGCTTTAAAAAATCCCACTACCGAGGATATGATTAATGCCTGTATGAATGTTGGCACGCACCAACACAAGTTGCGCTGGTGGCCAAGGTGTTTGCCGCTTTATCTCTTAACCAGCAGCGCAGGTGTTTTGGCTGTAACCAATTTGGTCACGTTCGCGCAAAGTGTCCACGGAAGGGCAGGAAATCACAACAATTATGCCCAAGATGCAAGAAGGGCAACTACAGAGCATAAGATTATTGGTCAAAATGTGATATCAATGGCTGACCGCTTCCTCCGGCAGGAAACTTGCAGAGAAGCACAAGTTGGGGGCACACGATGAAGTAAAATCCCCGCAAGCAGCTGCTGCAGCTTGTATGCCAGGACCTGGGGTAGCACTGGCATGGACTTGGCCACCTCCTCAAACACAATCCTAAATGATACCTTAGCCCCCACGGGTATTTGTGGACCCCTGGGAAACGGCATGGCAGCACTCTTAATCGGATGGCCTTCTGCTACACGGATGGGTCTTTTTGTTTTGCCTGGTCTTATTGATGCAGATTACACTGGGGAAATTAAGATAAGGCTGTGGACACCAACCCCACCTTGCACTGTCTCTGCGGGATGTCGTATAGCACAACTGATTTACTTTCAGCCTAATCCACCCCAGCGAACCAATATCCCACAGGGTGATAGTAGTTTTGGGTCGACTATTGAACGTCACGTTTGCTGGTCTTAGAAGGTCTCGCAGGGGAGACCAAATCTGACTTGTGTGCTGCAACAAGGGAAACAAGCTTTAAGTGATAGGCGGAGGGGAGGTGGGGACAAGATGGCGGTGTGCATCGCCATGATCGCCAAGGAGAAATACCCCCTCTACATCCAGAGTGTTCCAACAGAAAATGAGGCTCTGGAAAGGAGACAGAGGGGCTGAATAAACAGGGGTGTTTTGTACCTACCCATAAGATAAACTCTATACTGATTATGACGGCTTGCTATGGACTTTTCTTGATTTCTAGCCAGTGGATTGGTAGTGGAAATGTAGGAAATGTACTGAATATGCATGTTGGAATATAAAAGGCTTGCTTTAGAAAGCAAAAAGAGAGAGACATACATCATGACCATCATCATTGCGGCAATAAAGAAATCTTCCTGCCAAGAGAACTCTGTCGTGTGACTAACTCGCGACATTGTAGTGCCTGAAGTCTGTTCTGTAAAAAGTTCTTATTTTAATTGCTACCCAGAACAAAACCCTTTCCTTGTATAGACAGCTCACAGTAGCCTTTCCAAAAAAAAAAAAAAATACTGTGCTGTTTGTGACTGAAGTTAAATGTTTGCCTTAAGTAAACTGTAAATTGTAAACTGTTACACCAAATTTTTGGTAACTGCAGGATTTCTTCCAGGCAATTGGCTTCTATTATATAGAATAAGCACATGCTAGTTTGTATTTTATATATAAACACGTAGAAAGGCTTACAGCAGTCAGATTGTTCACAATATGATTCCCACTTGCATTCGGACTCCTACTGCTGAACTCTCAGTTGAAGGGAAAAGTTTATGCAGTGCAATGGGACAGAAGTCTTCAGCCAGCAGGCACTCAACATCTGCAAGTCAGGAGGAGGAGCGTGGTGGATGTACTCCTGTTGCAGAGACCTATGAGTGGAAGATTTCACAGAACCTGCCTCCTACCTGGATACTCACAAGTGGTGTTCACAAGCCCAGACTTCCTAGGGCCAGATCCTTGTGTCCTCATTATGACATGGGTCCCTTTGTGCACAACGGGAACAGATTTCTCTGTCTGAACCAGTTTATTTTAAGGGAGACGACTAGGAGAAAAATGAATTGCTCCTCCATAACAAAATGGAGCAAAATACAAGCAGCAAAAACGTTGCAGATATTTTCCCAGATGGCCTGTGTCAGAGGTGCTTTTCAGCACCAGTCCTTTGTGGGTTCATTAGGAGGAACCTAACAGAATTTCCTGAGCCCAGGTGGTACCCTGTTCATACAAATTATTCCCAAAAGATTGCACCAGTTTCAGCCAGACAGTCAGGTATTCACTGTGTGTTCATCCTTGAAATCAAATTGGCTGCTCTTAATCAAGTTTTGTGTTCAGTCCATTACTTTTCCAATTATCAGCAACATTTCCAATGAACTTTGATAAAAAGACTGACAATCCACATAGATGAAAGAGAATCATATCAATATTCTTTTAAAAATATAGGCTGGAAAGCCCATGTGTGCCACGCATCTGACAGCACTCATCTCCCAGTTTTGCAAAATTTTACCCATGCTATACAAGTAAAAAAATATATTTTTTTAATAAATGAATAGAACATTCCATTTTTTCCCCCTAATTTAGTTATGTTTTCGTGTATTGTGAGCTAACATCTCCTCAATAATGGGAATTTTTTTTTTTTGAGCTATCATTCCAAAAGCTGCCTTGTACTTGAGTGTCCTATGTACATTCTCTCAGATCTCAAGTGGGAAGAAAGCCAGTCAGACATATATTAAAATGGTGACCTGCAGAAGGGCAAAGAGCACCCTGTCACTGCCATGTTCTCTAATCATTATCTTCTGTTTTTCCTCCATGGAATATGAAAAAACTACTTGAACAGAAAGCAGAATCCCAAGTCAGACACTCTTCATGCAGTTCTGTTTCCATGGTTCTCTTAGCAGAATTTGAAGAAAACATTTCTAAACTAAAAGCAAATTGACTGACCTAAAATGTGAATGCACTTTCCATTGTTGGATTTAAATAGTGAAATTATGCAGACGTTTTTAGTATTTAGGCAAATTAGTAAACACTAAAAATGCCAGCAGTAACACCAGTTCTTGTCCCGTTTACATTCTGTGTTTGAAATCCTGTGTAACCTTTGCTGAAACCATTCAGAAAATGGAAGTGATCTGAGTTGAGCTTCCATTTCCAGTCAGGTTATATGTTTACTTCTGCTTGTTCCAGCCTGCAGGTACTGCTTTCTTTATCATTCTCCAAAACTCTTGGAAGTAAGATCATACTTCTTACATGTATAGAAGTTTCATTTTTGACAAGCTATTCAATTGCTAGGCCATTTATGCTTTATTTATTCCTAAAGAGAAGTAATCACACCCAAAAATGGCTACTGCTTGACAGCAACATTGATATTTTATCAAAGAGCCATTTTATCAGACATTCTATTTCCTCCCTTCCTCAGTACACATTGGTTCAACTAAGAGTCAAGCATTCATGAGCTCTACTCTTCAGTCACAAAATATTTTTCTCTAAAGTTTCTCATTTGTAAAATGAATCCGTCCTCTTCCGTAAGAATAAAAAAAGCAGACAGTAATGATTTTCAGCTGCATTTTTAGTAGTGAAAAGTATTGTGTAAAATTTATTTTTATGATTTAATGTTGTCATAAGTGGACGAGTAAATTATTTTTTTAAAGCTGTCACTCACAGGTGTTCCACTGGAGTGTTTGAGTACCTCCAAACCTGTGCATAAGATGGTGTGTGTAAATGAACAACGAACTCGACTTCTTATGACAACAAATACTTTTACTTTTTACACTCCATTTCATTCTAAATCTTAGTCTAAGGATTTTTTAAATTGTATGCTTAATTTTGATGTAATCATTTTGACAGCCATTATGTTATCTAATGTTCTCACTGACAAATAATATCACATTTCAAAATAGCTTAGGGAGCTCTCGTTTTGTACTGCACTGCGTGCCTGGTGTAAAGCAGGGGAGTGATATAATGATCTGCTGATCTGCTATTGAAAAAAATGAAACTTTGTCCTGCAGACCATTGGAGTTCCTATAACATGTTTGTGTGTCTGAGGCGGCAAGGAGAGATCTGTGAAGCTATAGCCATGCCTTCTGCATCTTCTGCATCCAGTCACTGCTTTTTGCTAAGACTCACTTGGGACAAGTTTTGCTGTTATTTTATAGAGTTTTTCCTGGAGATAGGACTTGTGTGGGGCAGAAAACTCTCTCTTAGGGACAGTTAAGGTTTCCATGAATCTGTTCTTTGATTTGTTTGTGCCAAGTACCGTGATTGCCTGCAAATCCTGGGAAACTTCCTCCTGAAATGATAGAGTTACAAGAGTTGGATCTGTGCAACAAACAACTGCCCAAACTGAAATAAAGGGAACACTCCATTCTTAAAGTAACATCTTGAAATGGAGTAAAAAAATTCATTGTAGATCTGAACAAAACCAAAGGACTCTACAATACAAATTATTCACGTAAACATATTTACAAATATATTTATACTTTAATATAGTATATATTAATACATTAGTATAATATCTATATATTAACAAAAATAGTAAGAGTACTTAAGGGCTGGAATCAGGAAAATTGCTTATAAAATAATGGGTCATTCAAAGCTACTAATGTGGAGTCCATTCCAAGTCTCTGTCCATCAGAGATCTATGAAATAATAATAATAAAATAATAATAAATTAAATATGTATATATCCTAGCAGTGATTTGAGTACCAGGCCATGTGCTGGGAGATCTTTCCCTAAATTCCCAGGGTAATACAAGTCACAGACCTTTTTGTTTTGCTTTCCAAAAGGGCTAGAGCTTAAGATCACACAGAGTGGGTTTCACTGGGGGCAAGGTATTCTGATTTAATACTAGCATTGCTATAATACCTAAGTGCTGTGGTCACATTTAGCCTGTTACTGTATATTGCATATACATGTGTGTGTATGTGCTTATATATAAGCAAAAAAAATGCCCTCAAAATGGGAATACTCTATGAAACCCTAAACCTGAAACATAATCCCTTCCATGCCTCTAAGTAGTGAGGATAAAGCTGCTCAAGTACTCCAATTCTAAATTGTGTACATGTTTTTCCAACTGTGATACTTAAGCAGATACGTCTACTGTGTACTTTTATTCTTCTAAGGCAAAGCAGTGTCACCAGTTTGATTTGGAAGATATAATTTCCAAGAGAACAAGATACTTTTCTTTCCCTATATCATTCATATTTGCATCAAATGTGCTGGCTTTATTTCTCATCTGTCCTCTCTGTATAAGTATTCTAGTTGTAATAGCAAGAAGAGAACAAGTGCATATGGCACAGATACAAATTGAAGAAATTACACAGAAACTTAGTCTGTAGACTGACTGTCTACAAACAGAAATTTGGGAAGTTTCAAACATCACAGTTTTATTTTCTGACTGCAGGGTGGTGATATATATATATATATATTGCTATCCAGAACTGAGAAAAGGGTAGTTGTTTAATAAAAATCACCTGATTAGTAATATCATCACCTTTAAGCAACTGTATTGCCATATCAGTAATCCCCCTTCTACAAAATGACTATAATGAATGCTTAGCTTCATTTACATTTCAAACAGGCTGACCTTAATATACTATCCATCTTATCAAAAAAAAAAAAGAGGCAACCAATGATTGCAATGTTACTGAAATACCTAATATAATGCCAACATCAGGATGTGTCATAGGATTAGGGGTTGGAGTCAACTGTGGGGTGAGACACTGGTTTTTTGTTTTTGAACGAGAGTATTTTTTGGGGAATGCTACTGAAAGCAAGTTTTCTGTTGTGTGTGCTGCCCGGATGCTTGCTAAGTAGCAAGTCCCACTGCTGTAAAGGCAGATGTGTATCCACAACATCATTCAGCAAACTGTTTTGGCAACAGGCAAAGTGCAGCTGATAAGTCACTGCAAATGAATTAATTTTTGAGGTGTTATGATCCTAATATTTCTGTCCCTCAAGTCTTTTGTGAAGTAGGAAAGTCAACTTTATCTTTTGTCTTCATTAGCTGGGGTGGAAGCTTGGTTTTCCTAGTGATCACAAAGCAAACTGAATCCACAGACATTGTTCACCTCATCAAAAACAAACAAAAGCAACAGTTCTGTTCTGTACATACATTATATGGCATTATTTTTTTGTCCTGGCCCACAAAAAAAGCCATAAAGCTTCCAGTGTGCAATTCCTAAGTTAGTGTTTCACCTCTTGGAGCTCCAATCTGGTGGTCCAGGACATGCAAGAAAATGGCTGCCAGAATCAGATCTGTGCAGTTCCGTAACTGTTTTTCAGAAGGAAAGCTAGAATATGTTTAAAAATTTAATAACTCTCTCTGTCTTTACAATATCATAAATATTTCTGTAGACTGCTACCTTGATGGCCCTAATGAAGTATTTTACATGAGTGTATTCACTCAAGATCAAATTTTTCTTTAATGAGAAATCATTATAATAATTGTTAATGTTACTAAAGCTACAGGAACATTAATTATTGTTTTCCATTAAGAGTTGTCTATTTAAAGCTGATAACGTGCTTTACATGTGTACGTTTGTGCGTATTGCACTGCGCTGCTCTGCTCTTCCCTGTGGTTCTTTTTCCAGCTGGTTGATTTGCATACTACGCTTTTGGAGGAGTGATTTTTCCTTCCAGCTATGGGTGCCTAAAGTAAAAAAAGCTCCTGATCTTGTTTGGGGATCGTATTTTATTCAGTAGAGATGATGAATATGAACTGGAGCGAAGGAACGACTTGGTGCTAAGCCAACAGGCATGTGTTTAACCTAGGAAAGGTTTTCATAGGGTATTTTTCACATACTCCTCAGGTCTATTTAAAGTGATGGGAAGCTATTGTGTTCATTTATTCATTTTAAGGAGGCTCTGCTCTCTGAAATCAGCTTCTGATTAACAGCACATGAAGATGGAGCTGCTGTTGTTTGTTTACTCCCTATATTGTCTTATAAATAATAATAATTATTATTATCTAGAGATTATGTAAAGACTAGATGCATTTCCCCACAGCAATATGAATACTGACTCTGGAAAGCTTTTTCTGCTAGACCAGAAACATGCAATTTAGTTGTAGCCTCAGAGGTAAACACTGGTATTAGAGCAGTACTCTGAAGGCATAATTAAGTGCTTTTGTGGCTCTGTGCTTCATCGGGGTAGGCTCAACAATTGCTCTGGAGCTCTGATCATGAAGAGGAAAGGTTTCTCACCATCAGAAAATAGTCAGTGTTTAAAACATGTGAATCACGCTGCACTGAAGGTTAATGCAATGGGCCTCTGATTAAATGGAATTCTTTCACATACAAAAGTTTGAATTACAGTGATATTTTGGTTAAGCTGAATTCAGCTGTCTGAAATGTCTGTCAAAACATGGCAGGTAACATTATACAAGTGGATATCTACACTTCCTCAAGCAGAAGAAAAGTTTCTTTCCTTCGCCTAGAGGGAATGCAGGGTATGAAGCAAAGCTAGAGGAACTAAATGAGTGAAAGGGGCATTCAGGTGGGAGACAGGAGTTCATTTCTGCGTAAATATAAACATATCTGACAATGTATTATTGTACCTGGAGCTAAATCTTACACAGAAAAACATGTCAGGCATCTTGGAAGACTGAAAAACAAGGATTATCCTGATTTGCAGTGCCAGTTCCTGGTCTTTTTGGGATGCATGTAGGGTAAAGTACCCCTGGTACAGGTTCTTTTCAGAGAATCTGAAAGCAATACGTGTCTTACTCACGTGTTGTTAGGGATTTATAAACAGCTGAAGAGTGTCTTTTACTCTATAGAGACTAATCGTGTATTGAGAGTGGAGTTTGATTCTTAAACTCATTATGCAAGCTGGTGTGTATGAGGAAAGAGTGATCCTAGACGTATAATAAATACACAAGAATAATGTCAAAACAATACATTATAGAATGGCCTGGGTTGAAAAGGACCATAATGATTATCTAGTTCCAACCCCCCTGCTATGTGCAGGGATGCCAACCAGCAGACCAGGCTGCCCAGAGCCACATCCAGCCTGGCCTTGAATGCCTGCAGGGATGGGGTTAGGGTTAGGGTTAGGGTTAGGGTTAGGGTTAGGGTTAGGGTTAGGGTTAGGGTTAGGGTTAGGGTTAGGGTTAGGGTTAGGGTTAGGGTTAGGGTACCTAAAGGGAGCTTATAAACAGGAGGGGAGTTAACTCTTTGAAAGGGTAGATAGCAGCAGGACAACGGGAAATGGTTTTAAGTTGAGGAAGGGGAGATTTAGGTTGGATGTCAGGGGGAAATTCTTTACAGAGAGAGTGGTGAGGTGCTGGAACAGCTGCCCAGAGAGGCTGTGGATGCCCCGTCCCTGGAGGTGTTCAAGGCCAGGTTGGATGGGGCCCTGGGCAGCCTGGTTTAGTATCAAATGTAGAGGTAGTTGGCCCTGCCTTTGGCAGGGGGTTGGAGATTCGTGATCCTTGCTGTCCCTTCCAACCTGGGCCATACTGTGATTCTGTGATTTTTTTTTTTCAGAAAATTATATGTGTTATTAAATATTAAGTTAAAAATTGAGCATATGTTGCGTAAAATTGACCGTTTTTCTTCCTTCAAGTTGTAGCAGTACTGTCTTTTGACTGGAGCTCTGGGTGCTCGGGTGTCACAACAATGCAGACCTTCAGCCAGTGTTTTAAAACGAGCCCAGAAGCCATGGTGAATTCTTCAAAACCGGATTTTTTTCCTTTACTTTCAGGGTTACAAAAAGCAATTTTGTGGGCAAATGAATAGCACTTCTTCTTGCTGATCTCATTTCTTTGAACTCAGTTGTCACAAATATTTCTCAGTCTCTGTATATGCAGATAACAGCGAGCTCTTTGTCTGCAGGTGGGTGGGAAAAGAGTTGCCTCGGTCGGCGTGCTGCTGAAGATGTAGATCTTTCCTTGAAGACAGCACGTTTGTCACACAAGTTAAGTACATCCTGCTGCCAGGAGCACTCATTAGAATGAAACCACACCTTGTTCTGAAGGTGGTGTTTGCATTCCTTACAAAACTTCACTTGACTGAAACTTTCCTTGAAAGTGTTGTGCGCCTCTCGAGAGCAGGATTTGCTGCAACAGCTGATGTGAATGCTGTTATTGCACTTAAGCATTCGGTGTGAGTTCATCTGTATGGGCATCAGGAAAGCTTCCTGTGTACGTCAGAGTGGTAGCAGAAACAAGTGTGTGTTTGATTTAAAACAAAACAAACCGAAGCCCCAAGGTGACGATTTGAGAATATTTAACAGTGGTAGGCACTGCAGGGAATTCTAACTAGAATTCCTTCTCTGATCAGATAGCTGCTCTGAATGCACCAGGCTTCCTTGCTGGATAACCTCCTCTGTGGGAATCCAGAGCTGTTCCTCCAGCCCGTGCCTGCTTCCCAAATTGAGCTCATGAAGCACCATGAGAATAAGCTTGGTAAAAGGCTTGGATGAGGGAGCGTGTGCTCCAAGGGACCACAGAGTGATTTTGCCTTTGGTAATCGTAAGGCAAGTTTTTATGCATGCAGAACCTTTGTGAAAAAATGAGCAGTTGGATTTCTATCAGATATTTCTTCCAGAATACATTATTTCTTACTGACTGCTTTATGAGCTGAAGGATGCTGCATCTTCGGAGTGAAATAAAACTTTACTTCTGACACTTGCACAGCATATGATGAAATGCTGGAAAACAGTTATCTTTAATTCTGGATCCTGTGTTTTCCATTGGAGGCACAATGTTTAACACCATCTATCTTCAATAGCATCTGCTAGTAACTCCTAAGCTCTTCTTACAGAACACTGCAGCATATGTTTTCAAAGCCAAAATGAAAATGTAGGAGATGCTAGAATTACAGACATTCCTACCACAGCAGAGAGTGACTTTCACCTCCTCTTCCCCATTTTGGCAGAAGTAGTCCCATGTTTGTTTGGTTCTATGAAAGCTACCTCATCTTTTCTTCAGTCTTCTGAATCCAGTGGCTGTTAAACACTGCAAAGCTTCTTCTAGAGCTTGTGATTCAAGGATTAGATGGACCTGTTCCCCTGAAATTATTTTCAATTATGCAACTTTAATGACTGTATTTATTTGTTACTTAGTATTTCACAGTGTGACAAACAGCAGTGATGAGAAAAGGCCATTTTTTTCTTCAGAAGTCTGACTTCATGTGCTGCTAGCCATACCCTGGGAGGTCTTTCAACATAGAAATCATCTAATTTAGGTTAGACTGAATAAATGTCAATTTCCTGCATCTCAGTAGTGTCAAAGGCAGCCAAAATCTGCGACTGTTTGAAATTGTACCTTATTTCTATTAGGGACAGAGAATTTAATGAAATTGTTTAGCAGATGAAGCATTAGAGATCTCTTTAGATAAAATGAATGACTTTAGCTAATACTGCTCTTCTGAGATGGAAGAGAACAAATTGAAAGGCATAGTGTTTAATCTCATAATTTCCATAAACTAAAGCCTTTCATGATTTGCTAGGTGAAATTATTCGTGTGGGAATATGTACACAGCAGCATATTTCAGTCAAGTGTGCTATTTAGTTTTTAGAGGCATTGTTACTTCTGATCTTGACCAGAATGATGGATGCGCTCAGAAGAGTTAAGCTGAAGCTACTATTATATGATCCACTTACCAAGATCAAGTTGCACTGGAAATAAGGATAGCTGGAAATAACTGGAAATGAGTAGAAAGTGGGAATTACTGTGCGCTTGAACATATTAATTAAAATAATCTAACAAACATGCTTTCTGTTGCTCTGTCAGGCTCGTTTCTGCTACAACTTCTTTGAGCAGCTGGGAAAACAGGATGGAGTACTTGAACACTTTATGGAAGCTACAAAATCTGCTTTTTGGTTTTAGAATACGTGAAACTCCTTTAATTATTTTTGTACTAAATCTGGCAAGTCAGTGCATTGGTCTAGCACTGCCAGCATCTCTCTCCCATTACTGAGAAATACAAGATGTTGACTAGCAACAATGGAGAATAAATGTGAGCTGCATAGGAGGGCAGGGTGAAGGTGCCCACAGATGAGCTGTGGCAGTATACAGGCAGTATACACAAATCCTGCCTACATGGTGATGGATACAGGTTATTAAAGCAAGCCATTAGCAGTGGTAGTGTCATGTTAGATTAACTGAGCAGCAGAGTGAACAAAATGTACAGGAGTGTATGTTACGTTACAGAGAAACTTCAGCAAAGACTGCATATAGAGTCTATAGATTTGACTACCTGAAATCTATTAATGAAGTCTTGGATCAAAATTATCTGTAGAATAGGATTACAAGTACAACAGGAGGAGAAGGACCACTATTATATGGGAAACAGGACCAGAATTAGATAAAGAAAGTTCTGCTATTTACCAGAATTTTTATAGAGTTGTATAATGGCATGAAAGTAAAAAATTTTACAGGTTTATATATTCTCTTTATCATAATCCCCTCCTTCTCCTTCCTTGCCTCTGCAGCATGACTTCTTTGCAACAGCAGACAATTTTACCACGAGCAATGGAAAGCAAAGTAGATGGATGTAATTCTGCATAAATATGCTACAAGTCATATCTACAGAGCCATATTTTATCTGGGATTTAAAGCATCAGAAGAATATTTTACCTACCACACTAGATCATGTTCTTTTATTGCAGAGAGCTGAGCTTTTTCTTCAGCAATTTCTAGGTATCTTCAGAATTATATTCTTTCCTTACTGATACTGTTCTATGAAAGCAACTCTCCCTTCTGCCTACTCTTTTTAAAGAGAGGCATAAATTGTGGCTCTGCTTTTAAGGCACTTAATCTTTCCATTTGAGCATGTGTTGCATTTGAAGAGTATGGGATTATTCTCTCCTTTCCCCTCTGATCACATCACTGCTGGGATAAAAGCTCTCGTCTTGTATGAAAGCTAGTTTTGTTTCATTGATAATGACAAGCGCCACATTTACAGCAGTTTGTTGCATGAAATCACACAAAAATTATATGTAATGTAGATTTATTCTGATCTTAGACATGCCAGATCAGATCTGAGGAGAGGTGTCATGCTTGAGACATCTTTTTGTCACAGTTCCATTGAAAGCAAAATCACCTCCTTCATTCCAGCTCACACTGCACGTTTTCTCTGGCATTTTTGCTTTTCTAGTATTTTAATTTAACAGGAATATAATATATGTAAGACTGAGGTACAGTCCGAACTAGAGCTTGGCAAAAGATGGGGAGAGACTGGACAGAAATGTGCTGGGTGGGGAAAGGGAGAGGTTGAGGCTCAGAGGAAGCCTCTGCTTCTTGCTCTTGAACATAGTGAGCCTTTGCTGGTTTTATTCTGTGAGAAAAGCAGAATGTTGTCGCAGGGAATTCCCGTTTGTTTTTGAGAATATGTTTTCTGCCCTGTCCTTCATGGGAAGTGAAGCAAGGATAAACAGTTTGAGCAGAGGAGATATTTCTGTTTTCTTGGAGTAACCCAAATGAAAATTGCCTGCATGACTTGGCAGGCAAAAATGCTGTGTTTTATCCACCTAGGAATTAGAACCTGTGTCAGGAGCCATAAAAGGTTTTCTGTTATAATTTGTTTACAGGAGCAATAGTTTGGACTTAGAACTTGTGAAAAAGTTATGTGATATTTTAATATTTTTATCAAAGGACACTGTGGAAGAAGTTGATCTTTGCTGGTTTTCCTCTGGTCAGGGGAGCTATGCCATGGATTGGGACAAGAGGGACTGGTTTTAAGGTTAAGTAGGAAAGGTTTAAATTTGATGTCAGGGGGAAGTTCTTCACCGAGAGAGTGGTGAGGTGCTGGAACAGCTGCCCAGAGAGGCTGTGGATGCCCCATCCCTGGAGGTGTTCAGGGCTGGGTTGGATGGAGCCCTGGGCAGCCTGGTCTAGAAGCAGATCTGGAGGTTGGTGGCCCTGCCACAGGGGAGGGCAGGGAGTTAGAACTTGATGATCCTTGGGGTCCATTCCAACCCAACCCATTCTATGATTAACCACAGCCAAAATTTTCTCTTAGCTTACTGGAATACTGGGGCAGTAAGAAGCTTTTAAACTAAATGATCACACAAACCTAAAGTCGTGAGCAACGCTGACAGTCAAACATCCTGCAGAAGAGAATGTACTCTGCAGTATTCACACCTGGCCTATCCTCTCTCTGAAGAGCACAAAGCACTTCCTCCACAAAAATAAACAAGCAAACAACAACACAAACACCTATAAATTGAAGTATATATCATGAAAAGTCTTCTTACTACTAGCTGTTCATAGAGTTGACTGGATTCGAATCTGAATATTTGTTTAAAGCAGAGATTTAATTCTATTGCCAACCCTTCCAGGACCAGGTTTAATTTCAGAGACCTCCATATCCATGCCCAAACAGATGGAAGGGAGCAAATAGCACTGGGCTGGGAATGCACGGATGACATTGATACATGGATAGTTGTAGAGGCATGGGAGTGCAGTGCAGAAAAGCAGGCAATCAAAACCAACAAAAGCAATTTCCACCAGTGCTTGCTAAAGAATGACACGGGCCCATTCTTCGTGGTTTGTGTGACAGTGACTTGTTACAGTGGGTGGCCTACATCATTAAGTGCATACAACATGCATTGTTCAGCGCACTCTCAGCCATCATTATCATCAGCTTCATTTCAAAGTATTCGTCGTTCTTGGGAGCACCAGTATTGTAATGATGGAACATTGTGTAGCTGGGCCTGGATCTCAGGCTGAAATAGCAGAGCTGCAAATTTTTCAGCTAATACATAAAATAATCAGCCTAATAAAATCAGGTAGCATTAATAATGCTGACAAAATTATTAATAAACTCTGGGATGGGAAGAGGACTGGGCTACTCCTTCTGGTGTTTGGATAGAATATTATGGGTATTCATGTCTGTAACTTGCTATTGTTAAAGCAATTTCCAGGTGGGTATTAACAGCATTTCAGCAGTAAGGAAGAAGTGGTGTTCAAAATAAAACTAGAATTTGACTTCATTTCTCCCCCTTTTCTCTCCAAAACTAACTCCAGTATAGAAGTAGATTACAGAGATTATATTGCTGCCTTTGGAACTGTTAGATATATATGAGATCAGTGAGTCTTGGCATCATTTGGTTTTCTGTTTGCTTGCAAAATTAAACCATTACTGTATGAATTATGTACCCAACATAATAAAACAAAAAATTTCTAGAAACGTTCAGTCAGATTTGTGATTAACAGCTCTGCTTTTAGAAACTTTTGAAAATATCTGAGTCATCTTTGTTTTTGCCCGTCAAATCACTGGCACATGGAGGATATTAATGATCACATTTATTATGCATTTCCTCCGTTTTCTCCCACTGTTTAATTTGTTTTGTCACTTCCTTGGCTTCCATTCTATTTAATCCCTTTTATTGTTTCTTTCTAACTTTATGGCCAACTAAAACATTAGATTGTGGCTGTGGAGATCTGGCACAGATGGTCTAAATCCTGGCTGCAGGGCACGTATGGGGAGTGGAGAGCAGAAAGGCTTGCTCTCAGACAAAAAGACTGCTGAGCACCTCCAGGGAAACGTCTCCCTCCACCCAACCTTATGTAGTCCCAACCCTTTTCCTGGGCACTGAGAAGAGCAGGATAGGGAGCCATGCCTCAGGTATGTTTTTCCCTCCTTGGACATTCTGTCTTTTCACTTACAGATGCACAATTCAGTGTCCTTCCCATCCTTATACAAGCCAATTTAAGTGGTTCTGATGAGAAGAACCTCTTAACGTCAGGAGAAGAGGCAGAGATTCTGTAACATTTCCTATTAAATGCTCGTGCAGGTTTGGCCCTCTGACAGGTGAAGGTGGCTGTGAATTTAGATACAACCATTTATTGTACATTCAGGGCATTGTGCAATCAATGCAAGGAGAAGTTGACACAAGATGCTGATATTTCCTCAGAAAACATTTGTGTTTCATGATGTAGATTTGGAAAAAGAAAAAACCCTCGCATACCTTAATCTAAAATTGGGATTCATCGTGTTTTTGCTACTGTGAGGTTTGTTTATTTAGTGAAATAGAGCCTTATTGAATAAGGGAGGAAGCATGTTTGCTTTTTTGCTGTGATTTTGCCAGCTGTCCTCAGTTAACACCAAGAAAGTTGAGTTACAATCAGCCACGTGTGTTATACCATTATGTGCTTTCTGCTCACCTTCTTGCAGCCAGAGGTCCCCTCAGTTTCCCAGGGCTCCGAGATCAATTAATGTTTCTCTAAGGATTTAAATAAAAGAGTTTAAGAGAGTACCGATGAGTTTCCAAGACAGAAAAGAAGCTTCAAGGAATGCTTATTTCTTCTCTTTGGCAGACTGAAATATTGTTCTCAAAATCAATTGGTGATGTGACTTTATCATAGAGTCATGCAGTGTTCTGACTTAGGTTACTGAACTATATTATGAGAAGAATCCCAAGGATTTTTTCTAGAGAAAACACAAAAAATTACCTTGAAAGCACATTTTATTTCTTGGTAAGATTCCTCATAACATGTATTTTTCCAGTTCCAGTTCTGAACAGTAGAGTTCTTTAAGTTTTTTTGGAGGAAGAATTGGAGTATGTTCTTCTGCTCTCTGCCTGGCTGAGCTAGCTGTAGTTTAAAAGTGCCAATCTGTGGCAACATCTCCTGCCAGTAATCTGTTTGCATTGCATTAACAGGGAATATTCTCTGTCAGGAAAAACAAAGTAAAATGCAGCTGTGCATAGCATTACAATGCCTCAGAATTGAAATGCTCAACAAAATTGTTCACGTTGCTGTTCAAACGCCATTGTTGTTAGAGATGCTGGAGCAGATGAATGAGACAGCTATCAGACAGGGTGTGTGTTAGTATGCGAGGTACATTTGACTTTTATATAACTGTTCTGCAAGTTGGACGCTGTCTGCCATGCGTCTGATGGAGCCATAACAAATTGTACTGTGACAAGCTCAGTTTAAGCCTATTTGTGCTGCCCACCTTTGTTTCTCTCCCCACATAGAAGCATCCAGCCCCTCGACTCCTTTCATTTGAAGCCAGAGTGGTACTCTGGCTGAGCACAGCTGCACCAAACAAATAGTTGCACCAGCAAAACTGGCCAAAAACAAGCTGTGGAAGGCACAATCTTTGGGCCACCATGCTTTTTTTTTGTTTGTTTGCTGCTTAACATTCTATGGTATTTAAAAGCTGGGGGGAACTATTTAATAGCTGGTTATGTTGATCATTGATGACCTTAACAGTTGCATCTCTTCCAAAATGAAGTCCATGCTGTGTATAAATCCTTCCTGCTGTGTACCTGATCTTGAGTAGCTAAGAGGTTTCTGCTGGCGTTGATATCTTATCACAGGGTTATCCCTAGATATAAGTCCGTGACAGGGGGGCACAGACCTCAGGAAAAAGAAAAGAAAAAGAAAGAGGTACCAATGGTTTGCCATGCGACCCAGACAGCCCTGGGCTGCCTCCAGGAGATGGGGAAGGGCAGAGAGCTGGCAGATAGTTTTAAGGAAGAGAAAACACAGAGGCAATGATGCAAGGAGAAACGGTAATTTACTAAATTTAACCCAGTCAAACAAAAGGAGAGAGACAAGAGAGACAAGAGTACTGAAGTACGAGTCAAACCACGACACTGCGAGACAAGCACTATCTGCACCCCGCTGACACGGCAGGGATGCTGCCCCTCCCATCAGGATACCTGAAATGCCCATAAAAGACAGTAAACGGGACCAGAACATTAACTCTTTAAACCCCCACTGGTCCACATGATGTTCTGATGTGCAATACCGACAACAAAAAAGTCACCAAACCACAACGTATCTGCAGGAACTCAACAGTGGAAGTACCCGAAAGCCAGGAGAGGTGGTTTCACATGCAACAAATCAAACAGTGATTCAGTCGTCTGAGAAAACACAACGGGACAAAAAGATATAGTTTCAGAGAACGAAATCACAGAAGTATCATGTTTACAAACCAGCACTTGGAGGACTGCAGCCAAATTTGTTCTGAGCTGTAGGTGCTGAAGTCTTTCTTGTAGTGCACTGGATGATACAGTGGAAGAAAATCCGTAATGGCAAGCATGCTTTTGGATTCTTAAAAATAAATAGTGTTATATGTACGTAAAGCATTAAACCACTCTAAGGGTGGATTGTCAGAGGGCAAGTCTTACATGTGAACTTGCAGCAGCTTTTCCCTTAAATACCGAGAACGTTTTCCATCTTTGTTCTTCTTTCCCTTTTGGTGATTTTCAGTGCTTCCATGAATTTCAGATGAGGTCTGCTCAAGTGGTGGACATTTGTAACGCACGTAGGGACAAATGGGGAGTAGCATGATCGTTAATTGCAAGGCCCTGGGCACGGAGTCAAAGTGCGCTGTGTGCCGAACAGGCTTCCACAGATTACTTGATAATGATATTAAGATTGATTTCATAGAGCTGCTCTTGTAAGCGATGTGAGCTGACCTACTTTTAAAGGGGGTTAATTTGCAATTTCACTGTAGCAGATAGAGATATTGGTTTTGTAATGCAATTTACTAAAAGGATTCAAAACATGCACAACCTTAGCCCTCGTTTGGGAAGAAAGTATCATCAGCTTGCATTGTCAATCCTCTTTTCTGCAGAGGGAAATAATTTCGAGGGAGATGATGCTTTCAGGCATTATTATTGTTACCGAAGCATTACCTGGAGAACAGGGAGGGTGTAAAGACCCATTGCACTAAGCAGCATGCTGTAGGACACTGCCTGATGCAACCTGCTCCCCTAAATGAAAAGCTGGAGGAGAAATGATGCGTCCTTTCCAAATGAGGCACAGAGGCAGAGAGGGATGGTCCTCACAGTGATTTCTGCTCTGCAGCCAAACTTGAGAGATAGCTGGGAGCCTGGCAGCCCTTCACAGCTGTAAGAGCACTGTGACCTGCTGTGATCTGACATGAGCACCCTGTCCCATAGCAGCCTCTGAAATCCGGGCAGGATCTAATATGCTTTTGGAAGAAGCTTCCAGGGGTTAATTCAAGGAAAATAATGAATTAATTTAAATGAATTTTCCAGGAAATAATGAAACGTAAAAATAAGCAATCTGTTTTAACTAGAGATATGTTCCATACCGTCAGCTCTTTCTGTTGTTGATTTCTTGTAATTGTTATTTTAGCTATAACTAGAAAACAAAGAAAGATCACTGCAGTGGGATAGAAATGGCTGAGTTGTCCTCAGTTAGAGAAGTGAGGTCTGGTTTGGGTTACTATAGAAATGAGGAGCTCTAAAACATGCATCTGGGGGGGAGCAAGGACTTCAGGAAAGCAAATGATGTATTGTGCATGCAGTTCAGCACATCACGTTAGTAGGAGATAGGAGTGCAAAGCTCCAGGCACACTTTTTCTGCTGCCTTACAATAACTGCTAGGCCTCAACTGGTCACAAAACAGAAAGGGAAAGGCTTGTATTGCCCACCTGTCCTGTTACATCCAAAATGTAAACCTCAGTGGGAAATGGAGCAATTGGAAGGAATGTTACCATGGCTGGCAGTTGTATGTCATGTACGTATAGTCACAGAATGAGTCAACAAGCTCACAAAAATGTATCACTGCTTGATGATGTACATTGCATTCTTTGTGCATTCTAATTGAAAATGCAACATTCATACCTTAATTAGCAGAGCAGCGCCTGTTGTAGGTGGGAGTTAGTTTGGTAAATGTTATTTGTAATAGCATGTCTTTTTCACACCCTCAGTGATAGCTGACATTTTGATTTTTATTCTAATTGGCGAAAACAAAAATAAAAAATGTTGTAACATCTCCTTTTTTTTTTTTTTGGATAAGAGTGTGAAATGTTCTGCTTCGTTAGGGCGAATCACACTGAAATACTTTTTTTTTTTTCCTAATGCATCAAAACAGCCAGATTGCTGCTTTATTTACCTGTCGAACTGCTTTAATTGTAGAATGTATCACGGTGTGCAAAAGGAGAAAAAGATGCTTTTGAAGAGCTCACATAAAATTAAATGAAACATTTTATATCTTTAAACTGCAGGGAAAATGTTCCTAAACCTGTACTTCACTCAGTGTTGAAGGCAGTCGGTGGCACTGGGCTTGTAGGCTCTGCTATTGGGCTGGCTGTGGTTATTCTGTGTTTTTTAAAGAAAAACCGTCTCTGTTGGCTTTCAGTGCCATCTGGTGGAGTACAGGTTTATTTATCCGGGTATGTAGTGTTCGGGGAAAGAGATTGCAGTCCTGCATGCATATCCACACGCAAATCTATCAGTATTGCTTTCTGATTTACACTGACTTACACACAAATCCAAGGGTGTTTATGCTCATTTCTGGTATTTAAGGTAGATACAAATTAGGGCTTAATGCAGGTTATACATAAGTAAAGCAGAAGTAGATTGTATGACAAAAGTTTGTCTTTTTGTGCAATGGAGATTTCTGAGACAGAGTGTAAATGTGACCAGGAGGCTCAGGTGGCCAAGAAGGCCAATGGCATCCCGGCTTGTATCAGGAATGGTGTGGTGAGCAGGACTAGGGAAGTCATCCTGACCCTGTACTCAGCATTGGCTTCCCAGGGATGTGGTTGAATCACCATCCCTGAATGTGTTTAAAAACCGTCTGGATGTGGTGCTCGGGGACATGATTTAGCAGAGGGTTGTTAGAGGTAAGGTAATATAGCTGGGTTGCGGTTGGATTTGATGATCTTGAATGTCTTTTCCATCCTGAGCAATTCTATGATTCTATGATCCCATAACCATTGCAAGTCCATCCCATATGCACAGCCCATCCCATACATATCCCATTTCCCGATATCCCATTCCGTGTCCATTCCATTTTGATATCCCCACACCCCACATCCCAATCGCACATCTGTCAAAAATTTCAGATTAGGGAAGGATCCTAGTGATAGCAGCAAAGTTTATTCATTATTGCAATGACGGGCGCACGCCCCCTATTGGCAAACGAGGAATTGAAGAATCATAGAATATCACCAGTTGGAAGGGACCCATAAGGATCATCAAGTCCAAGCTCCAAAAAAGGACTACCCAAAAACTGGACCACAATTCTGAGAGCCCTGTCCAGACACTTCTTGAACTCTGGCAGCTTGAGGCTGCCCTGGGGAGGCTGTTGTAGAGCCCAATCACTGTCTCAGTGAAGAACATGAATAAGCCAATGCCTATTTTCAACGCCACCATGATCATTCTTCTGGGCTATAATCAGATCACCCTTCTCCAAAGCATAGATCCTGAATACTCCAATTAAAAGCATATCACTTAACATCAGAAGGTCTAGGACAAATAGCTGCTCATTCTACTGTTGCATTATGTTACTTTTGGATGCTGCCTCAACAAGAGAGTTTGGTATGAGTTTTTATTGTGTCAGTGAAATTCATTCTATTATATATCCCAAACCCAACACAGGTAACACTCTCCTGGTGCTCGCTCATTGGTTGAGGGTCTCAGACTCACAGTCTCCCTGAGACTGTTGCTATGATACATTTCCATATGAGGTCCATTACCAACCTGTTGGTTTTTTTTTGTTTGTTTTTTGTTCTTTTGTTGGTTTTTTATGTTTTTTATTTTTCTATGGAGGTAGGAGGGCAATGTTTCCAAAAGTTACTATTGGTGTTGCTTTCACAAGTAAATCCTTGCTGAGTTCTTACTGTACAGGTGCTGACATCAACTGCCATTTCTTAGTTTCACAATGGGCCCATTCTCAGTGTTCAGTAGGGTAAAGAATAAACTCACCATGATTTATACCAAAGGCAGTTATAGGATATATAGTGAATACTGATGCTTGGGCTATGGTCATCACGAATGCTGTGACTGAATCTTGTATTGGGTCATAGGCAAAATTAACCGAAATCCACCAAGACTGGAACCTTCTTTCAAAGTCATCAGCATTGTCCCAAATGATCTTTTGAATCCCCTTGGTTAGGGTACCTGCTTCTCCTTCCCTTATCAACGCAGACACCTTTCTCTGTATCCTTAATTGAGCCTGTATGCAACTCAAAGCCATAGAGATGTTTGTCTGAAGTGTACCTAACGCTTCAGCTATCAACTGATGATGCATTCAATTCTTCTGGGCAGTATATCTGACCTCTGATTATTTCCCAATGCCAAAAGAGAGGAGTGCGTGGGATGTTCTAATTGGTTCAGGTCCATAATTATTGCTATGGATAACAGACATTTTGCTCATTAACAATTCTGAGTTCATGCTGTTTAGGACACCCAGTCCTGTTCCTAGAAAACCAGCAACATCCTTCTTCTCCCGATTTCCTGAAGGTGCATTTATGTATCCAGATTGTCCATTCTACTGAAGAGGTCCTCAGGTATGGTGCACAAGCACGTGGACTGGCAGAAACGTTGCCTCTCATCCATATCTCTATCCACTTAAGAGACCATGAAGAATTGAAAAGCATCTTTTGCTGTCCTACATTTTTAATTATATAAGGATGTGTATTAAAAATATGAGGAATTAATTTAATAGGGGGTTGATTAGGTATGGGTGACTCGACTTCAATTTTCATTTGTAATGCTTTTCCTGAAGAAGGGAGGGAGCTACCAGAGCATGGAACTCCTACTTTATTCCTAAAGTTCTCATTAGCTCTTGCAGGATGTGTGAAGTAAAGTGGCTTCCCTTATCTGGGTCCATATTCTGCACAATCCCATATCTAGGGACTATTTGCTCCAAAACTGTCCTCGTCACTACACCTGTGGTTGCTGACACTGAAGGGTAAGCTTCCACCCAACCCAACAAGTGATCTACTCATACTAACAGATACTTGAATCTTCCTACCTTAAGTAGCTCAGTAAAATCTACTTGTATACTTTGGAAAGGTCTAAGTCCTGGTTCCCTTCTAGCCAGGGGTTGTTTTCTCATGGTTTTCCTGTTTATTCACTGACATGTTACACAGCTATTGCATCTGCTTGGCTATTGTATACCATCCTACACACACATACTTCCTCAGTACAGCATCGCGCATTGCTTGAACTCCCCAATGACTTCCCTGATGAAAAAGAATTACAATTTCTCATCAATTGTTTGTTTACCATTTCCCTACCATCAGGGAGAATCCACCAGTTCTCATGACTCCTTTACTTCTAACTCTCTAAAACTTGCTTTCTCTTTCTCACTGAAGATTTGACTTTCAGGACGAGGCTTTATCTCAGGCATCTGTGACAGTTTCATTACCCTTTCTGACTGTAAAGCAGCCTCCCCTTGCTTTTTCGTCTGCAGTTTGGTTTCTCTGTGCTTCCAGGGAATCTCCTCTTTGATGTCCCTTTATATGCACTACAGCAATCTCTTCAGGCAGAAGCAGGTTTCCCAAAACCTGTCCGATTAGTTCTTCATGTGCCAATTTCCTTCCTCTACTGTGTATCAGTACATTACTTGGTGACAAAGCAAACATCTGCAGCCTTGGGATAAAAGAGAGATGACTTCTGTGATTCAGTTGCTTTATTGCTATCCTGTTTTCTTTGTGTTCTTTTATTCTTAAGTAGAACACTGTCTGTGTTCATATAGGGAAAAATGCTGCTAGAGGGTTTTTGTCTTTCCTCTGGCCCCCTTCACTTAAACTGCTCCAGATACTTTCTTGTGAATATTTTTGCTGCACACAGGGGGCTGAAATCTCATATAATCTCACTGTTGGCCATAAGATACATGGTAGGTGTTCTCTGAGCCACTTACTCGAAGGAAAAAGTGAATGTGAAGGGATAACATATTTTTATAATGGTCCTCTGTGTAAGAGCTGAACCAAAATTCAATTCAAAATGCTGCTGTGCTTATTTTTCCATAGTTGTTTCCAGTTTAGATTATTATCAGGTTAAGTCTCTGTTGACTTCTTTCCATTCTACATGTATTACTTAAAATCTTAAACTATATAATTGGGAGCATATGCTACAGCATTTGGAGCCTTTCAATACAATTATGTTATGTTACTTTGCATCATCCTCCTTTCTACCTGTGGTGCCTGCTGATATGATTTCTGTGTGCATTGCTTCTGTATCACATTTTTACAGCAGCAACAAAGCAAATGCTGTGATGAGGGGAGGGGAGGGGAGGGGAGGGGAGGGAAGGGAAGGGAAGGGAAGGGAAGGGAAGGGAAGGGAAGGGAAGGGAAGGGAAGGGAAGGGAAGGGAAGGGAAGGGAAGGGAAGGGAAGGGAAGGGAAGGGAAGGGAAGGGAAGGGAAGGGAAGGGAAGGGAAGGGAAGGGAAGGGAAGGGAAGGGAAGGGAAGGGAAGGGAAGGGAAGGGAAGGGAAGGGAAGGGAAGGGAAGGGAAGGGAAGGGAAGGGAAGGGAAGGGAGACAAAAAGGAAATCCACTCAGAGTTCTCACTCTCTCACTCTTTCCTCCTTTTTTTTTTTTTTTTTCTTTTATATCTGCTACTACTGTCCTGTTAAGCGGGTGCCACTCCTGGCTGCTTCCTCCAAGAATAAGGGCCATGAAATTTGTCCCTGCAAGTTTAAGTTACCACCACCCTGTGCTTCAGCTGGAAATCACCACTGCTTATTTGGCTTGAGCTCGGGTCCTCCACAGCTGTGTCAATTTGTGAGACCAGCTCTTCAGTCATTTTGTGAATTTACCTGAACCCACTTTCAGTTCAGTTCAGTTAATGTATTTGGGCTTGTCTTGCAGTGTTCAGTTAGGTACTTTAGCTCACCTGTGAAACAGTAACTCCCAACAGGGCAGACCAGACAGAACCTTCTAGCATATCAATTCTGTGTGTCTGATGATGCTCAAGACTGGTTGATAAGGTTTCTGAGTGCAGGTGACAGCGAATCTTTACTGTTCTATGAGAAGCTTTTACCCAGACAGTGCTGCTAGGGCTGCTATGCTGAGCACATTTAGGCATACTGTACTCAATCTGTGCTTGTAATGTATAATCGAACGTCTCAGAAGATTTCTGCAAGACTTGAAAAGTCCATTTAAGACAACAATCAGTACTGCTTATTAAAATGGGGAAGCGGAGGCACACTGCTGTGTTTTGGTCACATTGCTAATAGTCTTTGCTCCCTCGTGCTTCCTCGAAGTAATGCTCGAGTAATTCTGGCTCCTCCTCTTTTTCCAGTCCCTGTGCATGGATAATTGCTTCACATGTTCCCCTGGAGGTCAGCGTGCACCAGTGCAGGCTCAGCATATTGCCTCATTTGCTATTGCACTGCTTGACTTTGTCTCGTAGCCACGGTATTCCAGCCCAGGAATGGAAGGATTGCACTCATGAACAATGCATGCTTTGTCAATTCAAACACTCAGTCATCTAGAAGCTTCTGTCAGGGGAACTTGTTTATTGTTCTAGACTCTTCAAAAACACAAGGGCGGAATCCTTGCAGATTTCTTTGCTAATAAAATACTGAAGTTTGTGCTTCAAGAATAGATTGTACCCTTACCCAAGTTGTGCAGCTGAACACAGCTTCTCCACAGTAGAGCAGATGTGGTTGGCACCATGGTGTGAGTGTTGCAAGATGGCATCACTGTATCCCAAAGAACCTACAGCTGTGTCATCATTTAAATTCTAATGTAATTAGAAATTGAAACTAAGGGTGAACTTGGAATAATCTGCTCTGCATCCTGATGGAGAGTCAGTTCTCTAAGCCATGGAGTTCAGCCCCAAGCAAACCTCTCACATTCTTCTGTATAACTAGCAGAACACACAACTCAGCTATAAGACTGCACAAGTTCTTTTAGCATCCTTCACACGTCCAGCATATCAAATAGCCTTGTGCAATCTGATATGAACAGCTATTCATTTATTTAAATCTGAGATTAATAAAGGTGGAAGAGAGCATTTGGTGCATTTTATAGGACAGTTTCAGTATTATGAAAAATAAATACCAGGCTTTATATCTTCATGCAAAACAATTGGGGAGATCTGATACTATTACGATAATTCTGACTTTAAAAAGTGTAAGTTCTGTAACCAAAGCTGTGGATTTCATTTACATATGTGAGACTACGAAACATATGTCAAAATGTATCTCATCACTGGTGAGTGGAATAGAGCACCATTTTAGGAGTTACTGTTCAAAGTGTTCTTCCATCAGCTTCAGCACTGCAACAAATACAGGCATTGTCTATATTTAAGTGGGGGAAAAAAGTGACTATTCTAAATAACTGGAATATTCATACGAACTTTTATCTTGAGCATTATTTGATATGCTCTTTCAGGAGCAAAACCATGAAGATTGAGTCCAACAGATCCTTGCTATTATGGCCATATGATTTTCTGTAAATGTGAATTTAACCGGTGTTGATGTGTGCTTAAAAGTTTGTATTGTTACAGGAAGACACTTGAAATCTAAGGAAATAAGCAGAAGGCAGAGCCTTGTGTAGTCTGACTTTGTGAGATGTCAGATTAGCATGTGAAGTGTCTAAATCCTTTTCA